>NC_138377.1:14307286-14343028 GCF_054177405.1 Leptonychotes weddellii | reverse complement strand
CTTCTTATTTTTAATCTTAATGCATCCTCTTTAGTTATTTTCCCCAGGCATTTACAACTTGCCTTATTCTTATGGGATGATAGTAACAAAAATTGCAAATATCAATGGTTTATTATATTCCTAAGACTGTGACTAGTTCTAAAAACAGAGAATGGATACCTGGAAGCATACTTTACTCCATTCAATTCAATCTACACACAGTTCTTGTATGAGTGTTGCTGAATCCCATAGTCAAGTTGTGCCCTTGACTCTTGTGCCTGATTCTATCCTATATAATGCCATCCTAGAAAGACTGCGGGCCCAGAAGTCAGAAGACCTGGTTCTAGTATTGGTTCTTCTGCTTACTAAATATGGAAAGAGTAAATTACTTGCTTTCGGGTGCCTGGGTGGCTCATTTGGTCAAGAGTCGGAATCTTGATTCCAGCTCAGGTCATGACCTCAAGGTCCTGGGATTGAGACTCGCTCACATAGGGCTCCCCACTCAGCAGGGAGTCTGTTTGAGGATTCTCCCTCTCCGTCTGCCCCTCCCACACCTCTCTCAAATAAAGAAATAAATCTATTAAAAAATTACTTATTTTCATTAAGACTGTTTCCCAGTATATATAAAGGAGGTAATACTTTTTCAATGTTCTTTAAAATGTGTTCATATATGTGAAAGCCATGTGTAAACTATAAATTCCCATGGAAGCACATGCAGGTCAACAGTTATTATTGCTACCACATGAATACTGGAGTGGAGTGATGAGTGCCACTCCCCCTTCCAGGGCCAGCCAAGCACTCCCTCTCCAAGAATCTCCCTGGACTGCATCAGCCTAAGTCAGTACGGTGACACTGGAATTCACTTACGGTCTGTATTGTCCTTGATATTCCCTCATTTGTTTCAAATACACCAGTTTTCCCTGGCTTGCTTATTGAGGTCAGGGAGTTTTTCCTAAGAAAGCACTTCTACTCTGTCATGTCCACATATACCATAGTTAATGGAAAACCCGGTACAAATTAGGGGTAAATATACGTGTAAAACCTTACAAGGAATCCATGGGCCACTTCAAAATCCTGTGGCTCCACCTTTTACTCCAACTGTGGCTGCAGGAACCCGTTTCTCACAGGCTGCCAATGACCTCTTTACAGGAAGGTACAAACTTTGCCGAGGCCAGAAAAGTAGCTCTTACCTGCTGCCCTGGGGTTTCTCTTATACCCTGGCAGCTAAAGTGTGTGTGTGTGTGTGTTTGTGTGTGTGTGTGTGTGCATGTGCGCACACGCACGCACCCTTGGGGTAGAAGTCAATGTTCATAGGGCTATTTTTAACCAATGTAGTGAGAGCAAGCAGACAAGTGTTTCCCTTTTTCGTTCCTCGGGGAATGTTCTGAACTGCATTTCCTAAGGCTTCTCAGAAGGACCAAGCACTTTCAGGTCCCAATAGCCCATGGCAGTTGCCTGACAATGGATATAACACCTTTCTTTGCCCTTTGCTCCTTCTGTGTTTCATTCACACTATTCAGTATTCCTGCCATCTAGGATTATATTCCCAAACTACCTAAGTATTAGCTTCTGTTTCAGGCTTTGTGTTCAGGAAATCCTGGTTAAGAGACCATCTCTAAAACTTTAGCAAGAATTTGGCATCAGAATGTCTTAGACCTTGGGGGGCACCTGGGTGGCTCAGTCGGTTAAGGCTCCAACTTTTGATTTCAGCTCAGGGTGCTGGGATCCAGTCCTGCAGTGAGTCCCACATCAGGCTCCATGCTCAGCGTGAAGTCTGCTTGAGATTCTCTCTCTCCCTCTCTCTCTGCCCCTCCCCCTGCTCGCTCTCTCTCTTTCTCTCAAATTAATTAATTATTTAATTAAATCTTTAAAAAAATAATATCTTAGACCTTAGTGAAGTATATTGAACCTTCTTTTTCTCTGTTTCATGCTTTTAAATTCTGATACAGAGTCTGTGTAATATTATAGAATGAATACATGATTGTCAAGGAAATTAAGACCAGGTTTAAAAAACATATAGACAGATTAGGTACTCTCTTCAGGCTTAAATTGTGCTGAACCATAGGCCTGACCCTGAAAATTCAGATTTGGGACAGCCAGTCAAACAGCCCTGATAAGTGTCACCCGACCTCCTGGGCTCAGTCTACTGACAGCATGAAATGATGGTATGTATCTCACTCCACTGTAGGAACACAGAGTTTCACCTGAAGCCTTTACAGGAATTGAACAGTGGCCTGTTAAAAGGAAAAAAAATGCTCAGTAAAACTTGAAAGTATTCAACTGCTAATGTACCTCCACCCTCCTCACATCCTCTCCCACAAAATAAAGCCTATCTGTGCCTATCATGGGACTAACTCCATGAGGACTGTGGCAAAACGAATCAGAACTCCTAGCTGAGGTTTCACATTCGGATCTCCCTGTCATTCTAGCTTCCTGAACATTCCCCAATGTTTACTGCAGCCTAAGAGCTAAACTCCAGTATCTGGTGCTTTCCTCAATATGACTTGTAATAATAACAATGGTAATAACCTGAATAACTAGAATTTTCCATGTGTCAGGAACTTACATTTTACATAATTAGGAAAACATCAATCTGAAAAGGCTACCAAATGTATGATTCCCACTGTAAGACATTCTGGAAAAGGCAAAATTATGGAGACAGTAAAAAGATCAGGGATTATGGGGGAAGATGAATAGGTGGATCAAAGAGAAATTTTAGGGCAATGAAACTACTCTGTATGATACTGTGATGATGGACACACATCATTCGTGCAAACGCATAGAATGTACGACACAAAGAGTGAACCCTATTGTAAACTAGAGACTTTGGGTGTTGATGATGTGTCAGTGTAGGTCCATCAATTATAACAAAGGTACCATTCTGGTGGGGGATGCTGATAAGGGGGAGGCTGTGCATGTGTGGGGACAGGGAGGATATAGGAAATCTCTGTCCTTTCCTCTCAGTTTTGCTGTGAACTTAAAACTGCTCTAAAAAAATTAAGTCCTTATAAATTTTTTTTTAAAAGAAAAGAACATTTAAGCCAGCTATCATTCACTACCTACCCCCTTTTCCACCATCACCGCCAATGAGAGAATAAGGCACTGCACCTCTGAATCCATGAGCAGCAACCCCAAAGTCATCAAAATGGGAATTGCCAAGTCAGGATTTAAACCCAGATTTTTTTTAATATTAAGGACACCCTGTAGGTAGCAGATGAAAATATTTCTTCCTTCCCTCACACTCCTCTTTCTACCTAACCTAGACCTTTGAGAAGAGAACAGAGACCAGTGTAAAGGCACTTCTCACACAACCAATCAGTCTTCCAAACTATCAGATACCATTTTCCTTCCACCCCACCTTAAGTTCTCAAGTCCTGGACATCAAGAATTGGTTAAGCTCTGCTTGCTATTGAATGGTTGGTAGAGGTGGTGGTGGGGGGAGGGGTGGTATTCTGATTTCCCTCCTATCACTCTTCTTTCCCTTGCATGATGATATTGTTTGTCAAAAAAAATTGTCACCTCTGGAGTGGAGTTCTTCTAGGACTTGATCTGTTTTGTTAGCAGACCAGGCAGCCTCTCTGGATCCCATCCAGCACAGGCTCCACTTGGAGTTTAGCTATCCTCTGAGCCCAGCTGGCAGGCCCCTCTGGGTTACCATAGCAAGAGCATCCAGGCCATGGCCTCCTCCCCAAGGAGCTGTCAATCAGAATGCAAGAGGAGATGGAGTTTAAGTAACAGTGTGTGGTCATCCACCCATATTTAGATACGAGTTAAATAACTCAGTAGCCAAAGACAAATTAATTTCCACCCTTCCTTCAGCCTTTGCTCAGACGGTGAAGAAAAATCTCATGTTCTATACCAGTTGTTTTCCAACTCTTCTACATAATGTACATAAGGATCACCATTGATGTTTATTTAAAATGAAGTTTCACCAGCCATATCCTAAGCGATTTTTACTCACAGCATCTAGAATGAAGTCCTAGAAATTTGCATATTAAAATGTGATCCTGATACAGATGATTTGAAAACTACTTATGGGAAACACTGATTTATAGACGTGTTACTTGAGACCCTAAGTCTGAAGATATTTGTTATGAGCTGAACTGTGCCTCCCAGAATTCCTATGTTGATTCCTAACCCCCAGTACCTCAGAATGTGACATGTTTGGAGAACAGAACCTTGGAGCTGTGATTAAGTCAAAACAAGGCCCTTGTATCCAATCTGATTGGTGTCTTTATAAGAAAATGAGATTAGGACACACAAAGAGACACCAAGGATGTGTGTGTGGGGGGAGGAAAGATTATGTGAGGACACAGCCAGAAGGTGGCCACCTGCACACTAAGGAAAGAGGCCCCAGAAGAAACCAAAGCTGCTGACTCCTTGATTTTACAATGCTAGCTTCCAGAACTATGAGGAAATAACTTTTGGTTAAGGCACCCAGTCTGTGGTATTTTGTTATGGCAGCCTTAGCAAGCCAATACAGCATTATGTGTACCTATGTGCACAAAGCAAGCTCCAAAAACAACAAATATGGCAAAAGATTTATTACAGAGGTAACAGTCAGCAGTTTTGTTTTGTGTCCTTCTGACATGGCCCGTACAGCACTACTGATCCAGAAGTCTAAGACTGACTTCGAAAAAGGATGGCACAAGTTATACAATCTCACAACATAAAATCAAAGAGGCTGAATGCCAGAGAAATTATTTTACATGATGAATTAGATGTCATTTGTGGGAGCTGAGAAGAGATCCAGGACCTCTCTGGAATATTCATGGAAGGGCTGGGAGGATGGAAGGCTTCAGGTAACATTCCAGATGGAGACAGATGGGGCTGCCCAATAGATCGAGGGAAATGTTGAAGTGATGGGTTGACACCGGTCAGGATCAACTTTGTGGAGATGTTTTCTATCACATGACATAATTATATTCGCAGCCCTTTTCCAGCCTATTCAACATTTTGTTTAGTGACTCAGAAAGGACTCAGATAAGGTGAGCTGATCAGTAGGACAGATGTTAGTTACAAAGTAATCGGGATGCAAAAAAGACTGGAAAATGGGCTGAATTTCATAAAATGAATGTAAATTCTTGCTTTGGGGCCAAAAACAATTACTGGAAAATTGCTCTCTTTCTAAGAAATTTTAGCCAGTAATCCTTTTGTCCCCTTAATGATATTAAACATATGGTAAGTAAAAATGTGTCAGGCTTACTTTGGGACCAGTACTCTAATTAATTTAGTTAATTTGGTACCAAAAACTAAAATTATTGGATACGAAACTACATGAACATTAGGAGCACACAACCTAAAAATGCCTGAAGAGGACCATAGTCATTTATTGGTTTGGTCCAATCACCATGTGCAGTAAAACTTGTTTGTTGGTTTGGTTTTAATAGGTAAATGTGTGCAACTCTGACCATTATTTCCTAATGCATTTAATGAATTTGTAGATGAATTGAATAGTGAAATGTCATATGATAGGTAAGGTAACAATGCCCGCTATTAAAAAAATTGCATCAAAATTTTAGTGGCTTAGTCAAGCCACTAAATAGAGGCTTATTTATTATAAGCTATTTATTATAAATAGAGGTTTATTTCTCTCTCATATAGTCCACCTATGCAGGTAATCGTGGTCAGTGGGGCTGTTCTCCAGGTGATGCACTGATGATGTCAGTTCTTTCCATTCTCTGCCCCCCTCTCAGTCCCCTAGAACTTCAATGTTCTTTGCACCCTCCCCCCCAGGGGAAGGACATGCAACATGGAGGAAGCATATCTAGCTCATAAATATATTGGCATGGAAATGAAACACATCACTGTCTCTCATATTCCACAGATAAGAACTAAACACTTGGCCTCATGTCAATGCAAGGCAGGCTGGGAAACATTCCTGATAATGTGGCCACTTTCCAGCAAAAACTATGAAAACAGGAGCACACATTTTGAAGTACAACTGTCTTTGTCATGAGTTTCAACTTAATCCTTCAGCCGGGATAGTGAATTCTGATCTCAGTGATTCATATCCCATAAGAATAAAAAACAACCAAGAAAGAAATATGAAAATGCAAATTGTAATCATTTTAGGACTGGAAAGCTGTTTTCATCTTGGGAAAGTCATTTGAATTTACATAGAGGGTCTTGTCCTTTTTGATGGCAGGCAATTTTTTTTTTCCTTCTGAAACATGGTTTCTCTTGAATACTAAATAGAAACTAAGGGTTAATAGTTGTGTAAGAGCAGAGTACCTGGAAAAGTTGTTGCCACGACAATGTAATTCACATTATTAACAACTTTTATTTATTTCTTCTCTTTCCAAACAGGTGAAATTTAAGAAGCTTAAAATAACTTCTAAAATGCCAGAAAGCTAGGAGATTTTCATTAGGATCATAAGTAGTAATATTTCCACCACATGAAAATGATTAGAACTAAAGAAATAAAATTTCCCTGTAGTCAGCTTAGATGCACACTAATTTTATTTTAGCCCAGATACCTTGCTTTTAACCTTAATACACCTGTACACGTGTGTGGAATAGTAGTTCATATTTAGGTCACTCTCTATATATCAAATATATTAAGTGTGCATATTGCTGGTGTCATTTCGAATAAGGAAGAGTAAAGTGAAATAAAATAGCAATAGCAACCAGTGTTCAGAACACTGAAAGTGGGTGCAATTTAATCCAGAACATTGGGAGAAGTGTTAATTTCAGGCGAGGTAGCTTAATTAAACATTCCTATCAATACATGGTTCCTACGTACTAAATTATAGTACTCTTTTTTTAATTAATTAATTTATTTATTTAGAGAGGGGAGAGGATGGGGAGGGGCAGAGGAAGAGGGAGAGAGAGAATCTTAAGCAGCCTTCACGCTCGGCTTGATCTCATGACCCTGAGATCATGACCTGAGCCGAAATCAAGAGTCAGATGCTTAACGGACTGAGCCACCCAGGCACCCCTATAGTATTCTTATTCCATCTGGTGGCTCCGGAATGCTAAGGGGATTACAATTCCTACTTACCTCAAAAAAAAAAAAAAGAAGTCAGATTTCTCAACAGTATATCAATGCTCTCAGACCATAAAAATCTCATTTTGCTGCCTAACATTTCCCTCCACAGTTCATCTCCAACCTCTTTCTCCACAGCATATGAAAATCTGTGTTTTCAAAATTTTAGTTCAAAGGAATAGGAAGAGAGGAAGGACCATACTCCTCACTATAAAGTCTCTCATTTTTGGTTTTGCTTTCTTTACTGTGTGGAGCTGAAGAAGAAAACGTATGTGATAGAACAGTATTTTCTGAACTTCGTGGAATACTAGCACCTTGCAATGTTAACACATAGCATACAAAAAATTCCTTCTTTCAAATGTTTAGGGTTTAGTACTTTAAGCAAAGTTAGTTTTGTGTTTCTCTTTGTTTCCCTAGCACCAAAACTTCCCATAGCTTGCAATTACCAACACGGCTTCTGACCCTCAAAAGAAGATACAGAATATGTGGGGGTTTCCCAAACTTATTTTTAATGGAACCCTGTTTTCCAGACATCTGAGAAGATTAATGGTCCTTTGAACGTTCTCTGGGAAATGCTAAATCAAACTCTCACACAGACTCTCAGGGACCTCTTTAATGGATATTATCCCTAGCAACCCATAAATTCTTTTCTCTGTTATTGCCTTATTTTTAGCCTGAACCTTATTTTTAATATTAAGCTGTTTTTTTACCCAATTTCTTTTTGTCCATAGCTTCTATATTTTATGTCAGTGACTTTTTTCATAAAAACTAGTTGACTAAAACACACTTTGCCCCATATAAAAGAGAATCGTTGCTGAGATAGAACAGCAGAGAACAGGACCTACTTGGTTTCTGGTATCATCATGACTCCTTTGTTTCAATGACTAGAAGTTTGAAAAGCAAGACATTATCCTTCCAATGGCAATTGCACAGAATTAAGACTAGGAGTTCTCTGATATTAGGTTCAAAATAGGGAAGAAAGAACCTTACATAACATAATATAGGAAGTGGTCCTTCTCAGAAATCCTTTATTTTAATAGTTAATTTTTAGATCACTTTAGACTTACAAGAGAGTTTCAAAATAGTACAGAGAATTTCATGTACTCTATACTCAGTTTTTCTTATGTTAATATTTTACAAAACCATAGAATTTTTATCAAAACTAAGAAATTAACTTAGGGCAATACTGTCAACTAAAGTACAGAACTTATTTGAATTCCACCAGCTTTTCTACTTATATATTCTTTTTGTTTCAGGATGCAATCCAAGATCCAACATTGTAGTGACTTGTCACATCCCCTGCAACCTGTGACAAGTCCTCAATCATTCCTTGTCTTTTATGACCTTGAGGCTTTTGAAGAACAGTGGTCAGTTATTTTTGTGGAATGTCCCTGGATTTGGGCTTGTCTGATGTTTTCTCATCATTTGGTTGAGGTTATACATTATTATTTTAAAGATTGATTGATTGATTGATTGATTGATTTATAAGCAAAAGAGAGCATGCTAGTGCAAGTCAGGGGAGGGGCAGAGGAAGAAAATCTCAAGCAGGCTCCCTGCTGAGTGGGATGTGGGGCTTGATCACACTACCCATGAGATCAAGACCCATGAGATCATGACCTGAACAGAAACCAAGAGTCAGACACTTAACAGATTGAGCCACCCAGGCACCCCGAGGTGATGCATTATTGAAAAGGATACCATGGAGCTGATGTGCCCTTCTCCGTGCATTATAACTAAGAATTAACAATGTTAATTGTAGTTGCAATGATGTTAATCTTGATTACTTGGTTAAGATGGTATCTGCTGGGATTCTCCATTGTAAATTTACTAATTTTCCTTTGTAATTACTAAATATTTTGGAGGAGATACTTGGAGACTATGCAAATATTCCTTTTTCTGCTTAAACTTTTACTTACTCATTTCAGTGCCCATTGGTAATTCTTGTCTGTGGAAATTATTACTATGGTGTTCTAATAGTGATTCTCTAATTTCTTCAAACTTTCTGTAGTTATTCATTGAAATTCTCCTGTGAGAAAGAGTTGTTTCTCTTTATTTCTTCAGTTATTAATTTATATCAATATGAATTCATGGATATTTAATTCTTTGGGTTATAATTCAATACTATAGTTATTTATTGTGTTGTTCAAGTTGTTCCAAGCAGAAGCTTTTAATAAGCACTAATTAAAAGCAATTATGTCACCCTTTATAGAGTGTTTTGGAGCTTTGCACATATAATGGATCAAATCCAGGTAAGTAGGTGGTAGGGATAGAAATTATTTGCTCTGGGGGCACCTGGATGGCTCAGTCATTAAGCATCTGCCTTCAGCTCAGGTCATGATCCCAGGGTCCTGGGATGGAGCCCTGCATCAGGCGCCCTGCTCGGCGGGAAGCCTGCTTCTCCCTCTCCCACTCCCCCTGCTTGTGTTCCTGCTCTTACTATCTCTCTCTCTGTCAAAAAAAATAAATAAAATCTTAAAAAAAAAGTATTTGCTCTGGAAGCCCTTCCTCTGCTGTGGTTGAATTGTGTGTGTACTATGGAGACAATTGCATGCATATTGGCATGGTGTTCTGTGGTCTCTCCTGACCTTGTTGATCTATGGAGCCAGATGAGCTGACCCCTCTTGAAAGCCATCAACAGTTGCTGTTCTATGTGCATATGAGCACTTGGCTTAAATGCTGGTCATTGTTGAATGCTGGTCATCTAGTAGACCCGTAAAAGATTCTCTTCTCTGGATGCAGCAGTTGTCCTTCTTCCTGCAGTTGTATGTTCTATCTAGCAAATTAAATGGACATGGTCTTAAGGACAAATAGCCTTTACTTGCTCTTCTCAAATGCCTTCTCCTATCCATCAAAGAGAATAGAGTCCCATTTACATCAGAAAGACTTCTCCTGGAGCATCAAAGAATTGTGTATCCCCAAACATGCATTTCCATTTAATGTTAGAGCTGGGAATCATCAATGAAATCAGAAATTTAGCTAACTCTACTGAACCAGACTTTTGAGGAGGGATGTTTTTGTGTATTGCTGTAAGTTCAGGGAGGGAGAACCACTTTCCTTTCTTCTTTGTTTTTCTTTTTATTATTTAAAAATTTCAGATAATTGTTAACCCCTGTAGATAGGAGAAATACAAAAAGGCAACTCCTCAAAAATTCTGAGTAACTTTATCAAAAGTGGTGCCTTGTTCTGATGGAATAGGAGTAATCATATATGCAGGGCAATATTCTTACTACTTTACATGTATTAATTAATGTAATCCCCTAACAACTCATGACACATAGGGTATTGTTATACTCATTTTACAGATGAAGAAATAGAGATCAAAAAGTTAAGCAAATTGCCCATGGTCACACAGCTATGGGTAGTGGGTGGGTATAGCTTCGAGCTCAGAGGTCTGGCTCCATAGACTACATCCTAACTCTTGACCACAATAAATCTTAGCTCTGAATTTTACCAGCTATGCAACTTTGGGCAAATTTCTTCTCTGAACCTGGGATGTGATTTGTAAAATGAGGATAGTAATGTCTATTTTACAGAGCCCTATGAAGGATTGGATAATGTATATGGAAGGTTTAGTCCAGTAACCACAACATTATAGACAATAAATAGTGTATCTTATAGCATCTGTACTCTTAATCACTAACATACTTCTTAATTATCAATATATGGCATTTATTGTATTTTTTTCCTGATTATTCTGGCCTTGCATTTCCTTGGCTTCTCCCTCCTCCCACTTACACTGCCACTTCTTAAAATTGTTAGTAACTGTTATTTTATTAAGAAATAAAAGGGGGAAGAGGAAAAGAAGTTCATTATCTCATTTTTTATGTAACACCTGACAAATGTCTGTTCTGAGTGAATATATATACAGCTATATTTCTACTCATTTAATCTTTGTAAAATTCCTAAGAGTTAGATACTATTATTTTCCACTGACAAAAAAGACAAGTAACTGTCACACACTAGCGAGTAAGTAGCAGAACTACACTTTGAACTAAGGAAATCTGGTTCCAAAGTCTGTGCTACTAACCGCAAAGATTTGATCACCTTAGCCTGAACTTCGTATATGCAGTCCCTCAGGTCATAAGAACTACCTCTGTGACCATGGTGGGTTATAGGTTAGAAGAGTGTCTTTGTCAATGAGACTCCTTTTTGGCAATTTAGAGTCCAGTTGGTTTACTCATCCATTCCTTCATTTAGCATTTATGGAGAATTTACTGTGTATCAGGTCCTGTGCCAAATGCTGAGGGAAGGAAGGACTGGGGAAAGAATACAAAAATTAGTAAGTCAAGAGGGAGACTAGCAATTTTTACAAACCGTTCCAACTGCTGCTCTTGAAAATTCTTTGAGGTGTGTGTGGAGAACACTGTGAGGAGGTTCCCTACCATGAAGCAGGAAGTAGGTAAGCTTCGTGAAGAAGGTCACGGGTAGTCTGAGTATTACAGGCTGAACAGAGAAGAATCAGCCTGTCTAGAGGTAGGAACAGCAAGTCACTCAAAGCACAAAATTTCATGGCATATTAAGGGAACTGTGGGAAGTTGGAAGTGGTTGGAGTTAAAAGTACTTGGTAAAAGAAGGTAGCAGTAGGGGGAAGGTAGAACAAGGGAAAATAAAGCTAGAGAAGCAGACAGGGTTCAGCAGATCTCGAAGAGCCATGTAGTGGAGCCTGGATTTTGCCTCCTTTGGTGACTAGGAGCCATTGTTGGTCAAAGAAGAGATACCGGATAGAAACAGGCCTGGACTGGGTGTCAGCACCCATCTGCTTTGTGCCTGGCCTGGTGATAGCCCACTCTGTGACACTGGGCGGAGCAGTGCTCCTGTCTGGACTTCAGTCACCCATCTGCAAAGCAAAGCCTGAGGCTTGTATTATTTCTAGAACCCCTTCCAGCTCTAAAAGAGTATCTATTTCCATAATTATCCCATTTGTGGTCTTTGTATAGGAAGTGGTCTAAAACACACTGGGAAATAAAAAGCGCCACTGATCCCGACCAAAGATGCCAGGAATTGTCCGAGGTAATTGGTAGCATCCGTCGCAGAGCATCAGCGTGAATGGTCCCCGGCATGGGTTCTACTGCTGCTGCTCAGGCCGGAACACGGTTCTGCCCAAGATTTAGTCCTTGCGTTTCTGCAAATTGTTATCCTAATGCCTATGGGCTTTAACGTTCATAAAGGCAAAGCCACTCTATCACAAGGCTCTTTGGCCCAGGCTACCTTAATTCTTGGAGCAAGATTTTTATTTAGCCCTCAAGGTTCTCATGGGAAGAGGCAAAGACAGAACTGCCCTGTATTTGGATGCCTAACACAGTTTTTAAAACTGGAGAGGAAAAAAAACCCCAAACCTGTCACATTTTATTTGTGTATATGTTTGTGTAGCTGCTATATTCATTTCTGCTCTGAAATATGCCCTCATGCAATATATATGATCAGCAAATATTTATTTTCCAGTCAGAAAATACTTAATAAACTGTTTTAGAGAACACGCACGTTTCACACACACACACACACACACGCACACGCACATTTGAGGCTAGATATAAAACTTCCTCTTTCCCAGGGAAAAGAAGTTAACTGAAATGTATTCCCTACCTACAGCTCCCAGGCTGGATTCTGTTTTCTCTGAGGTCACGTAGAAGTGGGCATCTGTGGATCCAAACGCGTGTGAGATTTCCGCTGGTCTTTTCACTTTCTGTTCTTCTGGTGGAAAAATCTGCCAGAGAGTGTGAAAATACTAGAGAATGCCAAGAAAAATGTCTTTCTGTTCAGTTCCTGTGAATTTGAGAGCAATCATTAAGAAGGTCTCCCTCCTTGGGACACCAGATTCGCAGAACAGAGGTCGAAGGTGAGCCTACATGTGTAGTCAATTCAGAATATCCAGGCCCCAGCATCCTGGCCAGCCGGCCTTCGCTGTTGTGATCGCCTCTTTGGGGAAAGCACAAAGACTCTGATATCACCTCTCCTATTTCACTCACTGGGCACATTAGGGTGCTTTTCTGGTTATTCTACTGTTTCCATAGCTGTGGTCATTTTTTTTTTTAATATCCTAGCTTCCCTTAAATCCTCCATGTGACTTCCTGCCCTGTCAGTAATGGAGACCTATATCCACAAAGTTCCTCAGCCCATCACTTTGTACTGTCTCTGTTCCTTCACAGCCTGTCGTGGAGTCCTTCCCATTTGTACTTCACTTGTTCAGCCTGCTTTCACGTCTGGAGCCCTCTTTCAAAGTGATAGGTGCTTTGTAAATTCATTACCGAGGTTCCAAATTATTTTGGTTGTGTGGCTGGAAGGCTAATATGAAGGCCCAATCTTATTTTTCTTGCAGGTTATTCGGTAAAGGGAAGCCAGCTCTTTGTTTGTCTTGCTTTATCTCAATTTTGCTCTTCTCCAGTAAGTTCTGGTAAAGGGAAGGTATAATAATAAAATGTCAAACTTTCTCAAAAATCTTCCTTGCACAAATGGCAGAAATATATTGCCTGAACTATGTCCTTGCTTGAATATTTCCTGAACAGCACTGAAATCTAGTGAATTTCTACCTGTATTTCCAGTCCAAGTTAAAGCCTTCCCCTTCCATGGCATCGCCAGAGTGCTGTGGCCCCTTCTCCTCTGCATGCCCCACAATGACTGCTGGTCCATACCACATGCTCAGGAGATAGGCATTTTCCTATCTCCTTCCCAGACTGAACTATGACTTCCTCCAGGGCAGGGACTGTGCTTTATGCATGTTATTTGGTATCTAGAAACCACTCAAGAGACTCTGACTGGCTGTGTGAATAAATGCATGAGGGGATAGGTGGATCGATGATCAATACTCAGCAATTTGAATTTTCCCAGTTCTGGAGAAGCTCGGTTATATGCACTTGATTACTTGTGCCTTGTATTTCACTCTTCTTTTAAAAAAGGACGAGGATGAGCTCCCAAAGCAGGTATTTTTTTTTTTCTCTCCAAGAAGAGAAAGGCCCCTGAAATGAGTCCCTGTACGATGGTTAAACCCTGCCTTCCCTCAGAATGCTATTTCATAGGAATTTCAATCACTCATTCCACTTTGTTTTTGTTTTTGTGGCATCTGTTTGCACATTGAAATCAGGGCTTCTCTCTGGGATAACTTAGAAAACAAAGAGAAAACTTTCTCCTTTGTATCTTGATTAGATCTAACTCTGTAATTCACTGTTCTCTCTCTGTTAGAGACCCATTCCCAGCAGATATGAGCCTTTGCATGTGGTCAAAGCACATGGAGCTATTCCTGACAATAAGATCTATGGATAAACAGGAAGGGAAGAGCAGTCAAAGTTCTGGCTGGGCAGAAAGGGCCTGGGACCATCTGTCTTATCCCCTTTCCCTTCAAACACCTGCCCAGAAACTGACCGTGGTCTCCAACAGGTATTTTTCCATGTCAGTGTCTAAGAATCTCCTCAGAGTTTCCTGGAAAGGCAAGGAAGCTTGCCTTGTTCTCTCAGATGGACATCTACATTTTCAATAAGCATTCAAGTCATTCTTGTACAGCTAGTCCCCATCTATACTTGGAGCAACTCTGTTCTGTAAGGGAGCAGGAAGGAAGTCACCCCTATTCTTTGGCCTAAATATCTTTGTTCAGTCTTTCCAACACTTTATTCAGGGATAAACCTCTTCAGAACCCATCACCCATTCATCTGAAGCCCTTCTGCTTCCTAGTCCCCATCGCTAGACCCCTCACCTTGATATTTTCCAGTCTGAGATCCTGGAAGGAATCACATAACTCCTCAGGTCATTATTCCAAAAGTGGGATGTCTAACTTCCATGACATCTCAATGCTTTCTTGACCTCTTTCTTTCTCATTCTTCCCCAGTGAGACTCTTCCAGATATTCAGAGCTCTCCTCAATTCTCACAGAACTTGCACAGAACCCCATTATTTCCAAGAACATACAGTTCATGAAATTTGAATCTCCTCACTTTCCTTTTTTGTTCCACTCCAACACAATTCAAATGCCTTTAAGAAACATTTGGTCATTCCCTCATCATCTTGAATATTCACTTATATGAGCTTCAAAATATCTATGAAAAAAAAGAAAAGTTGACTTTTTCCTTTAAAAGTAGATTCCTCTAACTAGAGGTTAAATAGCATCACTTTAGAAACTCATTCTACAAATCATATCCCTTTCTCCCGCCTTTTGACCTTTCCATCTCCACTCTATCTCCTCTCCCTCTTATAAATATGCTTATCCCACCCTTAAAACAAAACAAAACAAAACAAAACAAAAAACCCAGTTTTTTCTGCTGACTCATTAAAGCTATACCCCCACTGATTTCCCTACGTTCAATATGAATTTTTTTTTAATCTATGCCTGCTTTCTCCACTTCTTTTCTCATTCATTCCTTAATCCCCTGACCCACTCTCTCAGCCACTATAATCAAATTCTTTTTACTGGAGTCACCAATAATAACTGGAATAGTCAAGGCAGAAGGCTTACTAAAGAACTTATGCTATCTGAACATAATAGAATGAAAATTTAGGAAACTTGAAACTCTCACCTCTCCTTGGCTCCCGCAATAAGCTTTGCTCTCCTCCTCCCTCTCTGGCTGTTCTTTCTTGGCAGCGATTGCTACAACTCTGTAATATCCAAGTGCATCTCTTCTTCCTGGGCATATGTGTAGGCCACAGCTGTCACCCTCTCTGCAATTACATGTGGCCTTGAGACTGAGTTCTGGTGCTAGACTGTGAGTGGAAGTTAGGGGAGCCACTTCTAGACCTGATCAACAAAAATTCCCATATGCAATTCTTACTCTCCTCTCTATGGAAAGTCAAATGGAGAGTAAAGTTCAAAAAGTAAAACCTCTCAATGAGTGCATTTTTCTCCTAATAAAATGCAAATCATTCAACGTGGCTTTGTGATATGACAAGAGGATTACAAATGTGTTGAAATACGATGCTCTCATAACCCGAGGGAGCTAATACCCAAACTGGTG
Source organism: Leptonychotes weddellii (assembly GCF_054177405.1). Taxonomy (NCBI): domain Eukaryota; kingdom Metazoa; phylum Chordata; class Mammalia; order Carnivora; family Phocidae; genus Leptonychotes; species Leptonychotes weddellii. The sequence continues at coordinate 14,327,126 of NC_138377.1, read as the reverse complement.
GCTTGAGCCACAGGCATTCTCTTTTCGTTGCTCCAAGGTGGTTATGCTGGTTGATTTTAAATGTACACTTGGATGAGCTATAGAGTGCTCAGATATTTGGTAAAATATTATTCTGGGTGTTTCTGTGAGGGAGCTTTTGGATAAGGTTAACATTTAAATTAGTGGACTTTAAGTAAAGCAGATTGCCTTCCACAATGTGGGTGAGCCTCATCTAATCAGTTGGAGGCTGGATAAGACCAAAAAGACTGGCTTCTTCTAACAAGAGAGAATTCTCCAGCAAACTGCCTTTAAACTTTATCACGATATCAGCTCTTCCTGATATTGTGGAAGACAGTCTCAGACTCCAGTGGGTACATTGGTTCTCCTAGGACTCCTTCCTGCCAGCTTTCAGACTGGCATTGCAGCTTATCAGCTCTCCTGGGCTTCCAGCCTGCTGACCCACCCTGTAAACTTTGGACTTGCCAGCCTTCATATTCTCATGAGCCAATTTCTCTTAATAATCTCAATATATACATTTTGTTTCTCTGAATCCCCTAACTAATCCAATGGCATACAAATGCTATCAGTTTCTATGGGTTCCAGTAAGTGAAAAATTTGGGCAAGCACTGCTGATTCTAGTTCTCAGATTCACTGTGGCATGCTTTCCTCCAGGCTCTAAGCTTTTTGTTCTCTCTACCTGAAAATAGCTTTTCTTTTCCTAATTCCACCTGGCTGCCTAACCTCTGCTCAGTCAGCAGCTCTCATCTTTGTCCCTGTCTCTTCTGTTTGGCCTTCCCAGATGCCCCACATGCAACCCCATAAAACTGCATGAGGGGCCTCTTTCAACAGCTCCTTAATGTCCTGTAACCATCTAGTTCATGATCTACCTCTCTGTGAGATCCCGAGAGACTTAAGTATGCAAGTCCTTTGATCTGCTTCATGTTATATCCCTAACACGTAGCCCAGTACCTGTTTTTGGACAGGTCTTCAAATGATATTTATTAAATGAATCAGTAAATGGAAAGTATATCCACAGTTTCAAGAAGAAAAAAAGACATAACTTGAAGCAATCCAGAAAAAATCCAACCCAAGAAAAATCAAGTGAAACGGGTTCCTGGACAGAAACATCAGTAAGATTCCTTGTTTCTCAGCAAAGCAGTATAATTAAAATGGAACAGGTTGTTTTTCTTATTTTAGCATCTGGAGGAAGGACATTCTCATGGATGCACTTCCCGTGTATTTAACATAGTAATCAACTTGGGAGTCCTTTCAAATCAGAGCTCACCATAGGGCTAGATGGTATATATATATTAGGCTATATGGTCTTTGCTGCAACAACTCAACCCTGCCATTGTAGTACAAAAGAGTCCATAGACAATACATAAACAAATGAGCATGTGTGTGTTGCAATAAAACTTTATTAAAAAATACTAGTGATGGGTCAGATTTGGCTCACAGACTATAATTTGCCTACCCATGTTCCAGATAAAAGATTCTCAGCCTCTGAATGGGGAGGACTACTTATATTTTTTTCTCCATAGGCCATTATCACCAAGCCCAAAACAGTTATTATAATCACTATTTTCAGGGAACCTGAAAACCTAATTGATATTACTCTCTGAAGTCACACTAGAGCACGTTGCAAGCAGTAAATGTCATTTGGATAATTCCCCCTTACAGACACACAAAGCCAAACTGTTCACTGCACACACAGTAACTCTTAGAGGAAGCAAACTGGGGACCTGGTGAGCTCTGTGTCAGTACCACAGCTGGGATCTTAGACCTGAACCTTCTGTCTCAGTTTGTGTGAGGCACAGGATGAAATAGCTCCACCATGCCTGAACCCCTCAGAGTGATAAAGGATAGAGAAAAGATCAGGAGAGTGATTTCTTTGGAGAGAACTATTGACATGTTGTGACTATTTTTTTTGCAACAAAGGGGAGATTTGCTACTTTCGAATTTCAAGCCCAGGGGTTGCATATGTGTATACCTGTGTGTGTGTGTGTGTGTGTGTGTGCATGCACACGCAGGGGCAGTGGGGGGTGGGGGGGGAGATTCTAAAAGGAATACTCAGAAAGCTCCAAAACATTGAGGAGACACAGAAGTCATAGTGCAGATCTTACGAGAAAACTACATCACACTGTGGACCTGGTTCTGACTCCTGCTTGGAAACTCAATGGTGCCCAGATTCATGAATTGGGAGGCTAACTTGGGAACTTGGGAAAGTGTTGTGATCCTGGGGCTCCTGCCCCTGGGAGTGTGTTGAACAGAACATAACACTCCAAAGTATGCCACTTTGAATGTTCATTATTTTGAGCTGAAGTCAATTGAGAAACAGCAGATATAGGAAGGTTCTCTGCCTTCCTCCTTTCTACCTAAAATCAGGGCATAAATTTCACATGAGACATGTGCTTTCTATGTATCAGAAAGAGAAGAACATTCTTATTACTGGACATGGGAAGTGGTTGCAGAGATAAGTCTTTACAAACAAACCTTACCAAAATAACCTACATCTTTCATTATTTTCCCCCACATGCTTCCCATAATTTGCCACCCCTAGCCCAATCCTTTTTTCTTTTATCATATCTCCATAACCTACCACTCTTTGTTAAAATAATACATAACCACTTCCTTGGGGTTTTTATCTCTTCCTATAAAGCCCCTTATGCCACATACAAATATTAACATTAAATAAAATTTGTATGTTTTTTCTCCTTCTAATCTGTCTCTGTCAATTCAATTCAAAGACACTAGTCATAGAAACTAAGAAGGTAGAAGAAAAGTCTTTCCTCTCCTACACTGTCAAATGTCAAAGTGCTTCTTGCTCACTTGAAGTCAGATGGAGGCCCCACTTCTGAGAACACCAGTATGAAATCTTCTTTAGATCTTGTCCTTAGACCCCTCAAGAAGGTGAAGGAGAGGCAACAGAAAACAGCTGGATGTGTACCATACCACAGAAGTTCAAGACAAAGAAAGGAGAGCCTAGTAGGGAAGGGCCTTGCAGGGAACTACTAAACATCCCATGCAGGTGTTACAAGAGGAGAGCCTAGTAGAGAAGGGCCTTGCAGGGAACTACTAAACATCCCATGCAGGTGTTACAAGAGAAGGGGGCAGACAGTATTACTAATCTCCATGGCCCAGAGAGGGTGGAACATGGCCAGGTAAGCTGTGCCTCCTTCCCTGTCTCCCTACCCCCTCAACACAGACACATACCTAGAGAGATCGTGGCAGGGACAAAGGGCAACTAGCAAGGAAGGCAGAAGGTGAACAGGAAAAAGAAGGTGAAGACCCCACCTGTGGTCTCTGATTCGAACTGAATAGGCTTGGAGGTGGGAAAGGAAATATTTAATCCTATGTCAAGTTCAGGCTTTAATTTTTATCCTGGCTGGACGATCTAACTACTGCTTTGAGACTCTATGACTTAAGTGTTGACAGGTCCTAAGAAAAATGAGACAAAGTCATGAGATCCCCTGGAAAATTTTATTCTAGAGTAGAGGGAAACTGCCTCCACCGAATGACTGAATAGAGTTTCAGAGAAATTGGAAGACATATAACAAACTGGCTTTCGATCACAATCTCTGTATTATTCCTGCACTATTGCACATTTCTTTGAAAAGAATCGTCAAACAGAGTAATATCTTTAACACTGTGCTAATCAACATGAGTTGAGTCTGTTCTTTGCCAGGACTGTATTGGGTGCCAGGGAGAATATAAAAATTTATATATTAACCCTACCTTCAATAATTCATGATATGACAGAGATCACTAAATATTTAAGTAAAAAGTGTCAGAAATAGTTCTTTCCCTCTAGTCTTTGACCTCAGAGAGGGTCAAAAACATGTGTTTCTCCAACTCCAACTGGGACATTGACTAGGAGTACTTAATAGGCAGTCAAGGAATATTTGAAGAATGGATAAATAACTATTATATAAGAGATTTTAAGATTGTTTAAAATACAAGGCAATAGAAATCCTGGAGTTTTATAATGCAGTTCCCTAAAAACAGATGTTTGGTTTCAATGACATGTGATTCTTATTTCTAACTTGTAGATAATGGACCAAAGAAACCTTGGGATTTTGCATGATAAAAGCTCATATTAACAGGCATTTACACAAAATTGGCCTTTTAACAAAGAGATTTAAAAAATATAGTCCTAAAATATTATCTTTCTTGTTTTGCTTTTTAAAGAAAAAGGGATGATTACGAAGTGCTTTTCATTAAGGAACTACCATTTATCTTATCACAATATTTACTCTCTTTTCATATGTTTTATATTTCCTCATTGCTGAAGAAAGAGCTCAGAAACTCGACTGCAGGGAAATAACTGTTGACTCTTACATTCAAATGACTGTATATTTCCTCTACAGTTCTGATGGTTTTCCTAACTCCATATTAGAAAAAATGCGAGTGTCAAGGGTCTTGGTGAAGTTGATTGTTTTGATGTTATTATTCACTGGGAAAGCCCTGACTGAAATTCAGCCCCAGACACCTTCTTCCTCCTTTACAAACACATCACCAGAGCTCCTAAAATTTAACTCAGGTTGCTACCTTAGAAGAGGCCCTGGGAAAAGAACTCATCATTTAAAAAAAAAAAAAATGGACCCAGTAAAGAGCAAAAGAAAAACAATCCTCCTCCAAACACCTCTTTGTAAGACAGGGTGAAAAATGTGAGCTCTGGCCTGTTACTCTGAGAAAAAGGGGAAAGGTCTGAAGATAAACACACACACACACCCATTTAGATGCAGCTGGAAAAACGAAGTCAGGTTTAGAAGGCCTGACTCCAAACAAAATAGGTTTTTTAAACTTCTCTGGGGGAATCTCTCATCGACGCTCAACACTGAACTATGTATCTCATACATCTGCCTCTCTCTCAATTAACAGATGTCGGGCACAGGGTAACAGGGAAGAACGGCCCACGTCTGTCTCCTGAGAACCCAAGATGGTGTGGACTTCAGATTCTGGCTGACCTAGGCCACAGCCACCAGTTGCTTTCTTAGTAAAAGAACGGATTTATCCGGTGGTGTAGGGCTCTCTCATTAAGCAGGAATGCATTCTCAACTGGCCTATACTGCTCAGTTGTTGACAGATTTAGAAGCACGTTTATGTACAATGGCAATTCTAAGATGTAATTATGCCTTAAAAATGTATTTTTTGCTTATGAAAGATGCACCTACATAATAATATTAAGAGTTATTAGGGACTTAGTCCCTGATTGGGGACAATTCTAAGTACTTTTCATTATCTTGATTAGGTCTTGCAACAGCTCTATGAAATAGAGTTCACATTTGTGGGGGCTGAGAGAAGAAAGATAGGAGATTTAATATATGGCCAAGGTCATAAAGGTAATAGGTGGTAGAGCCCACGTTTGAACCCAGGTTTTGGCTCCAGAATCTATCCATTTGTTCTCTACATTTAATATAATTAGTCACAAAGTTAATGTCAGCTTGTTATACTGCATGGCAATGAGGTTTAAAGACATAACGGTCTGCCACATAATTAACATGTCCCACTTTATTGGTCTTGGAGTATGAATTAAATCACATACCTTTTCTTTACCAACTAACATAACTCAGTACTCCTATCAGGACATGACAAGAATATCCCTGCTTCCCCCAAGTCAGTTTCATTCCCCAAGATGCATATTCATACAATTCGTTCTTTTTCTTTTTTTTTTTTTAGATTTTATTTATTTATTTTCTTTTATTTATTTATTTATTATTTATTTTTATTTATTTTATTTTATTTTTTATTTATTTATTATTTATTTTATTTATTTATTTATTTTCTTTTTTTTTTTTTTAGATTTTATTTATTTATTTGAGAGAGAGAGTGAGAGAGAGAGCACAAGAGGGGGTAGAGTCAGAGGGAGAAGCAGACTCTCCGCCGAGCAGGGAGCCCAATGCGGGGCCCACTCCCATCCCAGGACTCTGGGATCGTGACCTGAGCCAAAGGCAGTCTCTTAACCAACTGAGCCACCCAGGTGCCCCATACAATTCGTTCTTGATCATGATTCCTGTTTGAATCGAAATCAGGAGCTCTACCTGGAAACTCAGTGCCACTCCCATCAGGAGTTGACTTCTTCAGAAAAGGCTCTCAGCTTGCCCTACCACCACTGTGGAAGAACTTGTGTCATAACCAAGGAACTCTGGCCAATGAGGAGGAATTCACTATTGAGGAACCAGGTGAGAACCAACTGGGACCAACTAGAGGTAGAAGTGGAAATTCTCTGTCATCACCATGAGCCTCAATAATGAAGCAGGCTGGCTTTGGGTGCATTACTATTATGCTCATGCCTCTGCTGAAGTCACTGTGTCTCCCAGGGAGTGGGATGGTAACAAGGAGAAGGTTCTGTCTCTTAGTTATTTCGTGCAGACTTCTTCCTATGTTTCTACTTCTTTTACTATGATACTTTATTTAAAATTTATATTCACTGACAGTAATGACAAAGTATATCCATAATACCAAACGCTGGGTTAAGAGAATCAGCAATTCCTTATGATTATCAGGCCCGGATGTAGAGATTGGGTCAACAATTCAAGCAACTCGGTCATTTGCTATTAAGTGCTCTTATGAGAAAGTGCCATAAAGATCAGTGTCTTTTATTGCTCACCAAATTCACTTAAAGCTATGTCAATCTTGAGAGAGGTTCTATTAATCATACCGTTCAAAAAGGAAAGGAATGGTGGTCTGGAGCCCTTTTGTCTCAAGAAATTCCCAGAGTAGCATGCAGTTGGGCCTGCCTTTCCCAGAATTTTTGAATTTCTACATACCAAGGCATTAGAGGAAAGGATTGTCAAACAACAGGTGCTCTGTCTTAATACCAGTCTTCTTTAGGGCCACAAATAATTACCTTAGGGTACACTGATCATTTTTTAAGGAAATAGGTTGGGTTTTGAGTTTTTGTCTTAAGAAGCAAATAATGAATATCAGCTATTGCTAATGGCGTAAAATGCTTTAGGACACATTGTTGGATGAAGAAGGAACCAGACAGCTATACTGATGAGCTGGGCTTAAACATAATAAACATTAAACCTTGGGGCACCTGGGTGACTCAGTGGGTTAAGTTTCTTCCTTCAGCTCAGGTCATGATCCCCAAGGTCCTGGGATGGGATTGGGCCCCGCATTGGGTTCCCTGCTCAGTGGAGAGCCTTTCCCTCTGCTGCTTCCCCTGCTTGTATTTTCTCTCTCTCTGTGTCAAATAAATAAAATCTTTAAAAAAAAATAAACCTTAATAATTAATGCCTTGGCTTTACTTGGTTTTCCTAATGAGTATAAGGGTTCAAAATATACATTGTTCTATACAGATCACCTCAAGCCACCCTCTGTCCTTCCTACCTTTCTCAAGCTATACATTTTTTTGTTTGTTTCAAATCAATATTTGGAATCTTAGACTAAAAAAGAACTTGAGACATTGCCTGCTATTTCCCCAGTGTGAAATCCACAACCCAGATGAGTTGTATGACCTATGTTCTGTGCCGAGATGGTAAGTGGAAGAGTAGGGCAAGAATCCAGGTTTTCAGAATCAGCATGCAGGGCTCTCCCATACAGAACCACTGCTCATTCAGTTGCACTGACTTAATTTGTGTTGATGATGTCACTCTAGAGGACCACAAGATCTCCAGTTGTTAGCTACGAAGAATCCTCCATATTTTTTCTCTAGCTCAGTTCACGGAGACAGTAACTGAAATGCTTGATGCACATCTAATCTATTCATTGAACACTTGAACCTTACATCTATGTTATTAAATATGGAGCTTTTATCCTTGTGAGGTAATGAGACTTATCCTGATTTCTTAAGTAGACACAAGAGACAAGGCTTTTTTGCTCATGGTGTAACATGACAGTTACCATTTGGATGTAGTGATTTGGTTTCAAATCCTAGTTTATTACATGAACAAGTTACTAGAGCTTCAAGTTCTACAATTGGAATAATAGAAAATAAAATGTCATTGATTTGTCATTAAGGATTAGAAAGTCTGGCACACAGTAGAAGTATGTTGTTATTATGATTATAATCTTTATTTCAGACCTTTGGGGTTTCTGGTCCAACATGTAGAACTTAGAAGTCATTAACCTTGTCCTCACAACAAGGAAAAAGCTGAACAACCTGAAAACCAAAAAGTTTTCTTTAATCCATCAGAGAAGTGAAGTTATAGGGCAAACTGTTACCCTGAAAACTGGAGAGACAGACAAGAAGATACAGAAAATCACAGCTTATGAAAAGAAGCAGACTACACCTGTAGCCAATATTCTTAGGAATAGTTTAAACCATAATCAAAGAATTGCTAGATACTCAGAATAGACTGCTATGAGAATTTAAAACTCCAAGGGGACCCAGTACTGGGGTGGGGCACACTTGTGAGTTTCACATCTAGGAACCTTACCAAATTCTCACTGTGGAGAAAACCCTCATGCTTCTAGCACAAGGAGAGGAAACATAACCATTTTGAAATATACCCAGAGCTCTCTGTTCTCATCAACAAGGCCTGCCCTTAAGAGAAACTATTTTATCAGCATTTAACCAGCCTGGGATTTTACCAAAACCTAACAATCTGGAAAGAAAAAAAGATACTGGAATACAACCCCCTGTAGCATTCCAGAAGGGTGAAGGGAAAGACCCAACTCCAGCCCCCTCTAGCCTTCAACATGGAAGAAGGGAATTATCCAAGTCAGGCTCATTGAAAGACTGAAAACTAATCACAGGATTATAGAATGCTTCTGCTTCCCTAAAATCTTACACCACATTGACAGGGGTCCTGGAAAATAACAGGAAATTATAACTAAAAGAGCTTCAACTCACAGATCCTATTTAAGGAATCTCTAGGAAAATCCAAAAACAGAGAGGGAGACAAAAATGAGGATACTAGAGAAAATTTTAGCCTATGACATCAAAACTACAGCAAACAGCAAACACAGGAAACTCTTAGCTAAATAAACATAAAACTCCCACTACTGGTATATCTAACTACTCTCCATTTCAGGCTTAAATTTAGTGTGCCCTTTCCTGATACCCATCTGTAAGGGGTTGAATAGTGTTCCCCTAAAATCTATGTCTACCCAGAACCTCAAAATGTGACCTTATTTAGAAATACAGTACTTGCTGATATAATTAGTTAAAATGAAGTCATATGTTAGGGTGGGTCCTAAATCCAATGGCTGGTGTCCTTATAAAAAGATGAAACAAACTGAGGGTTCTAGAGGGGAGGGGGGTGGGGGATGGGTTAGCCTGGTGATGGGTATTAAAGAGGGCACGTACTGAATGGAGCACTGGGTGTTATACGCAAACAATGAGTCATGGAACATTACATCAAAAACTAATGATGTAATGTATGGTGATTAACATAACATAATAAATAAATACATAAATACATAAACAAACAAAAAATAAATTGATATATTATCACTGTTCTGTAAAAAAAAAAAAAATGAAAGATGTTGAGATAGAAACACACAGGGAAAAAGGCCGTGTAAAGGCAAAGGCGCAGATTGGAGTCTATAAAGCCAAGAAATATCAGGGGTTGCTGGGAGCCACCAGAAGTTGGGAAGAGGCAAGGCAGGATTCTTCCCTAGACTCTTCAGAGAAAACCTACTCTCCAGACAACTTGATTTCTGACTTTTAGCCTCCAGCGTTTGTGCAACTTTGTTACTACTTCCTCAGGATACTAATATACCTTCAATTGGAAATGGCACTATAATCATACGGCTCAACCTCAGAAATAGGGATTCAAGACAAGGGGAAATGGGGATTCAAGAGATGCCTGGAAAAACTTGGGAATCTTCATTCACATGCATTACTTACTCAATACATTTCTATTGAGTGTTGTAGGGAAGACTTCTTAAAGTTTCATTTACATTGTCCTCAATTTGAAGGATAAGATGGAATTAGAGAAAATTATTAGCTTTGGAGGATCTCTCACAGAATATTTTTAAGATTATTTCCTTCCCATTTGAGGTCAGCAGAGGTGGAGCAACAAAGGAAGAGCAAAAATTATAAGGACTAGGTTTCAGCTCACCTTTTGGCCTTGATTTGATTAAAAACATTCAATAAACCAAAGAAAAAATTAGTGCCAACTAGGATGACCTGGTTTGAAGAATATTTTTATCATAATGTGTTAAAAATCTGAACTCCCTAAACAACATAAAGGAATTGAGCCAAAAATAGACAGCTGTCCCTCCAATGGAGTTTTAGGAGGAATTACACCAATTAAAAATGAACTCTACCCTTTTGATTGCCTTGAAAGAGATAATCTGCTGAGTGGATGTGGGAAGTAGAAGGCATGAACAGTTATTTCCTATCAAATGGTTGGCATACCATGGTGCTCACCCGGCTTGTTAAAAATGAAACATGGACACCCAGTTAGACCCCGATAACTCCCTAAGAGTTCCCTAAGAGCAAGGCAATCTACTAGAAATGGGGGCTCATGGCAGCTAAACTGTAGTCTGAGAGATATCTATTATCAGACACATTCATTTTAAGTGAGGTCTTAACTGGGAGTATACCATTCATTCCTGGACATACAAGAGTCTGCAGTCAAATAGTACTACTTTCATGTTTGCCTTGAGCATTTAGGGCACACTAAATTTCTTTTGTGTTTACTTCTAACAGCGTTCGATTTGGTCAAATCAAGAAATTTTGAAAGATGAAAAAGTCAGTCAATTTTCAAGTCAGGACAGAAAACATTCTGTAAGAAGATATCCATAGGGTACCAGGCACAGGTGTAGTCACTAGGGATTCAGAGGGAAGCACACACCACACCAAACACACACACACCCTAACTGAATGAGTTCCCATGAAGATATGGGAAGATACCCCTAAGGCAGACTATGTGGTCAAGGCGTGGTGAAAGCATGGGCAGAATGGCCCCATGTAGATTTAGAGTTCCCAAGAAGAAAGACACTAGAGTCCTTTCCACTGTCTCCAGAAGCTTCTTTTCCCCACTAGTGTTCATGAGGATCTGCTTTTGGTTCACTATGTCACTCTGTGCTCTCCAAAGTCTGTAATAATGGAAAGAAGAGTGTCTTTGGAGTTAGGTAGACCTGGCAATGCTGAATATAGCACTATGGACCTGTGGTTAAAACTGGGCTCTGGACTTGACCATCTGAATTTAAATTCTCACCCCATCACTGCCAGCTTTGAAACCTTAGGCAAGTTACTGCTCTTACCAGTCATTCATTTCCTTATTGGAAAATAAGAAGAATAAATAGTGCCTTTCTCAGAGTTATTGGAAGATTAAATGCATCTACATATAAAAGACACTTAAGACAGTGTTTGGCTCATAGTGAGTACTCAATAAATGTAAATTACCATGATGATGAGGAGGATGATAGTTCCTTATAAGCTGAGTCATTAAGACAAGTCATTAAACTCCTTCAGACTGCACTCCTTTAGCTGTAAAATTGCAGATAACACCATTTACTCCGAAAGATTGTCTTTAGGATACCATGAAACACAATATGCAGAAGCTTTAGAAAATACAAAAGATATTCAAAAGAAAAAATGTTATTTTATCTTGTTTTTTCTCCCCCCCCCATACTGTGAACCCCTTTGAGAATCTGGAGCTGGTAACCATCTTTGAAGGTGGGAAGCTATTGCTCATCCACAGCAGAATACTAAAAAAACAGGCCCAAGATTACCATGTCTGTTGATTTTTTAAGAGAAAATAGACATACATATTTTTGTACCACCTCCCACACGTCCATTCCCCAGTTCTAAATGTTGGTAACCAAATCAAATCACGGAACAAACAAAACAAGCTTTGGTACTGTCAACTGATATCCACCTCTGTTTAATATAAGTTGGTGCCAGGCCCATAATCAGATTCACAGCAGGTACGTGACTTATGCATCGCATGTGAAGAAGGTACAAATAAATGGCAGATGTAAGATCACTAGTTTCTGGGCCAAGTAGCACATGAGATGCTATTTTGTATACCTGGGGCCAATTCATATAATCCCTGGTACATAGTAGTCACCAAAAAATGTTGATTAGAACAATCATGCAGGGCACCTGGGTGGCTCAGTCGTTGAGCGTCTGCCTTTGGCTCAGGTCATGATCCCAGGGTCCTGGGATCGAGCCCCACATTGGGCTCCCTGCTCCATGGGAAGCCTGCTTCTCCCTCTCCCACTCCCCCTGCTTGTGTTGCCTCTCTTGCTGTGTCTCTCTCTGTCAAATAGATAAATAAAATCTTTAAAAAAAAAAAAAAAGAACAATCATGCAATTCAAGCTGCACAGTACAATACCAGAAATATCTAAATTAAAAAATATATATATCAAGTGAGAACACATTAGGGTCCAGGAACAACTAAAATATTCCAAAAGCTTTCCTGACTTATCTTTGTTTTTTTTCTTTCATTCATTCACTCAAAATAACCTTTGCTAGCTGTTTACTCTGTGCCCAGCGATATGCTAGAAAATATTTCACGAAGTTGTGTCCAGCATGGACAAGGGCCAGCAAAAGTTCGGTGTGGTGGAAAAGGAAGAAGATGGAACAGACCAGACCATACAGGGCCTGGTAGACAGTGGAAAGGATTTCCCTGTTTTCGATGGACAATATGGAAAGCCACTGGGAAGTTTTGAGCAAGGGAGTGACCCGATGAGCCAGGTTTTAAGAGAGACACATTGGCTCTGTTGCTGAGAACAGACCAAGAACAGACCAAGCAGAGCACACAGGTGAGATGGTTGTGCGGTCATGCACGCAATGGGTGATGGACACTTGGACCACAGTGGTAGCAGGAGAGGTGGTGAGACCTTGACGGGCTTTGAATTTACCCTTTAAGTACAACCAGCAGGATCTGCTGCTAAATTACATGTGGAGAGCCAAAGAACAGAAAGAATCAAGGAAGCCACGATTATTTTTACCCAAGTAGTCGGAGAGCTAGAGTTCCCGTTGACCTAGATGGGAAGACTGTGGGAAAAACAAGTTGAAGGGGTGAAATCAGTTTCAACATGTTACATTCGATATGCCTGTTCATTATCCACATGTTGAGGTCGAGTAGGCAGTTGAATATATGAGTCTGGAGTTCAAGGAAAAGGTCTAGGCGGGAGATATTAATTTGAGAGTTGTCATCATATAGATGCCACTTAAAGCCATGAAGCGGGATGATTATCATCGGGCAGTGAGTATAGATTCAAAGAGAAGAGGTTCAAGCACCAGCCCTGTCTCTCCCCACCCCCCAACCAAGTTGTTTCATGCTAATTTTTATGCTATAGGATAATAGCAATAAATAAGCATTTTACACTTTGCAGTCTTTTGTGAGCCCAAAGAGAATATTTTAACATTTTAAGATGTAAGCAATTTGGCAACACAGCGTTCTTTAGTCTAAAACAAATGTTACAAGACTAAGGCATATGGAGAAAAGATGAAAGTAAGTTTGCTTATTTTAGAATAAATTTATTTTCCTGTCTCCCCTGACACACAAATGAAGAACTGGGAGTAATATTTTTCCTAACCATTCTTAATCTCTGAAACTATAAGCCATTAACATTGCACTTGAATATAAAGTGGATGCCTTCTGAGTTATAGTGGTCTTTAAAGGACTAAGGAGAGAATTATGGCAGTTTCCCATGTCTTTAATTTTCCTGTCACAAAGGTATGTTAGACCTGGATCCTGAACATGATAGCTCTCATGCAGAAGACTTAAATCTCACCCTCGGTAAGGTAAGAGCCAGGTTCTTGTTTTGTGTTAATTTTAATCAAATTATTAGCACAATAGCAAAGTTGTCTGAATGAACTTTATTCCATCTGGTTTCATCTCTCTGGATGACTATAGAGAAAATAATTGGGTGTCTTATGGAAATTAGCAATTTTCCACAGCAGACAAAGGGGTAAAGTATTGCTTTACATCAGCACACTTGGCATTGTGCTTGGCCCTTTTCTAATTTTTATTTGTAACAAGAATGAACAATTCTAATTAATATGCACCAAACAGGAAATATAAAAAATGTGAAATAAAAAATACAAAGGTAACCAAACCACAAAAACCGTTCTTAGCACACTAAGACATTAAAAGCCTTCCTGAATTCTCAAACTTAACATGGAAGATGTTAGGTGATTTGATCAAAACTAACTCAGCAGTATCTCACTACTATATAATACCTGGGACATGGAGTGAGGAAGAGAAAAATCTATGGCTTTATCCACTCCCCTTCCATTACTTTTGTGGAATAAATGTGATTCCCAATCCACTTGACAAAACTCCTGAGACAGAAAACGGTGTTGATCGGAAACGTTCCCTAAATCATGTATGGAGTGAAAATATACTACGGGAAAGTAATGAGAGAAGAGAGGAAGAGCTAACAAAATGAGGTTTTATAGGTACTGCAACGTGGATCATTCGAAATACAGTGACTAAGTCTATTTTAAAGGTAGAAATACATTAACTCCTGGCCCTAGGAACTTGCGGGAACTGGAGTGTTTACACTGGGTGTATACACCATTCCTCATTTCCTTCTCACGCTAGCCGATGCGAGAGTGGGTGAGGGGGTCAGCGTATCAACAAAGCCATCTTTTCATTTCTGGACCCTTCAGTAAGGAGGGGGCAGCGTTGGGGTGGGATTTGGGCTTGCCAGGTCCACCTCTCCATCCCCAAGCAGAAGAAAAATAGTTACTTTGTCTGTATGTCATTAGCATACTATTCCTTTTACTCACACTTAATCAAGGTCCTCTATGGACCCGGGGATGGAGGAGGGTTTAAAAGTTGCCCTTCTCTTGTGTGATATGCTCTGAATCCTGAATTAACACAGTCTTTTGATTTATATGAACTATTTTAAGTCAACACTGTTGTGTTGGGGGCCTCCTGGCTCTCCTATTGACCAGTACACTGATTTGCAGCTTTATTACTATTTCTGTTGCATTGGGAGCTTACTAGCATTTTCTTTTCAAAGATAGGCATTTTTTTAATCCATATTTCACTAAGAATGTGATTCAAACCGGGGCGCCTGGGTGGCTCAGTCGTTAAGTGTCTGCCTTCGGCTCAGGTCATGATCTCAGGGTCCTGGGATCGAGCCCCACATTGGGCTCCCTGCTCTGCGGGAAGCCTGCTTCTCCCTCTCCCACTCCCCCTGCTTGTGTTCTCTCTCTCACTGTGTCTCTCTCTGTCAAATAAATAAAATCTTTTAAAAAAAAAAAAAAAGAATGTGATTCAAACCCTCTTCTGTGAATTCTTTCATAAGAGAATTTTGTTGTTTCTCACCAATGTGATTCCAGAAATAATAATAATAATGATAATAATAATCCTTTTCTTAGGGCCATCCATCTGTGTATCCCCAGAAAGTCCCTTGCAATGAATGGTCAGGTTAAAATTGCTTCATTTTCTTACCATGGTAATAAAAGCACAGTTTTGAGCTTGCACAAATCTGGGTTCAAATCCCACCCATGCCAACATTCTTTTTTTTTTTTTTTAAAGATTTTATTTATTTGACAGAGAGGCAGTGAGAGAGGGAACACAAGCAGGGGGGAGTGGGAGAGGGAGAAGCAGGCTCCCTGCTGAGCAGGGAGCCTGATACGGGGCTCGATCCCAGGACCCTGGGATCATGACCGGAGCCGAAGGTAGACGCTTAACGACTGAGCCACCCAGGCGCCCCCATGCCAACATTCTTATTTGGCCTGTTATTTCAATTCCCTGGGCCTCAGGGTCTTCATTATAAAATAAGAAAAAAGGAAATCTATTGAGGAGAGTGTCAATGAGGACTAGAGTAAGTGACATGTGTAAAGCAAGCTTGTACAAGTATTGGGACATAATGGGTTCTTTCTTCTAGAATCGTAGTCTAATTCCTTAAAGTCATTCTTCATTGATTATGGCATGTACATCACACCCATAAACAAATACTTAAGGGAAAAAGCACTAAGCGTTAGAGTTAGAGTTAGCTACTTAGCTACTTAGAGTTGGCTACTCTAAGGACTATACAAAAGATTTGACTTGGTCATCTCTTTTATTACTAATAAATCCCTCCAAGAAAATATAAGCAGCCTCACTTTCAGAACAAAAAACTGAGGCTAAGAATATTTAAATGACTTGTCAAATGCATAAAGCTGGCTAGTACGTAGGTCTTTGAGGACCCTATGATCAAATACAGAATAACCTTGAGATCCACCTGCAGCTGAGTTGATACCCAGGTGTAGCACTAGGGGCCTTGCATTTGGGAGGGATTTAATCCTGGTCTTCACTGTTCTGAAACCCGACACCCATCCCATTATGCTTAACTTCTATGTATTTGAACAGTCTCTATAATGAAGGCGCAGTTGGACAATGAATTTATAAAAATTAAGAGTATTCAGTGATTTCCAACTCCAATTTCAAGATGGACTTCCATTATATTAGGTTGCCAGGTGTGACTAAATTGATAATCCCTAATAATATAAAAATTGTTTGTCGATGTTCATTTACTCTAAAAAAATAATAAGGAATGTTCATAAAATCTCACTCTGTATGTTCCCATGTGCATTCTTGAGTGGAATGGGGGAGGCAAAGCTTGCCTACTTCCTCTGGACCCTCAATCCTCCTGGCCAAGAGTTATAACCTAGACCCCCATGGAGAACATCAGCCTTCATTCTATTACTAAAGAAAACAAGTTTGAGAAGAACTGATTTGTAGTATAAACTGAAGGCAGGGGTTTTCTTGTTCTTCTGTTGGTCCCTCTAATGTTTACTGAGACGTTAATGCTTCTTGGAAGAAATCTAAGATCAACTTAAAAATAAGGCGTGGTAGAATTCCTTCTAAATCTTCTATGATAGTTGCTTTTATATGTCAACAGGAATTTATACCACTGGTTTTATTGGGTCTGCAGCTTGCAGATTGCAGATCATAAGACTTCTTCACCTCCATAACTGCATAAGCCAATTCCTTATAATTAATAAATCAAATTATGTATATGAGATATTTTTATATATGATTTTAAGGAATTAGACCAGGAGTTAATATATAGCATATATTTCATATTGGTTCTGTTTTCTGGAGAACTGTGACTAATACACCCTCAATACATTATAATAAAACTGAGAAGGGCATGAAAAGAAAAGAAACAAACAGGTATGGCTGATACTCTTCAATTTCCATTATTTTGTTAATATCCATTTCTTGCCACCTGCCAAAATTCCTGGTTTTCTGTGCAAGAATAAATGAAATGTTTATCCAAAGATGACCAACTGGGATGAACTTCCCACTGTGAATGTCTTTGGAAGCCTTCAAGGAGGGGACAGCATGCCCTAAATTGGGCTTCTTTTCTTCTCTAAACACATACACTGGGCAGTTCCT
Source organism: Leptonychotes weddellii (assembly GCF_054177405.1). Classification (NCBI taxonomy): domain Eukaryota; kingdom Metazoa; phylum Chordata; class Mammalia; order Carnivora; family Phocidae; genus Leptonychotes; species Leptonychotes weddellii. The sequence continues at coordinate 14,309,894 of NC_138377.1, read as the reverse complement.
AGAGAGAAACTTTTCACACCATCACCAAATAAGTGACTTTCCCTTTGCATGTCATTGCCTAGCTCAGTCCCTACCCCTGCCATGAGTGTTTGCCAGGCTTGCTGCAGAAAGGCAAACATGGAATGGCAAAGGAAGGAGAACTGGCACAGTCCAAGGTCCATAAATTTCTGGTTGGCTTTATGATTTTTTAAAAAAATTATCATCACCCAATTTTCAATAATAACATTTTAAAAATGAGTTTCAATCTTAAGATGATGTTAATAAACATACATATAAGCATTCAGATCTAGAATAAAGTTCACCTGCAAGTCACCAAATGAATAACATCTGTTTGCCCCTCCACACCACCCGCCCTTTTCACAGCTGCTGTTTCTAAATATCCTCCTCTATAGAGGTCAAGTGACCACAATTTAGAAGAGCAGACACATAATTGCACTGATGATTTTAACGAGGAAAATCATCTGCTGGAGAATGACATAGGAAACCCTTAACGAGATCAGACTTTACTCAACATTCTGCAACCTTCCCTAAATAAAATTATTATGCCACGTCCAATTCTTCTCTCATTCCTCACAGTTTTAAATACTTGAGACAGGATCACATTGTTTTCATCCCGCCAAATCAGCTTTTGGATTGACCTGTTCCAATTTACATTCAGATTCATCTGATTTTAAGTCAAATGATGGCCCCAGATCCCTGGTGCTACACGGATGACTGATCCAACTGCTAAATTTCACTCACACTTTATGATCTTTCTAGATAACTTTCTCTTCAAATGTGAAAGCATAAGCATCTTGAAAATTGTTCCAAATAATATCATGGAAGCAGAGCATCCTAGTTTTTTTTCTCAGTGGGTGCAGAGATGAATTATTCAAAAATGCAGTAGCAGTAGACCCAAGGTCTGGCCACATACTCTGGAGTGATAATTAAAATTTGAGCCTTGTGATTGGAAAGGCAATCTCTAGAGCAGCTTGCCTTTGGATTTCCTAGATGGCATGCCTGCAGAGGATGGACCAGACTCACTCTATACTAATGTTAGGTCCAGGGATCACACTAAGCACTCTTTGAAGCTGCTAGGTAATTAAAGAAAAAAAAAAGGTAAGCACAGCGTATCATTGGATGGAACTACTATCTTTAGGTCAACCAAATGCTCTATTTGTTATGTGTCAGATATTCCAAATTAAGCCAAAAATTCGTTATTTGTTTTTATGAAGGGTGTGTTCCTAGGAGATCTTCACTTTGTGTTCATAATATAGCTTCTATTGGAGTCCTAAAAGATACCTCAAAAGACCAATCAGGAAGAAAATAGACCTTAATTTTGAGTTATTAATTACTCTGCATTGTATTTAATTCTTAATTCTATTTTCATTCTCTTCCTTCATGTCTCCCCTCTTCTTGTTTTTCTCCTTTCTCTTCTCTTATTCTATTCATGTTTCATCTCTTCAGAGTGGTAACATCACCAGGGGAGGGGACTCAGGGAAAAGAAAAACAGATAAAATTTCACCTGATCTTGTCACATCTGTACATAGGGGGTCTGCTCTCCTTCCTCCTCCCCTCTTTTTCTGCTCTTCCTTCTTCTTTTATTTTGTTGAAAAGTGGGAACAGGTGAAGCTCAGAAGTAGGGGGAAGATATATAAAGTGGATTTCTATACTTTTATTATCCACCAACAGTATAGTACAAAAGGGAAACAAAAGAAGGAGCAAGCAAAATGTGGCTTAAGAATCAGACTAGTTTAAGAATTCAAGTTGATATTCAAATTCTATTCCTTTTGCTGGCTGGGTAAATCAAAATTTCTCTCAGGTTCAGTTACCTCATTTACAAAATTCAAAAACACATTTCTTGAGTATTTTTATGGAGATTTAGATAAGATAATGTATGCAAAACTGACATAGTATAAAATAAAGTATACCCATTACAATTATTTCAGGTATTGAAAGTTGTTGATATCTCACAATTATTATCATCCATTAATTTAAAAGTAGCTTCTTCCCATACATACACACACACACACACATATATTTATAGATATAAAACTTTTCATCATAGTATTTAAAAAGCTAAACTTAACTTATACCAGATTTCTAACTCTCAACTTCAATATAAACTCTTTGAATTAAATCTATATCTCTGGCTCATGGGGGGGAAACTAGATTATGGCACATTTAAATTCTAGGAATATCCTGTCTGTAGCTCTAAGTGAAAATTCAGATTTGCTTAATGATAATAAGGACATGTGCAATTGGGTATATTTTAATTACTAAAAAGCCTAATTGTTTTCTACAGCATCTTCTTGGCTCTATTACATTGCTCCAATGTAAGGCACAAATTGCACCTGCTTCTATAAAAAGTAAATCAATATTTAAGAATTAAAATACAAGCATATGTTCCAATTATTCATTAATGGGCTACTATAAAAATAAGCTGTATTCTGGGCACAAGTACAGTCAATGAATAAATCAACTTCCAATAAAAATAAATAGCCATCTAAAGGAATGAAATCTTGCCATTGGCAACGACGTGGATGGAACTGGAGGGTATTATGCCGAGCGAAATAAGTCAATCAGAGAAAGACATGATGTATCACATGATCTCACTGATATGAGGAAT
>NC_138377.1:14298334-14307186 GCF_054177405.1 Leptonychotes weddellii | reverse complement strand
CCTTGCAACTGAACTTCTGCCATAAGCGAAGATGTAGTTCCACACACTGGAAACAAAGAAGCGGAAAAAGTAACTGGTGGTAAGCGTTCCTTAGGCACAGGACACTCTATTAGTACAGTCACTTTCATGTCACTGCTACAAAGTATTAGAGCTAAGATAATTGTTATAGTTCCTGGTTTTATCGAAAATTAGCAGATCACTATCAAAACTGTCCCGGAAGAATGGAAATGGTCCACCTAATAGCAACATTAACTTTGTTTTACCGTCAGTGCAGTTGAGTATTGACTCGTCCTCTGAGATGTGCATTTATTTAATACATGTCAAATGAAAAGCAGATTATAAGAAAACCTCACAAGTGTTAATTAATTCGTTCATTAATAAGCTAAGTAAATAAATAAATAAATAAATAAATAAATAAATAAATAAATAAATATTAGCATCTGCTAGATGTTAGAAACTTTTCAAAAAGCTTGGGAATCCAAAAATGGAGAAAACTCAATTTCTGCCTTCTGGAGGTTCAAGGAACACATGCTTATGGTATATACATAATTATAGCACATGCATAATTACATGCATACATACATAATTAGGATACATACTTAAGTATGTTAACGTTAATGTGATAAGTCCTACAATGTCAGAAGGAAGAACTATACCGGTATAGAAGTGTCAGTGTTTAACTGCTGAGAAAATTCAGGGAATGCTTTTTTGTGACAGATGCCAAGTGGGAGATGCATTATCATGCTTTCTTTATTATTTCTATTTTGTCACTGCAGCTATTGCTATTCTACAAGTACTATTCCTACTATCTTTAATTATTCAATTTGGTATTTATTAATATTATTTTTGTCTTTCAATTCTGTAATTATCATTAATAATAGTTACCTTTAGTTGGTTGTTGATAATTAGCCAGACACTGCTAATTTCTTTGCATACACCATCTTGTTTGATTCTTTAGCAATCAACAAGATGTGACCATAGTTCTAGTTTATAGAGGAGGACATTCGGATTCAGGGAATCTCATTACTGGTTACATTCTGGTGTCCAGTCCCCATCCCAAAGCTTTCCAGGAGCCCATTAAAGGTTGTCTTAAGAGAACAAAAGATATTCCTATCACCTAGGCAATTCCACATGATTTCAGAGCTCTGTGCCAAGGACTGGGCACAAAGATCCAATATTTGTACCACAATGCAAAAGCAAGAAAAAGCTTAGAAAAACTGGTTCACATTTAAAGCATATGTTGTAAACAGAGAATCTTTAATAATGGGAGTACTCATACAGCTCTGCTCTGTACTTCCTAACTTAGTGATGACTCCAGCAGTCTCATTTAAAATTTGCTCATCTGTAAAATGGGTGTAATAATCTCTGCCTTGCCAGACTCACAGAGCTGCTGTAAAACTTCAGTGAGAACACTTATTGTGAAGCGCTTGGAAACAATCATAAATGACATTAAGAGTCAAGTTACTAGTAGTTACTTGTTGTTCCAGCAACTTCCTGTTTGTTCAACTTTAAAAGGCAGTATTTTTATATATCTGAACCTTACTTGAAACTTTTTAATACTATGATCAGTGTCAATCTTGCAAAGTCATGCCTTCATCTTTCTCTACCTCAAGCATCCTCCTCTTCTTGCTCCCTGTGCCTGTGTGGAGTCAAAGCCTAAATGTCCACACCACTTCTCATGAGTCTCCTTTCCCACCTACTTTCCCCCACAGTTCTGCCAGAATTAAATCTTCTGAATATTTCATTTATATTATATCTGGTCAAGGTTTGTTTTAAAAACAAAACAAAAGAAACAACAGTAATAATAACAAAAACAGTCGTTTCTCCATTTTACCTCTGGAAATCCATTGTTGCTTTCTACAAATAATCCCTTTTTGATGTTTTGGTTTCTACCTCCATGTATCTTAGTAACGTTGTAGTGCTGCCTCTGGATTGATCGTTTCAGTCATCATGTATCGCTTTGCACTATGGAACATGAAATTCAGATAGTTTCCCTCTACCTCATGGCCCTCTTCACCCACACACACCTGTTCTTCTCATTCCACCAGATTGTCAAGAAACGTACATTATAACGTGCTTGAATGAATATTACTATTATTATTATTGTATACATGTTACTCAAAGTGACTCAAGGCAGTTAATAAGATTGTTTTCCTTCCCTACACAGTGTTTTTGTTTTTTTTCTGGAGCTAGGAAAGGCTTTCTTTTATAATGTTTAGTTTTTATGTGCTTACAATTAAACTCTCCTGTACTCATGTGAATTCCTCTCTCAATACACACAAACACATCAAGAATTCTACTAGGCCTTCTGTAGGAAGATTGGTCTGGCGTTTTCCGACTTCCTTCCATGAGAACAAGTGACATAGCTCCTATCATGGGCTCGCCCTAAGCACCACCCTGAGATTCCTTCTCTGTCTCCGTCTCTGTCCATGTTTCATAGCTCTCTCTTTCCTAATTTGCTTTCTTGTTTTGGTGGGCAGATTCCTTGTGTAGCTTCTTAAGAAAAGATACATGGAAGGGGATTATGAAGCCATGAATCATGAAAATGGTTTTAATCCTTTCACATTGCATTGCTTGTTTAGCTGGGATTGGAATTCCTGATAGGAAGTCAATATTCCCCTGAGCTATGAACGTATCCCTTCATTGTCTTCTAGACAGCAGAATTGCTATGAAAAACTCAATTGGAATGTAATTCTTAATTCTTTATATATGACGTTTTTTTTCTTTTTCTTTCTTTCTTTTCTCCCTGGAAGCACGCAGCATTTCATTACTCAATTTTTACAATGATGTGACTTGGTATGTGCCTTGTCCTAGAGACCAAGTGGTTTCTTTTAATCATAAGATACTGGTACTTTGGTTTTGAATTTTAATTTATGTGATAATTTTTTCCCCTCTTTTTTTCTCTACTCTCTAATTCCAGAATTCCTGTTATACTTGACCCTTGAATAACATGTGTTTGAGCTGTGCAATTCCATTGATTCATAGATTTTTTTTATGAATACAATATAGTACTGTAAATGTATTTTGTCTTCCTCATGATTTTCTTAATAACATTTTTTCTTTAGTTTACTCTATTGAAAAAATGCAATATATAATATATACAACATACAAAATATGTGTTAGTTGTCTTATTGGTAAGGCTTCCAGACAACAGTAGGCTATTAGTAAAGTTTTCGGGAGTCCTAAGTTACACGTAGATTTTTGACTGCATGGGGGGTCAGCACGGCTAACTCCTGTGATGTTCAATATGCAACTGAATTTGCATATAGAACTTCCTAAACTGATCTCTTTTTTTATTTCTTTAATCATTTTCATTCTTGGGTCTCCTTATCATATACTCTGAGAGATTCCTTCAGCTTTTTTTTTTTTTCTTTTCCAAATCAACTCATCTTTGTGGGCAAGCAGGACTAAGTTTAAAAATTTTACAATTCATTATTTCGATTTTCATGCATTTGCTTTCTAATAGCTTTTGCCTGTTCTCTGAATATTGCTTACTTCAATATGATTCATTATCTGTTTGTGGATATTGCAGATATATTTGTTTTCTCCAACCTTTATAGACTCCATTTTTTCTAAGTTTTTTTGTTTGTTTGTTTGTTTTTGTTTTTGTTTTTTCTGTTTGGTTAATCATCTTTCTTTTATATTTCAAGCTGTGTTAGCTAATGTAAGGGACCAGATGCTAAAACACAAAAATCCCAAAATACCATGGCTGAAAGAATATAGAATGCAAAGAAATAGTTCTGGAGTGAGAAATCTAGACTAATGGCATAGCTTTGTTCTGGGAGTCACTCAGGGACTCCCATCCCTTCCATTATTTTGTTTTCTTATCACCTAGAATCTTGTCCTTGTTTGAACACTTGAAGCTGAGTCATATGCACCAGAGAAGTGTGAGCTCTATCTTGCAGAAGGAAGAAGGGAGAGGCATTTCAGGCCTGCAATTTCCTTTGAAGCGAATGAGGCAGATGTAACATGTGTCCCATATAGGCACATTTCACAAACTAGACTGTTACCCCTAGCTGCCAAGGTCATCGTCTATGAATTTAAGGTCTATTTCTTATGAAGAAGGAAAGAGAAAAATTTGAGGACAACTGTGTTTTTCCAAAATGTCTGCAGATCTTTGGCTGCTTACTCAACTTTGAGAGTTGACCAGCATACATCTGTTGGAGGCTCTGTGCACCTGGTAGCCTTTTTCTGTTGCTGTCTTGGCTATAGAGTGAACAGACTATTGGACTATTGGGTTCTTTTTGTTTGTTTGTTTTGTGTTTTGTGTTGGTTGTGACCCTTAGCTCTTTCTCTTAAGCTTGCCATATAAGTGATGACTTTTCCATTTTTTTGACTGTATGTTATAAATCTTGCTGACTGTGCTCTACAATCCTAGTATGGGAGACTTGAAGTCACCAAGTCTGTATGAGACTTTCACTTAAACCCCCTTTACTTAGTATCGTGTCCCACCCACAGCTGCATTAGATGTATCCCAGGACATAGGCCAGATATTTTATCCTCTCCAGGAAATAAAAGTCCTGCTTTCTGCAAAAGTGGAGGAAGCAGTGGGCAAGAGCCCAAGATTCTAATGCCCTCCTCATCAAGCATTTAAGCAATTCCTCTGTTTTTGTTCTAACTATATTCTCAATATCAGTGTTGTGGGGAAGATTGTGATGTAAATCATAGAGCCCATGGCTTTTCCACTGTTGGACAAGTGGTCAGATAAAGGTCCTTGTCCTTTGCTTGGTCAGTTACTACTGTACATCTGCTTTCCAGTGCCTCAAATATGGTCACTGATGCTCCTCTATCAGCCTTGTTGACCTGGTGTATTTATTCATTTTTAAAAAGAATTCCTTTTTTTTTTTAAAGATTTTATTTATTCATTTGAGACATAGAGATACAGAGAGAGAGAGAGAGAGCATGAGCAGGGGGAGAGGGAGAAGCAGGACCCCCGCTGAGCAGGGAGCCCGATGCGGGGCTCGATCCCAGGACCCTGGGATCATGACCTGAGCGGAAGGCAGACGCTTAACCATCTGAGCCAACCAGGTGCCCCAAGAATTCCTTTTTTATTATTTTATTGTTTTAGTGGGTTTTGGGGATAGAGGCTAAGCACATGTTTTCAACCCACCATATTTAACTGGAAGTGACCAGTGGTATATGGATCGTTCATGCCATTCCATCATTTAAAGCATCCTAGGGACACCCATTGTAGGTAATAAAAAAATGAAATCCACACTCCTTAGTGCTGCAAGCAAGCTTCTTCAAACCAGGATTCACTTACCCTCTCTAACTGTCTCTCCTTAGTAGGGCTGACTTCCAGACACAACGAACATTCTGCCATCCTTAGTCCAGTTGTTAACTTTGCCTCTTCTTACAAAATCCCTTCCTTAACATAACAAAATCTCCAACACTAATTCCCTTGTATTCCTTATGATTCCTTGATATCATACTGTATGAAAATTAGCTACAAATCTGGCTCTCATAATCTCTTTTGCATCCTATCACCCATCCTTTGCAGAGCTACTAGAGTTTAGGTTCTTGGCCTTTTAATTTTTAGGTTATTTTACCCAGCATAGTGGCTAGTGCAGAGTGACTGTTCCCTGAGTATTTGTGTAATAAATCATAGTATCCTGTAGGTGTAGATTGTGTAGGAAGGTGGGTATATATTTGGGTTCAAGCAGTGTGTTATATTGGTTATATAATTACATATTATAATTATGTATTACACATTATTATATATTATTGCATTATATGTTATATTATTATAGGTTAATGATTATTTATATATTTAATTATATTATATATATATTAACTATATAATTAAACGTACATTTACTTAGTGCCCACTATGTGCAGTGCCAAACCCCTAATATCAGTTTACCTCCCTGTGGTATTTCTTTTCTTAAAGGGAGTGAGTAGAAATGACAGCCAGTTTTCCAAATACCATAGACAAGGACTTAATGGCTTCTTCACATTATTCAAAAAATGAATGAGCATTCAAAGTCACACGCACACACACGTGTACACACACACATTGCATTGGCTCTATTTCCCCTAGTCAGCATGGGCTCTTATGGAAACCATGAGAACTTAACTTGAAGGCAAACAAAAAAGGATGGAATCCTAATTTGTCACTGACTAGCTCACCATATCCAAGTTCCCATGTCTGCAAATTAGTAATAGTAATAATACCAATTTTATTAATAGGTAGTCATGAGGATTGAATAAGATAAGTTGTGGTCTGATAATGCTCCTCTCTGCTATAAATTCCATAATGGTAAGGATGAAGTCCATGTTATTCACTTCTAAATTCCTCGCTTCTAGGAACTCTTAATAAATATCCAGTGCATGAATAAGTAAGCAGATGAATTAATTAGCACATTATATGTTACTTAATGCCGAGCATAGTGAAGAGGCAGAATAAATAATTATGCATTCCTTCTCTCAGTGCTCTACAACTTTTCTTCCTATATAAACTTTTTCATTACATCTACCAAAATTCTTTCCTTTCTCCACCTCATTATGTCTTGTCTCTCTTTTCTGTCCTCCTCCTTCCCCCTCCCTTCTTTCCCCTCTTCTTTTCTTCCTTCATTACATCCTATATAAAAATTTCCCTCCTCCCATGACTCCCACTATATTCTACTGTAAATGAATTTGTCAGTAAAAGGCAATAAAATCATGAATCCACATGTACACTATCTTAGTAGGAAAACAGAAGAAATGTTGGATATGAAAGTTATGTTTGCCGTCAATAGCCCAACTTTGATTATTACTTCTGGATTTAGACGTCATGCCCATCTATCTTATGAGAAGTTTTATTCCATTGCAAATGTGCTGTCAACTTATATTTTTGGTCAATAAAACGAATTCTCATTTTTTAAGATAGAAAAGAAATTCTCTTGAAAACCATGATCGGTAACAAAGTTTCTACCTTTACTAGGGTCCTTTTTGTGTATACAGCCTTTACTAAGCCTCCACTTCAGGCCAATGCATTGTATTTATAAACTCATTTATTCCATACAGTCACCCCCCAAGCTAGATGTGACTCTCCCTGTGAACAAATGACAAAAATGAGGTTCAGGGAGCTTAACAACTCATTGTACAATATCTCAGAACAATTAAGTGGTGGAATCAGTATGCAAATTCAGCATTTTCTACAAAGCTCACGATCTCTCCACCACGCCAGCCTGTCTTGACAGACTCTCTTGACAAAAAGCAATCTGGTTTCCTTGACTGAACTTCTCATCTACTTTTGCTCTGGCATAATTATGCTCTGAGTTTCTCAAACACCTGGACAGAAATGTGTTGCCAAGTAATGTAAAAAAATTACATCCCCCATAATTTTCATAATACAGCCAACAGCTGCTGCTTTATACGGGGCATGCAGAATGAACCAAAGAGGGGGTAAGCAGGGCCAAGTGTGGGCAGCTCTCTAAGATTTTGAAGACCTTTATGAATTGATGTCAGAGAGGTCTCCAAATCCCAGGTCCTCCCTCCACATATTGTGTCATGTTAGGTGACCCCATATAGAGATTTTTGGGAAGGAACATTTCCTTAGGAGAAAAACCTTAAGGACAGGAGGTCCATCTATTTGTCTAAATGCTGCCTTTTGATTTCATTTCTGTTAATTCTCATTTCCTTGTATCTCATATCTATTCTTTTCTCCCCATTGCCATTGCCACTGTTAAGTTCAGGCCACTCATCCCTCTAATCTGTTTTATTAAAAGAACCTATAGCCCATTTTCCCACTTCTAGTTTAGTTGCCTTCTGCACTAGTCGCTGCAGTAACAAATTACCTCAAAATTAATGGTTTAAAGCAACAGAGATTATTACCTTGTAGGTCCAGAGTTTCAAAGTCAGGAAAGGGTGTCACTGGGTGAAAATCAAAGTGTTGACAAGGTCCAGAGTTTCAAAGTCAGAAAAGGGTCTCACTGGGTGAAAATCAAAGTGTTGACAAGAGCCTCCCTTGGAGGCTCTGGAAGAGAATCCTTTTTGTTGTTGTTGTTGCCTTTCCCAGCTTCTAGAGGCCACCCACATTCCTTGTCTTGTGGCCTCATCTTCAAAGCTGGTAACACAGAGATGAGTCTTTCTCATGCTTCCATCTCTTTGATTCATTCTCATCTGTCTCTTTCTTCTACTTATAAGGACTCGTGATCATATTGGGCCCACATGGATAACCTCCCCATCTCAAACTCCTTAACTTAATCATCTCTGCAAAGTCCCTTTTACCATGTAAGGTAACATTCATAGGTTCTGGGAATTAGGACGTAGACATCTTGGGGGAGGTGTCTATGGGGGAGATCTTGCCTATTATTCCTTCAAAGTCGTTTGACAAAACATCACTGCAATGATCTCTCAAAAGTTCTGATAAAGACATACCACCCCTCCTGCTACTCATGATTGATTGTTCCTTGCTTTGTCTCCAATGATTTGCCTGCTCACCTAAAGTCAGATATTTCTACACCCCTCTCCAAATGTGTATGAACCAGAGCAAATGACAAATTGCCTCTCTGCTTCAGATTCCTCATCTAAAAAAATAGGGATGGTAGTAAGTTTTTTTTTTTTTCTTTTAACAAGGTTGCTATAAAAAATATATGACTCCATTCATTGTGCTGACAAAACTTTCTACTCCATATTGAGGTGGGTAATTCTCTGATTTATACCTCTCAGTTGTTGTCTCATAAGGTAACCACTAGTTACATGTAACTATTTAAATTTCAATTGATTGAAATAAAATAGAATTAAAAATTCAACCCTTCCATTGCCCTAGACACATTTCACTGCTGGCTAATGCTATCATACTGAGCAGTGTAGATGTAAAACATTTCCAGTATTATAGAACTTCAGTAGACATTCCTTTTTTTTTTTTT
>NC_138377.1:14230165-14297834 GCF_054177405.1 Leptonychotes weddellii | reverse complement strand
AGTTGTGTTTTCATTTTCATTGGTTTCCATGTATTTTTTTAATTCTTCTTTAATTTCCTGGTTGACCCATTCATTCTTCAGTAGGATGCTCAATAGACATTCCTTTTAAAACATTAAGTAAAACTACTTTCCTTTCAAAACATTAGCACATAATGTTACAATGAACTACATAAAATTGTTCTTTAAGTCCAAAACAACTGAACATCAGCAATACCATACGGCTTAACCCCATCCCTCTTAAAGATCAGAGTCATTTCAAACTCAACTTTTTCAAGAGGAACTTCCCCATACTCTCCTTACCTTAAAAAAAAAAAAAAAAGGCAATAGTCAGCTAAGAATTAAAATAAAACCAAACTTGGCTTATGCCTTTACATTATACACAGAAATATTATAAGCAATTTTCAAATCAGGTTTATAAAAACCCCACAGATTATTTTTTTTAATATAACAATAAATGTGTACTGAAGTTGAAGATGGCTTTCTACAAATTGGCCTGCATTTTGGGTGTTTGCACCTGGAGTTCTCTGTTTTTTGATTTAAGACATGTATTCAGCATTCCTAAAGAGTTCTTGGCAAGCATAAACGTGGCTCTTCTGGTTTAAAAGTTATGGATGTTGTGGCCACTAGCAGGGGGAAAAAAGACAATTTTTAGCAATTTAATAAGATACCTAAGATCTAAATTTTGCATTTTGGGATCTCTATAAAACTTCATTATACTTCATAGTAAATTACCCTCCAAATAACTTAAACATACTGCCAGAATTGGGATCCTAGTTCCTAGTTCCATATTTACTTACTTAGTATTCTGTCAAATAGTTGACACAGCTGCAGGCCAAGGGAAAAATACTAGAATGAATCGCCACAAGTATCAGGATATTTGTTGTTTTGATTGCTGAATCCCCAGCATCTAGTACAATATCCAACATAGAATAGGTGCTCAATAAATATTAATGAATGACTGACATACTTAATGTATCTTATATTAGGTAATGAAAAAGATAATTATATATGATTAAACTATTATATAAGCACTTAGTAACTGTTAATATAAAGTATAAAAACATGCACATTCAGATCTGTGCATCTTAGAATGACAGAGCTGGGGTCTTCCTTTATATGATAAAACAATCTCATTTTAGAGTTGAAGCAACAAATTCCAAAACCTAGCATGACCTTCTCATTTAGTGGCAGCAAATGAGTACAAATATAGCAACAACAAAACCATTTGTCAAAATGAATTATAGTAGAAGTAATCATATGTGTAGCACTGACTAAGTATTTGGTCATTTTAAATACATTCCTTTTAGGGGTGCCTGGGTGGCTCAGTCGTTACGCGTCTGCCTTCGGCTCAGGTCATGATCCCAGGGTCCTGGGATCAAGCCCCGCATCGGGCTCCCTGCTCGGCAGGAAGCCTGCTTCTCCCTCTCCCACTCCCCCTGCTTGTGTTCCCTCTCTCGCTGTGTCTATATCTGTCAAATAAATAAATAAAGTCTTTTAAAAAATAAAATAAAATAAATATGTTCTTTTTAATCCTCAGGACAACTCTTTGAAAAGAGTGCTTTTACCCTCCTCATCTGACATTGTGAAAATTGGATACAGAGACACAAAATGACTCCCTCAAGTTTGCCCAGTAGCCACAAAGCCAGAATTCAAATCCAGGAAGTGTGGGTTCCAGAAACTTCATTCTTAACCACTGGCCATACTGCCTGAATAGAAAATGAATAGCAACAGCACATAACACTGTTAGGGAGAGGTCTCACTTGTCTCAGAAATACCTGGCTACCTTTGTTTAGGGAATCCAGCCAAGGAGGTTATTCACACCTACAAATGCAAGCCAGCTTCTGAGCTGGAAGTTGGGAGAGAAATTGCTCTTCACACCAAGTAACCAGAGTTTTAGAGAAGCCCCTCCTGACTGCAGAAGGCTAGGTTTGCAGCTGCTTTCATTTTGGCTTTTTTTTTTTTTCATCCCTGATCTTGAGGATCACAGGCTAGAATGGCAGCATTCATGCCCAGGTTCTGACCTGGAGTCATTTCCCCTCCCTGACATCAATAATTTGATTCTCACAGACATGCCTGTGCACCTGTGGGAGGAAAAAAGGAATCATCTTTTCTCGAGTATGGTTTCATTTGACTCGAAAGTCGGGCAGAACAGATGACAGCTTCTCTGAACTGAGATCTCCCTTTAAAACATGGAAAATTCTCAACTTCAAAGGCCTAGAGTTAGCAGAGGATCAGACATTTTCAAGGCAAAGCCCTGGAGATTGTTAAAAAAAAAAAAAAAGAGTCTTTCTTCTGGGCTGGGCAGACATCTCTGCTTAACTGGTCCTAGAAAGTAGAGGGATGACTCTTTCCGTGAGGAAGAAAATTGCCAACTCAGTCAAGGAATTACCATTCAGCCAAATAAAAGGATAACTTTTGTTTCTGGTTTCTTCAAATTTCCATCCCTACTTCCTTCTACAAAGTACAGTCGTTGTTCTTCTTTTTAACCTGCCAGGAGTAAGTACGATGTAAGATTTTCTGTATAAAACTGAAATGCCGTATTCAGGAGTAATCGGACCAATATTTCAAAGATGGCACTTGAACAAAAATGAATCCAATTACAAAACTAATTGAAAGCATTCCTTAACTACAGAAACACTCCTCACTCCTCAGTTTCTGTGATATTTATAGCCTGAAAATGATTGGATTTGCTTTCCCTCTTCATGTTTTATACCTAAGACTTACTTCCCTACTTGGTTAGTAACAACAGGTGGGCAATATCCTTCACATTTTGTTCCAGACACCAAAATGCTCAAAACATACTTAATAATTAAGTAGTGTCCAAAGTTATGATGGCTCTTTATCCAGATTCATGACATTAGGGGTCCTTTTATCCTCATCTCTGAGCATGAGACTGTTCCCTAGAAGACAGAGGTTGTCACAAGTGTGTGCTGTCGATAAATAAATTATTATGCTGTATTCGAGTAGGCCAGAAATAGGAAACATAGAGGTGACCCCAGCAGCTATAACAACAACAAAAATGTTTCCTATTTAAGACTTACAAAATCCCAGTGTTGTTTGGGACACCGCATTCCAACATGTTTTAGTATTAAATAGCATGAATAAAAAAAAAGGGGGGGTGCCTGGGTGGCTCAGTCAGTTAAGCGTCTAACTCTTGATGTCAGCTCAGATCATGATCCCCAGATCATGAGATTGAGCCCGGTGTCAGGGCTCAGCACGGAGTCTGCTTAGGATTCTCTTGCTCCCTCTACCTCTGCCCCTCCCCCTGCTCATGCATGCACATTCTCTCACTAAAATAAATAAATAAATAAATAAATAAATAAATAAATAAATAAGGCATGAACAAACTTCTACTTTCCATAGTTCATAGTGTCAGGTGCCTATCACCAAAGTATCATTGTTTAATGACCAACCACAAAATCTCTGTGGCCTTGAACAATATGACTTTATTTCCACATGTCTGAGTGGCCATCTAGGAGGCTCTGTTGATCTTGTCTGGGCTCACTTAACTGAAGAGGGTGGACTGGCAGTGGACGGATCCAAGTTGGTCTTGGTTGGGAAGGCATGGGTAACTCAAACCACTCCACGTGTTACTCATCCTCCAGAAGGTTAACTCAGACATAGTCTCATGACCGAAACATAAGAGTGAGAAGGCAAGCCCAATCGTACAACAATTATTCAAGCCTCTGCTGGTATCACATCGGCTAATATCCCTTTTGCCAAAGAAAGTCACTTGGCTGAGCACAGAGCCAAAGGGGCAGGCATATTGCCCTGCCCAAAGTGGGAAAATACCACAAAGTTACATGGTCCAGTCATGTGTCTAAGAAGGGGTGATGGATTAGAGTCAACTTTAAAATCTACTACAGCCATCAGTTGGAGGGAAAGGAATAAGATTCTAGCTCTAATTGCTAATGAAACTAAAGAATCTCTGGAAAAGGTCAAAGACTATGTTTGAATACTAGACTAATAGATTAAACTAAAAATAATCAATATAATGTAAACTGTAGTTTGCGGTTTGAATCCTTTTGAAAGTGTTAAGCTACAAATGGATATTAGAGATGTTCGAGGCCAAATGGGCAGAGTATATAAGGATCAAAAAGAACAACAGCCATGAATGGGAATAGCACAGAAAATCCGTTTCTGTCAAAAGTATTCTTATTTAAATCGGTTTTATACTGGCAGAATTTCATTGAAAACAAACATCCCTCTGGCCCCCTTGTGTTTCTTGGGTACTCTAGGAAGGTCCCCACCCCAAATCTTGGGTACCCTGGAATACCTCAGTTTCCAACACACTTCCTTTCCCTCATGTTCACACATTCCCTCACTTAAGTGAGACCTCTGCTTGAATATGACCTCCCTAAAGAGGCCTTCTCTGAGGACCCTACCCAAAAGAGACTTCCCTATCCAGTATTATTCAGTCCCTCATCCAGGTCAACTTTCCTTGGTGCTGTTTGCCCCACATGACTACGTGGCTTATAGTGTGTATCCTCCTGTCACCCCAACTCACCCCATTTAGTGCAACGTCTCTGAGACAGACCAGAAATGATATTCAGTTACTTCTTGCTGGTTCCTAGTGTTTGGAACAATCCTGGCTTGCTATAGGTGTTCCTCCCAACTTTTCATAATGAAATGACTGACTGGCTGACTACAGAAATGAATGTTATCAACTAAAGGAAAACGACCTCTCCACTCTACTATCTTTCAGATGGTCATGCTGCTGTTGGAGATACAACTTCACTTCCGTTTTTTTTTTTTTCTTTCCTGTGAAAAATAATCACCTTTTGTTTCTACTTTTCCTCAGTTACCCTAGACTCTTCAGATTTGTTTTGTAATTGTTTCTTCTTTTCCATTCACAAGTGTCGTAATAGTTCTCTCCTGGTCCTGGAAGTTAGAACTAAAATACCATTGTTTAACTCTATGTGTCTGTGGCATACAATTGTGTTGGCAAGATGGCTGTAACAAAAAGTGGCAATATTGAATTGTGGGCAATGGAAACTCGGTAAAAATAACACTTGCCAAATAAGTTGTTATAGTGCAAGAATGTGACTACATTTTATACAGTATGTTTTATTTTGTAGACATTCAAAGTTACAAAATGCAAGATGATGCTGTGTTTTACTCTAAATGCACAAAGTGTATTTTTTATAAAATTGAATGTTTGTGTTGAAAAAAAACAATTTACATTTCAAGATAAATTACACTTGGAGATCTAGGTCTATTTAGCCATCTTGGAGATTTATGATATTAGTATATTAAAGGGATCTGAGAAGTTCTTCACTAAAGGAACCACTTTACCAAACCCAGAAGTTTCCATATTAACTTGATCCCAAATCTTTTAATCAATTCATTTGCTTGCTTGCTTTATTTGTTGCTCTCTTATGTGTTTGTATTTCACACAGCATTTTACATTCGTTGGAATATATTTTGGGAAAACTGTTTTAACCGTATGTACCAATACTTGCTTAAAACACTAAAGCTTTGTTTAAATTTAAGATGATTTTCTCAAAAGACTTCAAGCCTTCATCATCCATTCCTTTTTAGGGGATTCATAGAACATTAGACACTGGAGTGAGCAACAGGGTTTAATGTTAGAGCCAGCCTTGAAGTCATCCTCAGAGATGATATTCAAGGTTGGGGCAGCTAATGGAGCGCAGAGAGTAAGTGCAGGTGAGAGGTTAAACAGGTGAGTGGTCTGTCCTTATAGGTCAATTCTCCACATTTCTCTGCCCTGTTCTGTTCTGGGAGGAGGATCTATATACTTCATCAAAGAGCTTCCTTGTCCTCTAGCTTCTGACTAGATTCCCCAATGGGAGACACTGACAGGACATGGGAGGTAGGAATTGGAGTGGGGAGGAGAGTAAAGTTCTTTTTTTTTTTTTTAAAGATTTTATTTATTTATTTGACAGAGAGAGACACAGGCGAGAGAGGGAACACAAGCAGGGGGAGTGGGAGAGGGAGAAGCACGTTTCCCGCGGAGTAGGGAGCCTGATGTGGGGCTCGATCCCAGGACCCTGGGATCATGACCCGAGCCGAAGGCAGACGCTCAACGACTGAGCCACCCAACGACTGAGCCACCCAACGACTGAGCCACCCAACGACTGAGCCACCCAGGCACCCCAGTAAAGTTCTGATAGAATAAATAGTTGTCAGTGCTTTTGCTAGCAGTCCTTTCAGACCCCCTACCTCCTGCCCCCAAGAACCAATGACCTTTGCCCCTTCAACTGGGACCTTCCCTTTGCCCCTTCAACTGGGACCTAAAATGGTCTCAGGTTTTCCAACCCCTGGTGTTCACTATCTCTCCTCAGCTTACCCTAACACTGACTATACCATTGACAAGTTTTGTTTGTTTGTTTGTTTGTTTGTTTGTTTTTAATCAAACCTTCCTCAATCCTTACAGCGTGTGGACCTTCTCCTTCCTGCTGGGACTCTGACTGAAACAACTGACTAACATAAGATCCCATAGCTAGACAGCGGGAGGAGCTAGTATTTAAGCTTGAGTCTGTCTGATCAAAGCTCTGTTCTCTTAATCACTACTTAAAATTTCATTCAGGATGAGGATATTGGTGTATTGCTCAATTCTGAGTTTATATTTTTTGATTTAAATAATGTTAGCAATCATGAATAGTTACAACAATGAATTTATTGAGTGCTTACTGAGTACCAAATATCGTTCTAAGTCTTTTTTAAATATTAACTGCTTTAAACCTTACCATGAGCCTGTGAAGGAGATGCTATTGTTGACTATTTTGTGAGTGAGGGAAATAAAGCCGAGCTGAATTACTGCTCAATATCTACCACCAGTGAAGGGGATGTGAACCGGGGCAGTCTGAACCAAGAGACTGAATTTTCTAACCGCTACAGTATTCCGCTCTTAGCACAATGGTCATCCATAGCAATGTCAGGTTATTAGTATGCGCATTTTGCACTATGATACCCACTTCCTTCTTCCTCCAAGGTCCACTGTGTGCCTCAAGTAATCAACATTTTTAATCAATGCTATGTAACTTTCACTATGAGAAGCAAATAGAGAACAGACTACAGTTTTCCTAGTCCATTAGGAAGTACAAACCACTCGAGAAGAAATGATGAATACACAGAAAAGTTGGAGCATAAGAGAAAAAATATACTTGTTATTTCAAAATTTTATGAAATGTTTTGAACAGAATTTTAGCCCTGATCCTAAGTAAAGATGTCAAAAAGCACTCATTACCAAATGACATTTAGGCACTTGAATATTTTTGCCACCTGTCATCTTGCTTCCTCTCACCTGTATAAATGGCATTTATCTCTGTTGACATCCTGATTATAATGTTATCACTGCTTTTCAGTTATTTCTGCTAACCCATGACAGGTTTCTTTATTCACATGCCATTCGTTTGACATTTATTTGCTTTCCTTAATTTGTGTTTAAATATGAATTCCTAAAATCTGCCTTAGTTATATGTTGCTGCTTAGCTGATATCACTCATTACCTTTGAGAGTAGTCTCAATAGAAAGTAGCTAGTGATATTTATTCACCCTTTAAATAGTTCTTAATGGAAATTTCAACAATAGATAAAGTCCTGGGGAGTGGTATTCAGATTTGAAGTTTGATGGTATCAGAATCAGTAGCCAAGCTTCTTCCATCCAAATGAACATGGATCATCACCATAACTTGACTTCTGGAATACTGACATGTGGAAGAAGTAAGGGACCAAGTGTATCTTTTGACAAAAGCATTCCTGCAGGATCCTTTTTTGACAAGGGAATAATCTGGCTAGACAAAGAATAAGGGAAAAGGGAGAATGAAGAATGATGGGAGCAGGACTGAACTTGAAAATGGAATTACTGTCGGGAGAAAAGGATACCAAACCTTGACCTGGATAGCATCTGATACCAAACTGGTATGTACACAGGTGTCCCCTTGAGTAGGTTCAATGAATTGTCATAAAGAGCAAATAAGAAAATGTACTGAGCAGTGTATCTGACACAGAGCACATGCCCTATGAATCTAATTATTATCACTATTAAAATTCTGCAATAGCAATGTAAATCCTAAAAAATACCATAAAAATGTGAGTTTGAACCATGCGAAATTGCCATTCTTTAAGTGAAAAAATGACCAAATATAGGCAGTTCCACAAGGCTCCAGCTAGCATTATTTGATGCAATTAACATGTAGATTGCTATCATTGTAATTATTGGTGTCCAGGCCAAGGACAATAATTATAAGAATGAGAAACCTCTCTTAGTAATGAGAAGTAATGAATTCTTTCCTGGGTGTTTGGTTCCCCTTGCTATAATACTCAGCCTTACAAAAATCAAAAAACCTATGGTTGGTAGAAAGAGAAGATGTTACCGGTGCTCATTGCTGTAGGAAATGTCACTTTTTCAGAAAGCAACCTAGCAACACGTATTAAAATTTTTTTGATGTAAATATACTTCACCCTAGAAATCTATTCATAGAAATAAAGGTACAAGTACATAAGTATATATGTACAAGGAAGCTTGTTGATAGTGACCATAAAATCTGGAAACAAAATACATACTCTTTATTTTTTAAGATTTTATTTATTTATTTGAAAGAGAGAGGGAGAACAAGCAGGCAGAGGGGCAGAGGGAGAAGGAGAAACACTCACTGCTGAGCAGGGAACCCTATGCAGGGCTCAATCCCAGACCCCTGGGATCATGACCTGAGCCGAAGGCAGACGCTTAACCTACTGAGCCACCCAGATGCTCCAAAATACATACTCTTTACTAGGGGAACACATCAATAAATTATGGTGTGTTCATGCCAGAGAATATTTTCATATGTCCATTAAAAGCAAAGAATTAGAAATATGCATGTAAAATTGAAGGAATTTCTGAAAAAAATAAGGAAGAAAGGTAAAATATAATAATAAATTTGTTGTAGGGTGGCTTTCTGTAAAATAATGATCTGACCTTCATGTGTATGTTTCATGTTCTTATCAGACCCTGGAGAAAAATGTACAAGGAGACATTCAGGAGAGTTACATGATGGAAATACAATGTGGCTAAAGGAGAAGTAAAGGAAAAGGGTAAACCCAGTAATTCAAGAGAGAAATTTTTTTAATGTTTCAAGTTTTTATTTAAATTCAGTTAGTTAACATCTAGTGTATTATTAGTTTCAGAAAATGTTTAAAGATTGCGTCAAAACTTAGCGGAATAGAGGCACCTGGGTGGCTCAGTCGGTTAAGCGTCTGCCTTCAGCTCAGGTCATGATCCCAGGGTCCTGGGATCGAGCCCTGCATTGGGCTCCCTGCTCAGCGGGGAACCAGTTTCTCCCTCTCCCTCTGCCTGCTGCTCCCCCTGCTTGGCCAGCCCCCTCTCTGTCAAATAAATAAATAAAATATTAAAAGAGTAACTTAGCAGAATGTATACATGACCCCAATTAAATACTTATATAAAATTAGAGGTAAGGTCATCCTTTAAGTTTAAAAATACAAGATTTAAGTTCTAAAAGTGTATCATCTCTGATGAGCTGAAGTCTGTTAAGATTCATACTCTCTTATTAGGGGATAATCCCATTTCTCCAATGTTGAATTATTGTCCATTCTAGTGGTAGAAGAGAACTATCTTGAAAAAGAACTTATATACCCATTCATAATCCATTGTAATGTCATAACCATTACGAATACTCACTCTAGTGGTATTGTCCATTCTTGTAGTTGTACAAGAGAATTATCTTGGAAAAGAACTTATACCCATTCATAATCAGCCACAGTCTTGGTCAAATACATCAACCATACTGGGTTTCAATAAACAAATAGTTTTCTCCAAAACTAGCCTCCAAGGACTCTGTTGAATGTTGGAGAAAGTAAACTCACGTAGAAGGTCTGATAGTAATTGCATTTCTTCCAAATTAGTTACTCTGTATTTTGTCTCCCCAGTGATTTCTGTTTTTAAAAATAGATTCAACTTTGCCTGAAAAGGCAGACTTTAGTGAATTTTATATTATGAAAGAGGATTCTAGCTTATAATATAGTCAACAATGTGAAATTTATCAATAAAAAAATTCTGAGGTTTTGCCATTGATCAGAGAAACAGCCTTCCCAGACACATGAGGCATACGTAACATGTATTTAGAGGGAAAGAAAAAATGTACCTGAGGTAATTAGCAGAATCTTTTGATACTGTGCTTGGCTGAACATTTCCTTACATCGTAAAATTTTAGCATAATTGCAAAACTCACACCTCTGCCAGCACATAATAAGTGTTATTATAGCATATAACAGATCCCTAAAATGCCATATCCATATATGTAGTCTTTTACTCAGAAACCTTTCGTATTTACCATTGTGCTTTTTCCGAGTGAATGTCAGGAAATAAGCAAGTCTTCTCTCGGATGAGTTGCATTAGTTCATGCATGGCTATGGGTGCACGTGCTTCAGAGATCTCTGGTTGTTCAAGTCATACTCATTTCGATGCAATAATTCATTTCAAGTCTAATTAATAGCTGGTTTCTATAAATATAAGTAGTCCCTGCCCAAAAAGAAAAAAGCTGTTAAATGGCTTTCAGCTTGTGAACTAATGTGTTAACAATTTACGACATGCCACATATAACCAATAAACAAAATGACTTCTTAATTGGGTTTTTCTCATCCTGTATTAAGACTAGTTGTTAAGGGACCATTCTCCATGCAGCTGTTACATGGTTGTGTGTCTTGTGAAGCAAGGTGCCCACTGCCCTTTGTTCTGAGCTCGCTATCCATGAACATTTGTCTAGTGAGGACAGAGACAGTGTTTCCCCATGAACACGTAACAAGCCTGCTTAAATCCAGTGTAATGAAGATAGAGTATCACTCAAGAACACAGGGAAGCATGCTTTCTGTCCATTACAAAAGATTAAGTGTCCCTAAACTAAAGGCTCTTTTCCTGAAATGCAACGAACTGCATGTGCAGGTAGCATGTGACGCTTTTCATGTCACCCGGTGCTAATGGGGCTTGAGGGACCAATGCAAAAATACTCATGCTCTGGGATGCCTGAGTGATGCAGTTGGTTAAGCCACCGACTCTTGGTTCTGGCTCAGGTTGTGATCTCGGGGTCATGAGATCGAGCCCTGGGTTGGCTCCACGTTCCACTGGGAACCTGCTTGAGATTCTCTCTCTCTCTCTCTCCCTCTGCTCCTCCCCCTGCTCTCTCACTCTCTCTCTCGAAAATACATAAATGAATGTTAAAAAAAAATACCCGTGCTCTAACTTCTTGTTGAGTAATTAACTGTCTTCCATACAATCACAAAACTGTGGGAGGCTAACGTGTTTGAGGGTAAAATCCCAGGCACTTCACAGTTATGGATACAGACGTTGCTTCCCAGACTATTAAAAAAAAAAAAATAGGCCTGCATCACTCAGGTGTATCCTCTATCTGTGTATGTCTGGCAAATTTAAGAGTCTACGCCAGGCAACCTCACTGATACTGGCGATATATATTCTCACATTCCCTAATCCAGGGCTTTCCAAATTTTAGACATTTGTGCTTTTGGCCATTATCATAAATTGCCAGAAATATTATGTACCTGATTTTTTTTAAATCAGTTCACATTGTTAAATTAAAATATATTTTAAAATACTGTATTGAAAGGAGACATCATTACTACATTTAAAAAAAGCCAGTATCAATTAACATACATAGACCATAAGCCTGAATGTGTTGGGTGTAACACCAGACACACTGGGGCTGGGACGCCTCAGAGAAACACAGAGTATCTCCTACTCCCCCAGGCAACTTCCCAAATAGAAGAGCCCCTTCTGGGGTAAGGAAAGCAAAGTTGCTTCCTTTCCAAACACTGATCTGGAGTTAGTAAGAACAGGCAGTTTTGCCTAAGGCAGCCTCCTGTAAAACAATGTTACCCTCTTAAAGAAGGAGGAACCTTGTCCATTTCTATACCCCAGTGCTGAGCACCAGGAAGCAGGAGCTGAATAAGTACAAATTTAATAGACAAGTCAAAAGAAACCACTAAATCACCAAAATCATGCGGAAGATGAGCAGGAGGAAAAATGACGGGGCTGTTCTTCTTGTTGATGAATGGGACTATTGGAGCCAAAGAGAGGCTGACTGAGATGACGCTGCGGTGTGACATGGAGTGGGGGGTTGGGGGGGGACAGGAATAGCAGGTGCAGCTGGGAGAGAGATGGTGGCTGCCAGTGGTGAGCTGTTTCTCCTTCTACTCCCCCATCTCTCTCCAGGAACAGACACACCACACTATTTCTGCTTCTCAGAAAGTCACTTCACTCTTAGCCTCTGTGACATTGCATTCGCTTGGTCCTCCTACTTTTCTGTCTTCTTGTATCCCTTTAGGCTTGGCTCCTTTCCCTTTCACGATCTAAATGCTGGCAAACCAGAGGCCCTCAATTCCCATTACATAACCCTCTCTCTAACCCTTCCCTCTTGGAGAGCTCATCCATATCCTTGACATCCACACCTGTGCTGAAAA
Source organism: Leptonychotes weddellii (assembly GCF_054177405.1). Taxonomy (NCBI): domain Eukaryota; kingdom Metazoa; phylum Chordata; class Mammalia; order Carnivora; family Phocidae; genus Leptonychotes; species Leptonychotes weddellii. The sequence continues at coordinate 14,285,400 of NC_138377.1, read as the reverse complement.
GAATGTCCAAGCTTCCTGCGGACATGTCCATCTACTTCCTGGGTATTCTCTACGGAGGTGTCCTGATAACGTCTCAAAGCCAGCATGTACGTAATTGACTTTTCTTATCTCCAACCCATCCATCCCCCCTAAATTACCCCTGCTTCCCTATTTCTACGAAATGATAACACGATACTCCAGGTACTAGATTCAACACCATTTTTGATAAAGTCATCTCATTTCTTCTTAGTGGCTACTGAGTCATAGCCAATATAACTTTATTTTGTCCTCATCTGTCCATTGCTTCCTCACAATGGATACTCCTCTAGAACCTCACTGTCCAATACCACAGCCACACGCGACTGCTGAACAGTTAAAATGTGGTGATTAGGCTGAGGAACTGAATTTTTAATTTTATTTCATTGTAATTCATTTAAATATAAACAAAAATGGGAAATAATTCATTAATTTTATACTGATTACTTATTAAGGGATAATATTATAGATTTCTGTGTAAAGACACATTTTTAAGATTAATTTTTTCTGCTTCCTTTTACTTTTTTTTAATGTGTCTAGGAGAAAATTTAAAATTGTATGTGTGGTTTATGTTAGATTTCTATCAGGCAGTGTTGGCTTAGACCATAGCAAGGGTCAGCAGAGTGGGGTTAACTGATTCTGAAGACCTAATGTGTGCCAGACTGCGTGACAGATAGTTAATAATTTGGATCACATACATTCAAATAATGTCCCCCAATTTTACAATGAAAAACCTAACAGGACAAGAAGAGTGAGGGTGTTGCTCAGGGTCACAAGGATAATAAGCATAAAGGAAGAATTCAAATTCAGATCTACTAACATGGACTCAGCGCATTTCTGCTTGCCCCCACCCTGTGTCACTGAAAGAGCCTTGGTAAGGATTGTACAAGCTCTAGGGGAGACTGTCACCAATCATTGCGTTTCCTGGAGTCCCACAGTTGTGCAGTGTGGCTGTCCCATCAGCCAGCAGCAGCTGCCTTGGCATCTATGTTCATGATACATCCCACGATACTCTCCATCCTTGCGTTACTTCCATGCCTGTGTGATCTGACCCAGCTGTACAAACCCGGAGCTGTCTACCACCTGGACTGGGGGAAGTGACTCAATACTGGATGACGGATGCATGCCCAGAGTTCTGGCTGAGCCTGCCTTTGCTGACCGCTCCTCAGTGCAGTCAGGCACGGAAGCTCCATCCATCTTCCACTTTGGCAGAAGCAGATCATGGGGGCTGATGGCATTCTCCTGACATAGTGCCTGCTACCTTTGTGCTTTCGGCCAAGAATCAGGTCAAGTGAAATCCCTTTATGACCCACTGCAAGGAGAATGCAATTTGTTTGTGCTTGGCATGCATAAGCCAAGGCCAGTTTGCCAGGTAGATAACCCTCTACATAACGTGTTTGTAGAGTTTTACAGAAGGACTGCCTTTTGGAAACAGCTCCTCATATGGTTCTCATAAGTTATGCTAAATTCTTCCATTTAAAATGCATGCTTTCTGGACTTTTCCATCTGATAGTACAAATTAAAATTCAAGGAGCCCTGGTAATCATTTTCAGGCTAATGCTTTAACAAGATTGCTGTGAAAGTAAAGTCTTGTAGAAATGTGACATTGGATATTCCATTGTGATAATAAATAACAAAAGAAATATACTGATAATGACCAGCATTTTCATTTCAGTTTCATTTCTCATGACCACTTATCAAGGGCTTTATACTATGCATTTCCTTTGATCTGTGCAATTATCCTACATTATGCATATGATTATCTCCCAATTTTAAAGAGGAGAAAACTATGTCATTAAGCAATGTGCTCAGTCATAATTTTCAAATGGCATAGCCAGAACCCAAACCATCACAATTACCATAGCCTTTTATATATTACAATAAAACTAGTAGACATGTTATTCTCATAGACCATCTGAAAACATTGGCAAATATTTTGCAAATTCAGATTCATTTTTTATTTGCTGCTTTAACTAGTTAATCATTTTGCTTTTGAGCTCTTTTTTCCCTAATTCAAGGGGGGAAAAAAACTATTTTTCAATGTACTCATTTACTTGTCATACTTTAACATTTAGTGAGGACTTTTTCTTTGTAAGATACTCTGCAGAAAAAACTTAGAAAGGAGAGTGAAAACACTATCTCTCCCTTCAGAGAATTCCCGTCTAGCTGTACAGAGGAAATAAACCTGTAGCTATATGACTGTAGAACACATACTTGGAAACTCTCTATCTCAAAGTTCCATGACCTTAAATATAATCTCAGTACTAATAACTCCAAATGCATACTTCCAGCACTGACCTCTTTCTAGAAGATCAGACTGATCTACACAAGCACTTGCCTGCTCTTTCTGTTTGCACGTCCAAAAACTATTGCAAACTGAATGTGGTCAAAACAGAACTCTGCATACCATGCATGACTTCCCATGCTTCCCATGACTTCCCTAAAACACTGTGGCTTGTATAGTCTCTGCAGTCTCCAGAAAGACTCATGCCCTCACCTAGTTTACCAAAATCACAGAAGCTCTTTATTTCTTACCCCCAGTTACCAAACCCATCAGCAATTCCTGCCTGCTCCACCTGCAAACTTCATCCCTGACAGGTCTGTTCCCGAGCTCCCATCCTAACATCCTCCTCCAAACCACCATCATCTTTTGTCTAAACTGCTGAACTAGACTTCTAGCTCTTCTAGCTCTCGTTCACATCTACACATGGACCTTTAAAATTGAGGTCAAATTTACCTTCAGTGGAAATGAGCAAATTTCAGTGTACAATTTGAAGGCTTCCCATAAATGTTTACACTCATCCTAATCAAGATATCAACTATTATTATTCTACCCCTCATGACCTGTTTTAGTCCATCTCTCGCCCTGTCAGTAGACTACTGCTATTCTGGTAATTCTCAATATGGATTCATTTGCTGGCTTTTGCATACACACACACACACACACACATACACACACACATATATATGCATATATATACATATGCATATATATATTATAGTATATACTCATATCAATGTACAGATTTCTTTCACTTGACATAGTGTTTATGACAGTCATTCATGTTTTACATGTATTGAAAGCTGATCCCTTTTTATTGTTCAGTAGAATTCCATTGTGTAAATACATAGCAATTTGTATATTCATTCTCCCATTGATGAGTATTAAGTTGTTTCCAGTTTTGTGCTATTTCCTAAAGCTACAGTGAAAATCTAGTTAAAAGTCTAAGTATAGGTATATGTTTTTATTTCTTTTGGGTAACTATCTAGGACTAGAAATGCTAGATCATCTAGTGAGCATGTATTTAACTCTATAAGCAATTGTCAAACTTCTTTCTAAGGTGGTTGTACCTCATCAACAATTTGTGAGAATTCCAGTTGCTCCACATCCTCTACAAAAACTTAATGTTGTTAGTCTTTAATTTTAGCCATTCTAAAGCCTAAAGAAGTGGCAAGTAGTTTTTCATTGTGATACACACACACACATACATAAACACACACGCACACACACACACACACACATACATCCTATTGGTTTTACCTAGAAAACCCTAGCTAATACACCTTTCCAGAGTTAAAATCCCCTCTTAGTCCACATCCACAAACACAGCTTATTATTACATGACTTGTTTTATTATTTTATTGCCTTTTCTTCATAGCACATCTTACAGTCTACCTTAGACTTTTTGCTTTTACTTATTTATTACCTGTTACTCCCAACACACATTATAATAGATTCTTTATGAAAGAAAATATTTTTTCAATTATGTTATCCACTGTTCCAACAACATTACCACTTATGTGCACTTGTTCAGCAAATTATAAACCGTATGAACTAATGAAAGAAAAAGTGGCAAATTATAAACTATATGAACTAATGAAAGAAAAAGTGATAATATTTATTATGAAATGAAAACCAGGCAAGTACAATGGAGATTTTATTCGTAAGACAATTATCCAAGTCATAATAAAGCATCAACTTCCGCAGAAGCCTCTTTAAGTATCCTTGTCCCGTTTTTCCTCTTGTATATGTACATAGCAAACAAGGTCCCAAAATTGGCTGAAATTGTTACTTAGTATCATGTCACAATACTAATTTGGCAGCCAGGAATAGCCACTCTATCTCATTTAGGTAAAGAATTCAATTTAGATCAGCATGATGTCATTGTTTCCACTGGATCTCTGAGAAAGGCTATATATCTCTTTACTCATCAATCCACAAAACTTCCCTTCTTTATGGGAACTGTTATGGAGATTAGATCAAAGGCTACTTCACAGTGCCTGACTCCATATCTGACACAAGTAAGAGAAATCAGATGTCAAAACTCAAAAACGAATGTAAAAAGTTTGATCGTCCAATGCATGGAAGCATCTTGTTCTAGCTTCATAAATAAAATGAGGAGCACTGAGTTTATATTCTAATCAACAATTACATCTTTAGACTGCAAGGAAATTCTGTGTTGCATTGAAGTAAAGATTACTTCTCCATAATGTGCATCTGTTGGTGCTGGCTCTGCTAACAGGAACAGCACAGATGGTATCTCTTCATGTACATTATCACTTCTCAGTTATATGAAGCCAACAAACCTCCCTCCTCTTAGTCTACCATCCCCCCCACCATAACTTCGCCAAGATCCTTCAAGAGATCCAAAGAGTACATGGATTCTGAACTCTTCACCTTCCCAGTTGCTCTCTTTCTAGATGTTTTCAATGTGACACTAAAATGTGACCCTATGAAATCTGACCACAAAACAGAACATATTTACTTCAACTAATCACTGGAGCTATGACCACCCTTATACAGAGTGAAAGGAAGATTTCCTTTACATTAAACATAAGGAAGTATCAGGAACCACATAAGTGGCTTGTTTAACTCATGATCTCTGACCATGCCCTACAAGCTGACTTTTGTTTTGTTTATCTGTTTTATAACTTTCAGAAAGCAAATATCCCCAAACAGGATGCAAACAATCCAAGAAAACCATCTCTGTGATTGCACTGGTAGCCTGATATCTAATGATGCATAGTTAAAGTGGAGAATATACATAAGGATCTGAAGCTGACTAGCTGCATAGATAGGAAAATGTAGCTATCCTTAAAGGTCTTTTAATATGTATTTATTTTACTATTTTTTTAATGGGGACTTGGGGGACAAATTGATGTTTCCATCAGAGAGAAAGTGCCTTTTAAGTACAAAACATTTTTCAGGAGCTCCTTCCAACACCAGTATAGATGACATTACCAGAAGAGGGATTGTTTAACTAACGGGGATCATTATCTGTTATTGGGATTTCTTTTCAGTGAACAAGCAATTAGTCTGTCAAAAATGGAACTGAGGTCTTAAAACGAATGTCTAAAAGATGCCTACAACTCCTCTCCATGTTCCTGATAAACAGAAAGATTGGTTTTCATGCAGAAGTGAGATCTTGGCTGTTTTTCCCCATGAGAAAAAATAACTAGTCTTTAGAAAGTTTTTCATATCTGCCTGATTTGTCTCCAGTCTCGTTTCGCATATTTTAAAGCAATTCTATACATGCTTATTTCTCCTGTTATCTGTATGTTTTCTTGCAGGATTGCAATTGTTTTACCATTATCCATCTTTGTCCAAACATACGACAGGCAAGAAGCACTGATGAGCAGTGAAATAAATATTATATATGAGGATATGACTTATTCTACAACAGAGGCTCTGGCCACTCTCTTAATTTTAAGATCAACTGCATTAAAGTGATTGAATATGCCCCTGAACCTATAAGGAACGACTGAAAGGAGATACATATAAAAAGAGCTAAACAGTTCTGCTTCCTCAGTTAGCAGCAAAGGTTGTCTCCACTAAATTGAATCTAACTCTGGATAAAACTAATCAGATTTTTTTCAGATTAGCAGTTCATTGGGTAAACAGACAAAAGGTTACCTTTAAGATAAATGTTCTTAATATCAAATCCAGAACATGGTAAACCCGATCTGTTGCCTTCATCCCCACTAAAAGCATCACAAATCATCTATGGATTTTTTAAAAAAGAAAAATGAGGAGTTACAAGTTTATCACCTCAGAACTAAAATTTTAAATGAGTTTTGGGAAACACTTCAGATTAATTTTTCACAATAATGATGTATCTATTGAAAAATGGTCTTCTAATGTTATAAATAGATTCAGCAACTATTCATTTGCCTGACACAATAAAATTCTAAAAAAAATAAGGCTGTTTTCTTAAACTTTTGACTAAAAATATAAAGCTCCTATTGGCAAATTCACAGGGTTTTATTTCTCCCTTGAAATTCATAAAATCAAATATTATTTTTACACTTAAATTTAAATTAGTTTTGTTGATTTTATCTTTCCTAATTGTTTCATCTCTGACCTGGTAAACACAAACCTAATTTGACACATATCCTTTCATCTATGTTTATATTATACATGCATGCACATAAACATCGATAAATACACACTACATATAATATTGTTTGGTCTGATTTTATTTTATTTTTTTTATTTTTTTTTTTAAAGATTTTATTTATTTATTTGACAGCAAGAGAGGGAACACAAGCAGGGGGAGTGGGAGAGGGAGAAGCAGGCTCCCCACAGAGCAGGGAGCTCGATGTGGGACTCGATCCCAGGACCCTGGGATCATGACCTGAGCCGAAGGCAGACGCTTAACCGACTGAGCCACCCAGGCGCCCTGTTTGGTCTGATTTTAAAAATGTATGCAAGAGGGGCGCCTGGGTGGCTCAGTCTGTTAAACATCTGCCTTTGACTCAGATCATGATCTATGGGTCCTGGGATCAAGCCCTGTGTAGGGCTCCCTGCTCAGCAGGGAGTCTGCTTCTTCCTCTCCCTCTGCCCCTCCCCCTTCTTGTGCTCACTCTTTCTCTCCCAAATAAATAACATCTTTAAAAAATTGCATGTAGGGACGCCTGGGTGGCTCAGTTGGTTAAGCGACTGCCTTCGGCTCAGGTCATGATCCTGGAGTCCCGGGATCGAGTCCCGCATCGGGCTCTCTGCTCAGCAGGGAGTCTGCTTCTCCCTCTGACCCTCCCCCCTCTCATGCTCTATCTCATTCTCTCTCTCAAATAAATAAATAAAAAGAAAAAAAAATCTTTAAAAAAAAATAAAAAAATAAAATATAAATAAAAAAAATAAAAAATTGCATGTAAGAAGCAACATATTATAGATACCTGCTTATCCACTATAACAGAATGCCATAGAATGAATGGCTTATAAAATTTATTTTATTTTTTAGATGTGACATGATATAACATTTGTATCTCCACTGCCTATATTTAATGAATGTGACATTTTGCCACATAGAAATTTATTTCTCACAGTTTTAGAGAGTGTGAAGTCCAAAATCAAAGCACTTACAGAGTTAGTGTCTGATGAGAGCCCCAGGGTCCACTTCCTGGTTCGTAGTGGTCATCCTTCTATGGCCTCACAAGATGGAAGGAACCAGAGAGCAATCTAGGGTCTCTTTTACAAGGGCACTGAACTCATTCATGAGGGCTGCACTCTCATGAGCTAATCTCCCCAAAGGACTAAATTCCTAATATCGCATTGGGGATTAGGATTTGAACATATGAATTTTGAGGGAGGGACACAAACATTCAGCCCATAATTAATACCGTTCTACAGTTTACTTGTTTAAATTTTATATTATATTTTTGAAACTTCAAAATTCACTATAAGCATTTTAAGTGCTGCATAAATTCTAACTTGAAAGATAACAAAATTTTTTATCCATTCTAACATTGATGAACATTTCAGGTGTTTTTTTTTTCCCCAAGTTTCCCCTTCTGCAAAAAAAATGTTCCAATAATATCCCTATATATGTAGTCTGATTCACGTGTGATATGCAAGATTTTCTCTAAGTCATTGGATATCTGGGGACCCTAAGATCTTTTCAGGGAATCCACAAGATAAAGGCTTTTACATAATCATATGTAGACATTGTTTGACTTTTCACTTTCATGCTCTTAGGAGTGTACAACTGAGTTTTCCAGAGGCTATTGACATTATTCTGATGGCTAATAGAATATGTTCTTGTGTTTTCAAAATTTCTCAGTTTTGACTTCTACTATGATAAATAACATTCTATAAGACTTACATAAACAAAACGTTTATGGTAGACTCAATAATTTTTAATAGTTTAAAGTGGTCCTGGGACCAAAATTTTTGAGAACTACTGAGAGAAGCTATATATACTTAGAATATCTAGAAATAAAAGGTTTATGATACTGACAAAGTTCCCTACAAAGTATTTGTACTATCTTTACATCCCCATAAGGAATACTCCTTACCTCCCCTCCTTATTGTAAAACTGATTAATTTTTGTCAAAATGATAGGAGAAAATAATGTCTCAAAGTTTTGGCTGTCTGACATTTTTTGTTTTTATTTTTAAACTGTTTAATTATTCTAGGGAAAAACAGAAAATAATATAACATTAGTATCTCCACTGACTATAATTAATGAATGTAACACTTTGTCACATCTACTTTACTTTGCTAAGAAATGTAAAAACTTTTAAAGGGAACAAAAGTACTTCTCTGGAAAAAATGTGCTACCTTTCTAACCTTGCTTTGAAATGTTTCAGTAAATAGATATAAATAGATATAAAGAAATATATATAGTCTTAGTTTGTGTGTTTTTAAATTTACCTAAATCACATTATTTTGCTATAATGTTCAGCAACTTTTTTCTTCCAGTCGTTATTTTTTTTTTTATGATGTATTCATGTTGACGTAAGCAGACGTTTACTCTTCTGACACCAACTCCAAAGGATTCTATAAGGAAAGTATACAACAGTCTGTATTTTTATTTTTCTATTGATGGCCATGTTCACAATTTCCACACTTTCCAATATCCTACAAATAAAGGCAAACCCTCTCAAACACAAAGAGTCATTTCAGCATAGATGCAATGTTAATAGGCCATTCTGTCTCCTAGGTGGAGAATAGATTGGAGTAGAGCACAAATGGATGTAAGGAGGTTACTACAGTAATCCCCATGAACTATGTTAAATTAATCCCCATGAGCTATGTGAAGTAATCCCCATGAACTATGTTAATTTAATCTCCATGAACTACGTTAAATTAATCCCCATGAGCTATGTGAAGTAATCCCCATGAGCTATGTTAAGTAGTTTGAACTAGGGTTGTGGCAATAGAGACAACATCAACAGAAAGATAGATGAGAGCTAGAGATATTTACGAGGTAAAAATCAACACAATTTGGCATAACAATTTAGGTGTGGTTGGTAATAGAGAGGGAAATATAATTTAGTAAATACTGATTTTATGTTTAATGAAAGAAATATAGAAAAGAGCATCTGGAAGATATATTGAACCATAGATTCAATATCTCCCTCAAAATCTACTCCGTTACCAGCCAGTTATCTTTCAGAGATTCATGTTTTATTAGGGCTTCCTATTGTCTCTCAATTTCTTATCATATAAACAGTAGTACATTTCTCTTCCTTCCTATCTGTAAGCTTATCCTTGAATCCAAGCTACTGGGTTTTACTTATTTTTCCCCCATCGATGCTTCTAGTCCTTATTTTACTTTTTACTTTGCCAGGGAGGTGTTGGCTAGTGTAGGTCTACTCTTCCTTCAAGGTCCAGTTCAAAAGTCACTCTTCACTGATCCTTCCACAAAATGAGTTGCATTAATATCTCTGTTCATGCAGCACTCTATTACAGAGCTTGCATTTGTGTTTCTTTGTGTTTTTTTTATCTTTTTGTTCTTTTTGTCAGATGGAAGATTTCTATTGATCTATCTCCAACTCTATGGACATTGTAGGTTCTCCATAAGCATTGCCTACTATTATTATTAAGGACACACTTTATAGAAAACCATTGCTTCAGGCACCAGAGTTCAGGCTTACATAATAACTGGATATATCTGCATCACTTCTGGATTCAGGATCCTGAGACTCCTCTGCTCTGGCTCTCTCCTTTCTGTCATTTCTGTCTTTACTTTTCAGTGGCTATGGTTGCCTTGAATTCTGTCTTTGGTTTTTGAAGCCCAAAATATAGTAGGTTTTGTATAGAAGATTTAGTTAGGTCTACACTCAGGGTAGAAACCGTGAAACTTGAAACTCACCAGGGCCATCCTCTTCTATGCTCAGTCTTCCTTCTTATTAGTCTCCTCTTTGGAAGCCTTTGAGGTTTGGGTTTTGCCTTTTTAATGTTTCTGAGAATTTCTATGTATCTGCAGAAGAATCAGTCCAATAACAATTATTTAGTTGCACTTCTTTTTTTGTTGGTCATCTGTGAAATAATAAAAATAATAATATAATAAAAAATAAGAGAAAATATACCATTGGTCTCTGCCCCCAATTCCTGGCACAGGGCTCCTGAAACTCTTGTAATTTCCTAAATAAGACAACTGTTTTAATATTTGGTCTTTAATCCTGGTTTCTGACCACAGGGCTCCTAAATCGTTCGGAATTTCCAGGGCCATAGGAATTTTGTTTGTTTGTTTTGGTTTGTTGTTGTTGTTGTTGTTGCTCTAATGAAGTGACTCTGAATGAGCTCCTGGATGGCTTCTAGATGAGAGCTGGAATTTTCAGCCCCATCCCCCATTCTCTAAAGAATAGAGAAGGGCTGGAAATGGAGTTACTAATTGATCATGCCTCTGTGAAGAATCCTCCATAAAACCCCAATACTAAGGAGTTTTGGGAGCATCCAGGTTGTTAAACCCATCCATGTATCAAAAGAATGACACCCCCCCAACTCCATGGGGACAGTAGTTTCTGTGCTCAGGACCTTCCCAGAGCTCCCTCTAAGTATATCTTTACCTGTGGTTTATCTGTATCTTTTATCATTCCTTCAACAAACCGATAAACTTGTTTCCTGGAGTTCAGTGATCTGACACTATCTTCAGGTTAGGGTGTGGAAATTGAGTTAAATTATAGGACACTCTGCTGGTGTTGCACAATTGTTTGGTATGGGGGAAAAAAAGCCCTTATACCATCTCTATCTTAAATTGTAATTCTTTAAGAAAAATATTCTGGCATTATTTATCTTTGTTTCCTCTAATAGCATCTAAGAAATAAATGATAAACAGTAGAACATTCTTTATGGAATGGTTCTGACACGATAATGCTTAATATCCTTTAAATTCTTCAAGGTTGGGAAAGTTATAGTGTTATATTTTTGAACTATTTAAAAATATGAATTCTATATCAATATCATATACTTGACACTCTCCACTAACCATTTGAAAAATATAGATGTTATATTATTTCCAGTAGCCTTTAAACTAAAATATTGGCAATGAAACACTCATTGGGAAAATTTTTTTTATGTAGAAACATATACACAACAGCAACCCACAAAATATAGAATAATCTCTGGAAAAAAATATTGCTGCAAAGCAGGCACAATAAAAATGCTACATTAAACATTTAAAGTAGATGTGTTGAGAATCAGAAAAAAGTTTGAGATAAATTAGAATTAGCTTCCACTAGTCTCCCATTATTAGGGCCAAATTGTCCCCTGAAATCTGGAAATATTCCTGAAAGGCTCCATGCGGTCCATATTTGAATTAAGCATAGGCAGTGTAAATTCCTCAGAATATCTCCTTTTACATAAATTCTTAATGGATAAGCATGGGATTTTGAATTCCCATACTGTTTCTTTAAAGAATTTCCTTGAAAAGACCCCCAGATGTGGGCAGGAAGAGGATTTGTTTGCAGCCAACAATAGGCATTTGGATATCCTAGGCATTTATCTCAAGGATATTATGAATAACAAATGTTCCTTAAAGAAGTTACATGCTATAAAGAGTATATTTCCTATATTCTCCAAGACTCCAAAATCTGCTAGATCTACTACAAATTAAAGCATAATAATCTCAATTAATAAGATGAGATTTGGCATTATTAAAATCCATTCATAAAGATTAAAAAATCAGAGGCAAATCAAAAAATGTATCTTCTATTCCACGTGCATTTATTGGACACCAATCATGGTTCAGTAAAAATGGTGAGCAGTTGAATTATTACATATTCATAGTGCAAGTGTAGCTGAGGGGTTATAAACACATGCCAAAAGGGCATATTCTAGTTCATCCTATTCACAATCTTATGAATTCTCTTTTTCCAAAGACACCAAAAACACTTTTTTCTAATTCATTATTTTTACCTGCCATTTGGGCATTATCTCATCTTTCCACCACTAACCCACTTCTGAGTCATTTCTCTACCTTTTCCTCAAAATGTGTGGAAAATTTCTTATTAGTAACATCATTTCCTCTCCTAGATCTTTCTCTTCATTCTTCAGTTGCTTGGTTGTAATCCCTATTTGTTGTCACATTCTCTTTTTTTCCAAGTAGCCTATTTTTCTAAATCCTATCATGCACTTCTCTTGGAGGCCTGAAAACAAGTGTATGCAGAAAGAATTAGATGGTGTTAGAACTCCACCAGATTAACTTCTGCCTTTATTCTTTTGCCAAGGCACTTAGTCTACATGATAAAAATTAAATTCAGAAGATGTGACTCTACAGTGTAAATCTAGCAGGATGAATTGGTCTTACTTAAATGCAAAATAAACTGTATAATCACATTTCTATAAATGGTGGGATAAATTCCTCTTGACCACATCCTATCCCACCCACTTCTTTCAGAGAGAAAATATAAATCAAAATAATTTAACTGAGGCCACGGCTATTTTCTGTGTAAAAGAGAGAGAAAGCATTAAAAATTATGTAGCAGGATAATTTATAGAAGCACTAATTTCTATCCTGTTCTCATTGTTATAGGAAACAGTGAAAACAAACAAACAAACAAACAAACAAAAACCAAAAACTTGTCTCTCCCCCTTTCCCTAATTGGAAGGGAAGCCAATCTTTTGTGTTTAAAGATCAAGTTTCTTTCTATCAGCTTCTCCTTCAGGGAATTAAACTTCAGTAACCTTCTGAGATCAGAAACGAGATTTCTGCTCATTTTAGAACACTGAAGTGACTCTATATAAAGAAAGATGACTTCCCAAACACAGGAAAAATAACACCTTAGGGGGAGAGATCCTCTAACTAATGTGGATCTATGTACTGAGAAGTAGTCCCAGGAGATTGAATTGTTAGTGCTACAACATGGGAGCCTTGATCAAAATCTTTGTGCCCGGAGTTCACACCCACAGAAAGAAAATAAAGCCAATGATGTTAATGAACAATGATAACTATGGGTCAAGAGCACTAAGCAAAGCAGCCACAGGGACTAGAGGACTAAAATCCTTTCCAGAATATCTGGACTTGCCTAAACTAAAGATGGTATGAAATGAATTTGATTTAGTTTTGTTTGTTTGTTAACATTAGATTTCCTTTACCTGCATAACATAGGGAACATGTGGAGTGTGGTGCTACCAGCTGCAAAGTGAAATAGAAAAGAACACGAGGTACCCAACACAATAATGGGAAACTACTATTTCTAATGACATGGCCAAATCCTCGCTCTTTGGACAACCGTATTTTCTTCAGAATGAGTTTAGACTATAGAAGGTATGATTAGTTGTTGGCTATTGATTGTTTATGTCTCCTACATAAGTTCTTCCAAAACCTCTGATTCTCATTTGGGGATTCACCTTGACCATGATATTTCTCTCAGCTTGACTAAACTTTAGCCAGATCTCCTCCTTACTGTAAGACCCTGAGCTCTCTTTTTTTGGAGATTTTACTTTAGATCATTTTCGATTGTACATTCTTTCTTTGCCCTTTTAAGATGTAAATCTTTCGCCTATCTCCTGCCCATTTTGCAACCCAAGAATGATTTTCTCAAAGACTTGAGAACCATCTTTTTTGAAATATAAATATAATTATTTCAATCATCAAGAAAGATAGAGTCCTGTTTCACAATCTCTCTGGGAGGATAGGATCCTAACTTCTCTCAGTACCAATCAGCAAACACAGGTGGCCTTAATCACATTGACCAACCTCCTCTTATTCCCCAAATACCTTTCTACTAGCTCACCCCAGTGCTTAATAGCCCTCCTGCTTTTTGTTTTAGTGGGGTTGAGTTCAATCTCTCTCTTCTATTGCTATAGTCTTAGATAAAATCTTTCTCGCCTGCTTAACTCCATCTAGTACAATTTTTCTTTGACAACTTTCAGTTCACATGGCTTGGGGTGAACCAATTCAACGAGGGCTAAGAAAAGGAGAGGAAAACTGCAGGCCTTGGTGATATTATTTAAGCCTGTCTATCAAGCCATGCTGTAGCGAAAGCTGCTCCTGAACTTCTCATGAGTGAAAGCCAATCCTTTTTGCTGAATCCAGTTAGAATTGAGACAATTTGTGTTTGGCTTTATTTTGTTTTGTTTTTTTCTTTTATGTTTGCAACACAAGATGTCCAAATTGTCATAGCTGGTAAACTAGTAAAGGAACCAGCGGAGTTACAGTTCTTACTTGTAGGGAGATTAAGAATAAAAACTTACACCAAAGAGTTAACTTGGATCCTTGTTTATGAGACCACAGTTTGCCTCCACCACCACCCCAACTAACCCTCTCTAGTTCTGTAAAATAAGGCAGTGGAAACATTAATTCCATCTGGTTGATGGCCAGGGCATTTCTCAAGAGTGGATAACCCTAGAGGAAACCAGAGTGAAATATCTTCCTGAGTGAAGGGAAGGAGTCTTCCCACAGAGAAGGACTCAGTTTCAGCCCATGAATCTTGAGGAACAGAATGCTTGAGGGTTGAGCATGCTAATTAGAAGGTAGGAAGATCCTCCAAAATGTCCCTCCCATAGCACCCTCAGATTCTAGGTGTATTCTCATGTGAAATTCAAAAGGAAAGGCCATGCTCTCCTTTTTCATAAGTTCCTTACATGGTTGCCGTAAATCTGGTATGGAAATGTGCACAAATTCTGTAGTTTACACAATCCAGCATGCTCATTTCTGGAATGCAGGAGGAAGTGGGTGACTATTTTTCCTCATTGTTCCTGGGTGGGAAGTGTGAGGGGAGTTAGACCATTCAGGGGCCTAAGGCCCATCATCTCCAGTAATAAAATTGTTTATGGTGATCAGTCCATAAAAATTTGGAGGACATCGAAAGATTCACTACCTTATAGGAATGTCCTGGAGAGGCCACAGACAGATATTATCACAAAAGCAAACCTTTTGGTTCCGCCCTATGGGTTAGCAAATGGGCGGTCTGGAGAGGGGCTCTAGCTCAGGCCTGAGTTATACATATAGGACAGTTTGAAGGAGATCAGAACAGAAAAAACACAGGAAAAAGGAAAACTTACGGGTTTATAATCTTGTTGGTAAGATGGATAATTTTGTTCTATATTGTCCTCAACCAATTAACAGATATCTTCAAAACACAGGAAAATGCAGAATTCCATGAGTTATCTGATTTTGCCTGAGATTTCCTAATATCTTAGTTAAATTGTAATTTATAAGGCAAGCAATAACCTACTTTCGCGCCTCCTATAAAAATAAACTTAACACCCTCTAATTTAATTACCCCTATTTCTGGTGATGCTCTCTAGGTCTTTAAATACAACGTAGGGATTTTTTTTTTTAAGATTAAAAACAAAAACAAAAACTGGCGTATGAAAAAAAACAACAGCAACCCTGCCCCACTCTGCCCCTTCAAAAAAACACCTCCTACAGTTCTTTCAAAGATAGCTTTACATTAGCAAACAGCAAAACATGTCACTGAAGTTTAAACTAAAATTGAAAAAAAGCAGGCCTAAGAATGCTCATATTTAATTATGGCTGCACATAATTAAGTGTGGCAATCTGGTGATAAAACCTTTAAGTAATGACTCATAAAGAGATAAAAATGGAGCATGTGTTTACTCAGTTCGCAGCCTTCCGCAGAAGCTGGCATCGCTCAGGTGCTAATGAGACACCTGTTGCTGGGGACACCGGGGGGAGAGAGAGAGAGAGAGAGCAGGCAAATCAGTCGGGACAGAAATAAGAGGACTCGCTGTTCCTGCAGGTGGGTGGCTTTGCCAAAATGGCTGTCAAGAGGTTTAAGCTCTGAGGAGATATTAACACAAAAGCATACAACCAAATCTGTATTTTTTAAAATAAAAAAACGAGAGAGAAAAGAAAAAAGAAAAACATTTCTTCCTTCATTTCAGTGATAAATTGTGAAACAATCTATTCATTTTAAGGTTATAACGCATTTCAGTCTCCAGAGGCTAAACCGTATAAAATTCCTTTTCTTTGTAGTGTGTCAAGCAACTGTCTTACATGTGTGCATTTCAGAAACGTGAGTTTTGCTGTGTATTCATGTTTCACTTCTTTCTGCAATTTTAAGGGGTTATTTTCTCTAGCTTCAAAAATGAATAGGGAGTTATTTGCACATGGTACCACAATAGAAAAATTAACTCGCATTCTGATCTTTGTGCCTGGGTTGGCCTCTTTTTGTGGCTCGGTTGCCTGTCATCTCACATACTAAGAGATATGACTGTATGTTTCTCCCATCCCAGCAAGGAGAAATGGGGCATTAATATCTGGGGTCCTATGGAACCTTAACAGTGTGTTAGAATTTGACAAGGCTAATGGCCCAATGATGAGAAATGAAGACAAGACTCTTACTGCTCAAAGGTGAAGGGTACAATTGCGAGCACTTTCTTCCCCAGAGGGCTTTAGACTTGTCACAAAACAACCTTTTTTGCTCTTAGAATTATTCTCCATGGCCTATTCAACCTTTGGCTATAAGTCGAAACCACCACCAAGGAGCTATTTGGCACTGAGTTTAAATAAACACATGCTATGTGAAAGCAGGCTTTAACAACATCTCGGAAGGATGCGTTGCTAAGTCTGGAAATGAAAATTGCTCGTGAGCTTCAGGGAGCATCCGAAGTTTTGAAAGTTTGAAGTTAGAGTAACATAAATGGGCTTTTGTTAAACATATGCAGAGAAAAAAAAGAAAAAAAAAACGCCAAAGGGTAATTATTAATCTTTTTTGAGGCAAGACAAATATAGGGAACTATTTGGAAGGAAGAATCGCGACGCACAGATTGCGCAGACTCGATGTAGATCCGAGCAGTGACAATATCAGTAAGAGTTACACGTCGAGCCTTTGCCACCCAAGTCTGGCTAGCACAGACTGGCCCCTGTCATATCCCAGCCTCAGGAGCTCAACAGCTTCAACAAAGACTGCTTGTTCTAAGCACAATGCCTCTGTAGCCAAAATAAATGGGATGGTGCTCAAATGTCACCTGTGGGGCTCCCATCCCCTGACTCCCCCCAAAATAACGAGAGATTATTCAGCTTGGAAAGTGAATGATTATCTGATAGATTATCATTGGTCAATAAATCCACCAGATAATTACTCAACATCCTATTTAATTTCATTCTCTAGATTGCTTTATGAAAATATCTTAAGTACCCACATTATAAAAGGGCAAATGAATAAAGGTCGTAATGCTTTGCTTAAAACTTGGAAGAGTCTTTTTTTTTTTTAAGATTTTATTCCTTTATTTGAGACAGAAAGAGAGAGAGAGCACAAGCAGGGCGGGGGAGCAGAAGGAGAGGGAGAGGGAGAGGCAGACTCCCCTCCGCTGCTGCCTAACAGGGAGCCTGATGGGGGCTTGATCCCAGGACCTTGAGATCATGACTTGGGTCAAAGGCAGATGCTTAACCGACTGAGCCACTCAGGTGCCCCAAAACTTGGAAAAGTCTTAATTTCAGAAAACATTCACTTTATACATTTTAAGTAATTTGCTTTAATACTCCATGTAAGAAATGGCTCAGGTTTACATAAAATTTACATAATTTTTAAAAATTTACATTAAGCGGTTTACATAAAATTTTTCAGGAAAACAATAATTGCGTAAAGGAACATCAATTTGGATAGGAATCTTAAATGTTAGATATTTATATTTTATGTTAAGCTTTATATATTATAGGTTTACATTCATTTTATTTTTTTGCATTAATTGCATTTTTATGTTAATAGATTTTATTTTCTACAAGAGAATTTCATGAGTTGCTCTTAGCAACTGATTGCTTTCTGCAGATGACATCTCAAGGGACACAGCAACCTGTATGTAATAGAGCAATCTCTGAAACAGGAAGACCAGACAGACCTTCCTCGTGGAAAGGCCTGGGGAAGAGGGTAAAATAAGGTACTGAGGGTAGAGGAAGCAGTTAGTTTATAAACAAATTCTGCCTCTTTTCCTGAAGTTTGCTCTAGATTTTTATTAAAGATTCTGTTTATCTATTTGACGCAAAGAGAGTGAGAGAGAGAAAGAACACAAGTAGGGGGAGCTGCAGAGAGAGAGGGAGACGCAGACTCCCCACTGAGCAGGGAGCCAGACATGGGGCTCGATCCCAGGACCCCGAGATCATGACCTGAGCTGCCACCCTGGCACCCCGCTCCAGATTTTAACTTTTGAAATTTCAGTGAATTGAGACATCTGGAATTAGGAAAGGAATATAATCCATACTTTGATTTTGAAAGTATAGATGCATTTGAGAGTGGCTGTCAAATTTGAGTCACTTCACCAGGGAATTTGCAGCCTCACTTTGATTATGGAGCATTGGCTGGCTTTGTGGGAAGTTGGTGTGTCCAGGCGAGAAGCCTCCGTGCCATGTGCCAGGTCCACTCATTGCAAATGCGTTATTGGGATTGCCACTCTCTGTATAAAGGGCATCTGTAGAAAGAGGGGTCCCTTAGCGATGGAACGCCCTCTGAGCTGTGTTGGGGACAGAGGAAGGTAGTGGTTGAAAGGATTGCTTCTACTGGATTTCTTTTTTCAGTGCGTCTCAGATTTTCACATTGCAAGGTGTGATTTATGTCTTTTCAAAGTCTGGTTGCATAATCTCTCACTTTCTTGTTTCAGCTGCAGATTCTTGCTCAGGCACTCTCTCCATTAGGCAAAGTGTATATCTTAATGGTCTTTTTGGCTATTACTTAAAAGGTTAGGAGTTTGTCCCTTCTCATTAAAAAGTATACATTTTTACTTTACTGTTCCATTTTCCTTACATTAGTTTTATCCTGTAATTTTAGCTCATAATGATTGCCATAAACTGTTGAGTTTCTAAACACAACTGTTGTTTCTATTAGAAATAACTGTGAAACAGTTTTTAATTTTCTATTCCTTCTCCTGAAAATTGATTATTCTTTTTTCCCCTTGATCATTCATGATTTATACAATTATAGTGAGAAATTTCTTTTCAAAGCCAACATAAAAAAATTGCCTATATAATTGTGCTGAAAATACTACAATAAATGTCCAGAAACCTGTTTTTAACATTTTGGGAAATGTTTCAAATCTTGTTTCTGATACAATATTGAATTAAAACAAAAATATCACATATAAGTCTCTCATTATTTTTTTCTTTTTTTAAAAACAAGTAACTGATTTATAAACTGTGGATTTCTTCCAACCAATTAATTCTCAGTTAATCTAGTCTACTATGTATGGACTTTGTGTTAACTATTTATAATTCTTAACTATTTAATTCTTTTTTTTTAAGATTTTATTTATTTATTTGACAGAGAGAGAGAAAGCGAGAGCAGGAACACAAGCAGGGGGAGTAGGAGAGGGAGAAGCAGGCTTCCTGCCGAGCAGGGAGCCTGATACGGGACTCGATCCCAGGACCCTGGGATCATGACCTGAGCCGAAGGTAGACGCTTAAGGACTGAGCCACCCAGGCACCCTTAACTATTTAATTCTTAACCTATTTATCCTTAACTGTTAATCTATTTCAATTGATGTTATTAATTAAACTATAACTTTCATTTGGATCCTCCAGTTATTATTTGGTGTCATCCATAAATAGCTCGTTCCTACTCAGATTTTAGAATTATTCATGAATTCTCAGGGAAATAGAGCCAAGGAAGTGGACATGTCATTATTTTTATTATTCATATCTGTTGAGTTCTTCTCTCTCCTTTGTCTTCATTTTACTAAAGACAAAAATGTAAACATTATCACTGATCAATGATATGATTGAGAATATGCTTCCTGCACTTTATATAATTCTTCTATAATTCAGAACACTTCTTATTCATGCTTATTCTTTGAATCGCTTTGGCTTTTTTTTGTTAGTAAGCTATAAATGAAAATCATCACTTAGTATTGTAGCTCTGATATAATTAAGTTTCTTTTCAAGAATCCTGCTTCACAAAATTAAGTGCTTAATCAACTAATGTTTTGACTACTTTACATTTAAACAGCAAACTGAAGAATTGATTTAGAATTTCATTTGGCACTTGAATGGATTTTTTTTTTTTTCCCTGAACAGTAGAAGACAATACTCCTTAGGGATCATTACTATGAGCCTGGCAACTAGACTTCCATTCCTAGTCAACCTACCATGTGGTTAGATTCATCTGTTAGAGCGTTTTACCATATAATGCATTGTAGTTAATGTGTTTTAATCCCTTACAACCCCTTCAGGTATTACAATCATATTCATTCAACTGAAAAGGCTGTCTTTTTTCTTTTCTTTTCTTTAATAATAACTATAACAGTCATATCACAATCTTTAAATTCTACGAATATTTAAGGTATATAATAAATGAGGATGTATGTAAGAATCTTCTTATGTGTATGTATACATACATATATATGAATTGTATGTGCAGCTTTAATAGAATTTTCAAACAGGAAGATTGCTAATTCATTTTTACTGGTGAAGTAACCTAAAATATTGTGAATTTTCTGGGAACACAGATGCTCACTAGGACTGAAATCCATTTTGTGTGACTCTAGATGATGATTTTTTTAAACCACAAAGATTTGCTACCCTTGGTATATGTGTGAGCTTGGGAGAGGATGTGGGATTGTATGTGTGTGTGTTTTGTAGGTGTGTGGCTTTGTATGTCATACAGAAAAAGATGAGAGGATGAAGAACATTACTATAGTATAGGAATTCTTACATAAGACATTATTCTATACATAAAATTATTTTCATATGCTTTCAAAAGTAATTTTGAGAAGTGGGAAATTGAATATTTTTTTTCTCAAATAGCATGAGTATCACTGGACCTATAATCATTAACACATAGAATGCACAGAATACAATAGATCACTGTTTAATACATTAATGAGAAGAGGAAGAGAAAGGCATCTATTCAGAAAACAAGATGGTGAGGAAGAGTTGGTGTACTGGGGACCAGCGAGTAACTGCCCATCACCCATATGACCAGTGGGAACATCTGTGAATGGACATGAGGCTGGAAGAGCAGGTAGGTTTAATCCAGATCCCTGAGCATCACTTAGTTCCTTGCTAAGTGGCTGCGCCTTGTTTCCATACTCAACATCACTGAGAATGAAAATGGCTTCCTTCAGATATTAGCAAATGAGCCCTTTTGTTCAAACAGTTTGAAAAAGTAAGAGACAAAATCCTTAATTATACTTGTGAATGGTTTCCTCCCTTATTTTAATCTCCTTCCCTCTATCTGTCTCCCTTTCTTTATTTTCTTTCCTTTTACCTTCCCTCTTACTAATTCAGTTTTTAAAAATCACTCTGATCCAAGCAGCCCAGTATTTGTATAAACCTGTGTCCAAAGCACTGAAGGGTCAGAGGGAGAGCACTCTGGTCCAGTTCATCACTCCAGCATATTCTCTTCCATGTCCTTCTCTCCCCACCAGCCCTTTCCTTACCCCCACTCTACCAGGCCCTCCCCTTCTCCGTCATATCGGCTCCAGTTAGCTCCCTCCAAACTCAGCTGAAAAGCCCTATCCTTGGTGCCTTCTCTTCTCCCAGCTCACTCCTCCATAGGCTAACTTAACCCACATCTTGCTAAGCCCTCAACTTCCCTTCTAGTGCCTCTGCTCTTCCAACTGCCCATTTTTTATTTTTCCATCATAAAAGTCCAGAAACTTCTCTGGCAAGGATCAGTCTACCCTTAAGCGCTGGGAAACTGAGAAGAAAGAATATTCTCCAGCTCTGGGTTTTGGGAGGAGAACTGAGAACTTTTATATACAAATTAGGTTTGATATTGTGGTGGTTCAGTTTTGCTTTTTTTAAAAAAATCTCTTGTTTTCCCCCAAGACTTATTTCTGCCCTTATGGCCCTTCTTTTTCTGCTTGAAATAATTTGAATTTGGCAAAATACTGATATTTGCCCTTTGCCAAGACACTGAAGGATAAGGACAGAATAAAAAAAAAAGAAAGAAAGAAAGGAATAAGAAAAACAACCATTCACTGAGTTATAAGACTGTTTCTAGTATTGTTCTGTATGTTGTTTAACATGTGGAGGGATTCTTGGTGACTATTTATGAAAACAGAATTACTCAAACTGGTGTTAATATGAGTATCCGTATCTGTGATTTTGATATTCCTCATAAGCTGAGAAAAGTTGGGCCTTCTGAGTAATTGAATGAGCATCTGGAGACTTGTAGGGATGATGGCTCCATAAAGTGGTCTGGACGATGACTCAGGTGGAATGCTGGCTCCAATTCTGGACCCATTATGGCTCAGGGCAATGATAATGTGCACATAAAAGCTACAGATTGGTCCAGAATGGGTACTATAAAGAGAGCCTTTTCCTAATCATGTCACCATTTTGTGTCTGCTGGCTTGGATTAGAGCCTAGATGTTCAAAGGCAAGACTATAAATGGAAAATATTGAAAAGTATGTCATCATAAGCCAGAGTGATCTTTAAAAAATGGTAATCAGATCGCCTTAATTCCCCAACATAAAAGCCCTCAGTGGCTTCCAAGTCATTTAAGAAAAGATCCCCCAACCTGGATTCAAAGGCCCTGCATGACTTTGTTCCTGTCTCTATCTTCAGGATCATTTCCTCCAGGCCTTACCCTTCACCTACCAGAGCCCCACCACCTTCTGTGGGTCCTAATAACTGCCAGTTCGCCCCTACTTTAAGACCCTGTATTGCGTTCCCTAGGCCTGGAATGCTCTCTCAAACCATCCTCCCCTGGGGCGCTGGGTTTGTCATTAGGGTCTCAGTTATTTTTATCATCTGCTTAGCCCTGAATACTGCCAAGCAGTCTCCCATTTGCTGATCTCTCTCTATCTCTGTCTGTCTCTATGTTTCATCCACAAATCTACCTCATCTCCCAGCCCTAAATTGATCTTACGCACAATCTAAAAATAGAAAACAGTCTTCCAGGAATACATGCCCTTTCCTTCGTTTGTGAATGAGTCTGGGAGTGTAAAAACTGATCAAACACGACATTTTAATATTTTTTTAATGCGTTTTAAACTCCAAATAGGACTTCTGAGCAACACGGTTTTCTCTTGTTCTCCCTGGAGCACTGCAACAAAGCTGTGCCAACAGATGAATTCCCTGGACCGACCCTGACATTTCTTTCTAGACCTCTGTTTGCTCAGGGCATCCAGTGCACACCGCACAGATGCCCTGACCTGAGATAGCTGGAGTCAGTGCCTGATGCAGCCCGGGGGACTTCATCTGGAGATGGTTTAATCCTTACCTGCTCCCGCTGCTGTTTTGTTAGGTGTTCCGTCTCATGTCTGTGATAGCTATGACAGCTCATTTTCCCCCACTGAGGGAGCATCTGGCTATTTGTCTGTGAGACAATGCTGAGGAAATTAGCATCTGGTCTCATTTTAAATCTTCCTTCACTTGAATGTGCAGGGAAGGCGTGCATATGTGCAGAGGGAAGCAGAGTGGAGAATCAAACTCAGGATGAAATTCATGAGCATAGCAGGGTAAGACCCAGATTATGCAATAAGCAATACGGTTTTCATCCTGTTCCTTTAATAGATATGTGTTCTATATTATGCAATAAATATGGTAGAGGATGCAATACACACACACACACATACAAACGTGTATACAAATTATGATTGATAAAAAAACAAATTATGATTGATAGAGTCACTCTCTAGAAAATTTAGAAAAAAAGATGAAAAGATCATTCATAATTTTCCTCTCTAACCCATCCATTTATTAACATTTTGGCAAATTTTTTTTTCTACCAGTATTTTCAATACATCAACTTTTTCAACAAATTTACTTCAAATTCCAAATCTTTTTAATATTTTACTCTTTTTATTTAACATTATATATGCTCCATTTTTTCATTTTTGTAAAAGAGATTTACTGTCATTTTTTATAACTTTAATATTTCATCAAGTGAGTAAGTTAGTTTATTCTGTCATTCATATTGATGTTACTACTTTTTATCCAGATTGTTTTCAATGTTTTATTGGTCAGCTTCTTTTCTAAACTTCATGATTACTATTTAAATTTAAATGTATAGGAAATTTTAACTCTATGACAGCATATTCATACATAGATCTTAATTTATTTTGTTTGAAATTCTGGAAAAAGCAGTGGTCCTTGAAATTTGAGTAGTGACCACATACTTTTCTATCATTAAAACATACATCAAAATGATCTGATCTTAAAAATGTCACTTTACAAAACTATCTACCCAGGGAGGAAAGACAGTTTGAAAGAAAGATTACTATTCCCACTCTTTCAGAAAAATAAAAAGATTCACTTTACAAATCTCTGCTTATGTTCAAGAAATCTTAAGAACTCTGATGAATATATATTCTCAAATATATTTTTGGCTAAAAAATATAAAATGACCAGTGGGTCACAGTATCACCAGTGCTTACCTAGCCCCAGGAACAAAAAGTCACTGACAATGACTTTTAGCTAATGGTGCTTTCAGGTTCTTAATTAAATTCATCATCATGAACATTCTGTGAGAGTTTCACTGAAGAAAAATCTGGAGTTTCAGAATTTCTAGAAATACTAGAATCTGAAGCAATATTAGGTATGTGTTTTTCCTTGGTGATAACCTCCTAGAGTTGAGTAATAGGCAGCTCCCTATTGTTGCCCACGGTTCCCACTTCACTTATCTGCTTTATGTCCTCCATTGAGTTCAAGACCTTTGATAACCTCCAGAGTCCTACTTTTACATAGGAAGAAATTGAGACACAGAGAAGTTAGTGACTTGACTTGTCAAATGGTTAACCACTGGCAAGGCCAAGACATTTCAAATTCAAAACTGTCCCAAGTTAAATACTTATGGACTTCAAATTGTATTACCCATGCATACAATTCATTATTTCAAGTGGGCATATGTTGACATCTACTACATGCCAGACCTTGTTCTAGGTGTTACGAGGACAATGATATATAAGACAGGAATTCCTGCTTTCATAGAGTTTATGTTTTAGGGTCTAATGGATGGATACCAAAGAGGAAATAAATGCACACAGAGTCATTTTTGAAAGGATAAACCAATGCTTACAGGGGAGGATTCAACACCTCCCTCATCCCGGGAAAGGTTAGCCAAGTGTGGGCAGGACATGTTAAGGAGGTGATACCAATAGGAGGATGGTATTTTGAGATGAAAGAATTATCTCAGGTTGGTTGGTTCAGGGAAAAGGAGTAGCTAACTTAATGTCAAAGAGCAAGGAAGATTGAAGAGAGGTGCCTTGAAACCTTGCTGGTGAGACAAATTTGCATCGTTCCTTTGTTTACCTTTTGCTGCTCTGATTGGTGGTGGGTCACATGATTGAGCATAACTTTCCCAATTTGCAATCGCTAATATCCTGGGTTCTTTCAGAGATTTGCCAGTCACAGTATGTTATTAAAAATGATATGTTGGGGCGCCTGGGTGGCTCAGTCGTTGGGCGTCTGCCTTCGGCTCAGGTCATGATCCCAGGGAGGCCTGCTTCTCCCTCTTCCTCTCCCCTCTGCTTGTGTTCCCTCTCTCGCTGTCTCTCTGTCAAATAAATAAATAAGATCTTTAAATAAATAAATAAATAAATAAATAAATATAAAAATGATATGTCAACAATTCAAGATTGCTACTAGAAGTAACACTTTAGCCACCTAATAAAATGATCAAACAGGACTCTAAAATAGGACTCTTTACCCAAACAACTTGTTCAGATGAAATGAAAAAAAAACACGAGTAATTATAGATAAAAATATATGCTATCAGAAAATAAAAATATATGCTATTAGAGATAAAGATAGTTGGTACCCTTACCTTGGGGGTAGGTAGTGGCTGGAAGAGAGCATGAGGGCTTCTGGGTACAGGTAATGTTTTGTTCTTTGATATGGGTGTTATTTACATAAGTACATTTGGTTGGCAAAATATCCCTCAAGCTATACATGTAAGATACTGGTATTTTTTTATGTATAATATTCTTTGATAAAAACTTTTAAACAATAAATGAAATAAAAAACCAGCAAATGAGTAATATAGGCATTACTGAAATTAAACATTTGCAGGAGAAAGGAAGTTTTTCAATACTTTATGGAGGCCCTAAAAGAATGGGTAGACCTCATAAATAGAGACAGAGAAAGAGGGCATCCAGAGGGCAGCAACAGCATGACCACAGAGGAAAACACAGAATCTACAAACATGGATCAAGAAAGAGTCAGTATAAGCTGCTGAAGTGACTGGTCAACTGATCACCTTGGGTTCTCCAAGCACAGAGCTTGCATAGATACCTCATCTGGGATGCGCTTGGCAGATGATTTGCAACAACCCCAAATCTCAGTCATAGTGCACTTTTAATTTTGCTTGTTTATTTTTTTAATCTTTTACATACTCATGCCCGATAACAGTGGGTCTTGGGCTTGAGCATGCCTCAGGATCACCAGAAGGACTTAAAACATAGATTGTTGGGCCCTGCACAGACCATCCGAATTAGTTCCTCTGGGTGGGGGTCTGAGAATTCACATTCCTAACAAATCCCAAGAGATGTTGATGCTGCAGGTTTAGGGATCACAGATCGAGAACCTAGAAAAATATTCTTGGCCTTTCTTAATTTATCTAGCTGTCCCTTTTCTTTGTGACCCAAAAGAAAATGAATTTCCAGATTGCAGGAGACTTTAAGGACTAGTTAATTCAAACCCCACCAAGTTTTAATCAGCTGGTCTACAATGACACAGCTCCCTTCTCTTTTTTGCTTATTTTTAAAATTCTTATTAATCCTTCAATGCCTATTTAAAGGATGTGAGGGCAATCTGGCTGTGACATCTGTCACTCTATTGATCACCAGATTTGATTCGGCTGATCTAGCTGGCTAGATGGGTGTCCCCTTCTTCCCTCATGGCTCCAGGTGCATCCCTCCCAAAGCTAAGCACTCGGTTGAAGTGGACGACCTTCCCTGATAGAGGGGGACAGTTCTTTGGTCAAGGATATAGGAGTAGCTGCACCCCCCTGCTAGAAGCTCCAAACAAGCTCTCAAAGCCCATTTAAAACTGCATAAGGTTCAACAATTGGAGAAGACTTACTGATCTTCTTCCTGTGGATGTCTGAAGCACTTATCATAAATGCATAGATAACATTGAACACATGATCTTTGTATTATTTATATGTATATTCTTCCTTTCTCCAACTATATTGTAATCCAATCCACACACCCACCACAAACACAACCCCTCATTCCCACATGCTCCCACACACTTGAGCCCTGATGATCTTGGTTGTCTACTGATGCCCTCACATGGTTAGTCACATAGTTCATGATGTTTTAATTTTTCACAGCAGCCATTGATAGCACTTTAGCCTTATATTGCCCCCACTGCTGGGCAAATAAACTTATACAGTAAGTATTGAATGCCAGAGGGCAGAGGGCAGAGATGATTTTCTGTTTATGTTGAATTTCCCCAGAACCTAACACAGTATCTGGCATGTATTTTATGCTTGAAACCTATTTATTGAATGAATGAATGATGCAGACCCATTTTTGCCATACAGATACCGAATATATATAATATACTTCTAAACATGAAATCTGTTGGTTAATTTGGAGACTAGGGCTAATGTAAATAAGAATTAGTTAAATGTTTTTTTCTATTCAAATCAAATCGTATAACACCAGTGAGAGTACACCTACAGCTCAGCCAAATATCATCATTTCAATTTTCCAAAATTCAACTACCACTTTATGTTAAGACCAGATTCGATTCTTATGTAAGTTTCTGCTTGGAATCACATAATTCTCCCACCTATCCTCCCCCAGACATTTTATCTTTTAAAATTGTATTTTTGAGTGTTTTACAAGAGGAAAAAAAAATCAAAAGTAACTCTCGCCTTGGTGCACAAATGCATCACTTCCAATGGCCGTGGCAGCAGCTTGTTGACAGTATGAAAATAGAACGGGTAAGAGCAGCTTCCAGATGCTACATATGATAAAAGGACACACAAGGCAACTGGGTGGCCTTTACTTTTAGTTTGTGTCCTGAGAGCTATTCGTTTATGTATCTTTTTCTTCTTTTCATCATCTGTATACCCGCCCCATGATCCAGTGCTAACATCAGAGAACCTAGCTAGCAACTACTTTCAGAGATCAACATTCATTGGATTAACAAAATATTTATTTTTTTGAAGAACTATTCTTTTTATTATTATTATTATTATGTTATGTTAATCATCATACATCAGTAGTTTTTGATGTAGTGTTCCATGATTCAGTGTTTGCGTATAACACCCAGTGCTCCATGCAGAACATGCCCTCTTTAGTACCCATCACCAGGCTAATTCGTCCCCCCACCCCCTTCCCTCTAGAACCCTCAGTTTGTTTCTCAGAGTCCATCGTCTCTCATGGTTCGTCTCCCCCTCCGATTTCCCCCCTTCATTCTTCCCCTCCTGCTATAGTTACTGAGTGTCTAACATACAGCAGGTACTCTTCTATGTGCTGGGGACACAGTACTGAAAAATATGGACAAATTCTTGCCATCATGAAGCTTATACTCTAGAGAAGGAGCAGGGAGACAATGAAGTACACATATACCTAAATACATACAAAAATAAGTAAGTTCAAGTAATGACATGTGCTATAGAGAAAAAAAGGATCAAGTGACAGAGAATATTGGAATGAACTCCTTTAGATTCTGTGAACAAGGACGGTCTCTCTGTAAAGGTAACAGTTGATCTGAGAAGTAAGGGTCAAGAAAAACCACCCATGCAAGATACGGGGAAGACCATTCTAGGCAGAAGAAAAGCACACATGTAAAATTACCAGTGAAATCCATGAGCATTTACATGATGTTCTACTCTGACATTATTGTTGAATTTTGAAGACTGCTTTTATCGCAAATCAATATTTTTAAAAAATTACTTCAATGAGGAAAAAAGAAGCAAGGACCTAGAACATTCCAGACCTGCAACCACATTTTTTTTGAAAGAATTCCAATAATGAAGGTGAAAATTTATTAATCTCCAAGCAGACATGACATTCAAAATACTTGACAGTTAATCAGAACTGAACATGAGCAGAGAAGCTGTTTGGAAGTCTAGGAATATTGCTATAAAATATAAACATGAGTGAGTAAATACAGCACTGGCTGGGAATAGCTTTGCAAAAGAATAATAGCCCTTTTTCTCCTGTGGTATCAGAGCTGTACCGTCAGCATCATGATTTTCATAAATCTCTGTCACTTGTATTGCCCATTGCTGTAGAGCACAAAGCCATCCAAGAGAGGGCCCGATCTGAAGATGGCCCATCTCCCTATTCCATGGTATGAGGCCCTGACTTCAATGGCCATTCCAGATGGAAATTCCAGTAGTAGTCTGGATACTGTAAATTATATTCCCTAGATAACCGTTTATATTATTATATAAATATATATTACATATTATATTGTATTCCCTAGATAACCATTTATATTATTGCCAATTTCATTATCAAATCTCATTATTTATTCATTCTATAAATATTTATTGAGTCCCTACTATGTGCCAGGTCTTATTCTGGGAACTGGGGTTGGGGTAGTAAACAAAACAGACTAAAATCCTGCTCTTATGAAGCTTATATTGTCATAAAAAAGACCAACAAAAAACAAGATACATGAGTGAAATGCAAAGCATTTTATATAGTTGTAAGAAAAATAAGTAAATCAGGGGATGAGAACATGAAATGTTAATAAGAGATTAAAATTGTAGGTAGGGTGGCCTTACTGAGAGGGTGTTTCAAACAAAGACCACGAAGTTAAGAATGTAGTCGTACATATATTTTGGAGGAGAACATTCCAAGAAGAGGGAATGGTGAGTGCCATAGAACAGAGATAGCAGGGAGACAAGCGTGTCAGCCTAACAAGAGAGCTAGTGAAGACAGAGCAGATTACACAATGGAGAGATAGAATACGATTTCAGGAAGCAAGAGGAAAAGAGATCATCCATGCCTTTTGCTCTGAGTAAAACAAGAAGCCAGTGGCGGTTCTGAGTAAAGGAGTGACACAGTAAGGTTTATGTTACAACAGAGTAAGGGTGGATGCTCTTTGTGCATGATGGAACCATGAGTGTGTTTCTATCTCCCCTTCCCTTCCTTTGCAAGAATGTATATCCTCAAAAAAAATGACATATCTTATGAGTCTTTCCATACTCCATGAATGTAATATCTGGAAGGCTCTGGGTTTCAAGGCTGTACTCTAAAGGATACCATTGGAATAAAGAATGCCATATCTCCATTCTCATTTCCTTCTAGATTTGAGCATCTCTTATGTACCAGGCACTATTCTAGATGTTAAGGGAAACACTTGACCCAGGAATTCTGAGTGAAACTAAGATTCTAACTAAAAATTCTAAAGCCTATTATTTTCAAATTATCTTCAAGATGCAGAACATTGAGAAATATGAAAATACCCCAAACTAAAAAAGGTACACTTCATACATCATACACATTGAAAATTTCTTCTGGAGTCAAGGTGGATGAGCTGTGTCTGCAGGAAGCATGGAGGACAGATCTGTAACCTTTACTCCACTACAAGATTGATCTCCTTGGAGGTAGCCTGCAGAAACGTGACCAAGCAGCCCTCCCACAGAAATAGAGCAGAACACACAAAACAGACACAATATGAAAAATAGAAGGAAATTGAACTAAATAATACCAATTAAGCAATCCTAATTCTATGGGGACAAATAGAAGTTGGGGGTTACTAGGAAAACTAAAATTTCAAAAGATAAATTTTTGAAGGTTAAAAAAACAAAACAAAACACATTTAGGCAAAAAGAACTGCTTTTCTGTAGTTAAATCATGGTCCAGCTTCAAACTTCTTTTCCATCCCACATGATAGAAGACACCGGCATCGAGTTTTGTGAAATACAAAGTAACCAGTAAAATCACTCTTATGTGAGGGTGAGTGAATGATTATTTCAAATAAGAGGGATAACAGAAAATAGACCTTCTGTGTAGCATTCTGGCAAGTGGAGCTAGAGCAGGCTTTGGATTTTATTAACTTTCCATTAATAAGAGATGAGTGGGACAGCTACTATGCAAGTGTTGGTGTAAAATAACCAGTGGTAATGAAACTAGTTAAACATAGAATTTAGACAAAATATGGTCATAAAACTCAATACAACATGAAAAATACACAATATGGAAAACATCCCATTTCTGCTTTCAAACCTCACATAGTCTATTACCTATACGTACCTAATAAATAGGTCACAAAAATAAAGCTACAAAAACCTCTCACTTTTGAGTTTAGAGGTGAAATCTAAACAAAATACTAACAAATCACATTCAGCATGATATTAAAAATAATACACTGCAAACAAGTAATATTTTTTTTAAGATTTTATTTATTTATTTGAGAGAGAGAGAATGAGAGAGAGAGAGCACATGAGAGGGGGGAGGGTCAGAGGGAGAAGCAGACCCCCTGCTGAGCAAGGAGCCCGACATGGGACTCGATCCCGGGACTCCAGGATCATGACCTGAGCCGAAGGCAGTCGCTTAACCAACTGAGCCACCCAGGCGCCCCAAACAAGTAATATTTATTACAAGAATGTGAGGGTTGTTTAATATTAGAAAATCTATAATATAGGTCTTACACCTTTAGATCCCAAAGTAAAAATAAATAATTATTTCAAGAGATCCTAAAATGTTTAGCAAAACTCAGTATCCAAGCCTGAGCAAACTTTTAGCAAAAGGGGGATACAATGAAATTCTTTAACATAATAAAGCATCACAAACCAACACTATTCTCAATAACTCAACAATTTTGACTCAATAGATATTAACTAAGCTCCACCAAGGATATAAGTATATAAGGAAGAGTCTAGGCAGACTGTCCCTGTCCTTCACGGAGTTTACACTGTAATAGAGGTTAAGTTTTCAACGAAGACCCACAAGGAGGTGAAGAATCTTGTTATGTATATGTCTGTGGGAAGAACATTCCAGGCACAGGGTTGAGGGCAGTGAGAGAATTCACAATTGAATGGAGCATCAGCCATTTTCAGTAGAGTCAGAAGCAAGGTTTCTATCTCTTGTATCATTGTTTATCATTACTGTCAATGCTCTGGAAGTTCTAGTACCTTCCAGAGAAGAAGAAGGAAAAGAGGGGGAGGGGAAGAGGATGGTGAGGAGGAGAGATGGGAGAGTAAGGGGAAGAAAGAAAATGAGATAGAAGAAGAGAAGGAAGAGGAACAAAAAATGGAAGAATGTAGTAATAAAATTAAAAAACAGAACAATTATAATTAATTGTAGATTATAATTCTATAATTAGATTAAAAACTAATAAAATTTGTTGGCATATTTGGGTAAGTAGCAATAAACGTTTTTTTAAAAATTAGTATTTTCTTTATGCCAGCAATTAAAAAAACAGAAAGTTTAATGAAAAACAAATCCAATTGCCAATACTAACCATATGAAAAAATACTTAGGAATAAACTTAAAAAGGAAGTTTAGAAAACCTACAGAACATTTCTTAGAAATACAGCAAAAACTTTAATACTCACAAAAAAAATACAAAGAACCCCTGAAAGAAGTATTCCAATTAAGAGTCTAAAGTAATTAAGATACAAAAAAATCTGAGCAAAAAATTCAATGGTGCTTTTTCAGGGTAGGATGTGACAATTTTTTAAACTTAGCCTAATGATAAAATAAGTGAATACATATCAGACAAATTGAAAAACATGATTAAGGAGAACAATTTAGATACTAAATATCATGGCAATACAAAATAATAATAAAAGAAAAGGTGGTACCAGCAATCACAATAGAAAAAATATATGTAGCATGATAAAAAGCCTATTTGATTTAAGAATATATGAGGATTTGGAATATTAAAATATTTTAAATTCAGAATTTAGATGTTATAAAAAAAGTGGAGGACAAGAAATTCATAAATTGTTTAAAAGGAAATGTTTATAAAAAATAAAAATGATTTATTCTAAAACTATACAGCAGACCTCATACAGAAGTATGCAGAGGTATTTCGTGATCACTAAAATCTTTCCTATTCTAAGGCAAAAAGGAAAAAATAATTCTACAAGTTCCCTTTGTAATCATTCCTATAGTAGACTTCACTCTGATATTGAATATAATGGTATTAAAAAACAAAGATCATGGGGCACCTGGGTGGCTCAGTTGGTTAAGCATCTGCCTTCAGCTGGGGTCAGAATCTCAGGGTCCTGGATTGAGCCCCAGGTCGGGCTCCCTGCTCAGCAGGGAGTCTGCTTCTCCTTCTCCCTCTGCCCCTCCCCCTGCTTGTGTTTTCTCTTTTTCTCTCTCTCTCAAATAAATAAATAAAATCCTAAAAAAAAAAAAAAATCAAATGAGTACATTTTAAAGACCTCATTGTCTCTATTCAGTGATTCTAGAATTGGGCAGCATCCCATGTAGTAGATAGAAAGGAGTGTTGAGGAGTTGTACAGAATGAAAAACTTTTACAGGCAGAAGAGAGGAGAACAGGGAAGTTACACTGGTAAAAAGGGGATCGGTTGGGGTCTATCAATGGACGTCAGGGGTCTATCAAGCAGATTACCTCATTAGGGCTGCCCAGGTAATTCCAGATTGACTGGTTTGAGATCCCTTTCCTGGGAGAGGCAGAAACTGTAATGAAGTTAGGGAGTTAGCTAGTAAGTCTTGGTTTGGTGACTTGGGGCATAGCGTAAGTGACTCCATTTTGGACCTCTTTGTCTCTTTCTTAACAGCGGCAACATGAGTTCCCTGGCTTTCCAGTGGGAAGTAACATAGCATAAGTAAAAGATCATGAGTTTTTACGTTTTGAAACCTGGATTCAAAACTTGACTACAATACTCGGTATATATATAATTTTGGAAAAATCCACATTTTATAACTTCAACTTCCTCATTCATATAATGTGGCTATTATACCTACTTCAGAGTCTATCGAATAAAAAATTCACTTAAAAACCAGCAAATGTCCAAACGTCAGTTTACCCTCAGTATCTTGCAATTTCTGATCTAAATGTTACCCCTCCACTTGTCTTAAGTGCTTGACTCATTATCTGACAGGCCCGGTTCAAATATTCTCAGTTGGTTCCTAGCCCTGTCGCTGCCCTTCACATTACTCCCTGCATTAACGGGGGCTAAAAGCCTCAAAATTATATAGCAGATTCTCTTGCCAACAGCGTTCTATTTAAATTCCACCAAAGAGAGGAATCCCATGAATTGTTAAAGATGAAAAAGAAGAAACATTTCCCCCCTGCAGCACTAGGTAAGCATGAGGGCAATGACAAACATGAGGTTTGGCTCGACTTCCAGTTAAGACACCTTCAGCATTACGGGCAGCTGAGAATAAACAGAAGTAGCTTCCTATGGTTCCAATAATTCCTATTTTGTTAAAACTAGAAGCAATTTTCTATTACCTTCACCTCCCTGGACTTTGAAAGCATCTGATTAAATGATAACATATTACCAATTTTAAGATACTTTGATATTTCAGGAATGGTAAAGGGGGTCATATGCGCATCCTAGAAATGACAAAATACGATGCCAAGACAAATTTCTGTTTCTGTGAGGAACCCTGACTGATAACTGTATCCTAACATTATTATGCATGTCAGGGGGTTTCAAGCTGAGCCTTTTTCTGCTTTGTGTCTTTTCCATAGGGTCTGGTTCAGAGTAATTGTCTATACAATGTTTATTGTGTGAATACATAAATGAATTCTCTCCCTCACATCACTCAAAACACACTCCCCGCCATGTACACACACAAAATGAATCTCAGAAATCCTATAATTGGTCACATAATTACATTATCTAGTGTGTTTCTGTTGCTAGTTATTTTGGAATGTTATATAAGAAAGTAAAGTAAGTAACTGGACATCTCAGAAAGAAAAAAATGCAAAGTGGCTCATAATATTTAATTACCCAGCATGGCCTACTTCGTTGATAAGTTAACAACCTACTTAGCTAGTGTATCGAGTTTATTTTGTTTGGGTAAGTTCCCAGCAGTATAATTTCCCTCCTATTAAAACTTTATTTTCAATTATATAAATGTTGAATTTTTTTTACACTGCTATTTTTCAAATATGCTAGCCTGTATCAGTCTATGATATTTAACTTCTCTACATTTGATGATGACAATTCTAGGCTTCCTTGAACTTGCTCCTCTTTTAATTTCCCCGAGGCCATGACACTGAACTTCTTCCAGCTTTCTCTGGTTGTGACTTCCCCATTATCTCCCTAAGTTTCTTTTCCTTCTTCCTTTTTTGAAAGGTATCATACACATTTCAACTCTTTCAGTCTCCTACCGAAAGAGGAACAGTACCCGACTTGAATCACTGCCAACTCTCGTGAAGTCTCCCAGCTTGCTGATTTTAAGCAATTAAAGAAAGATGTAAATATCCACAGCTGCCAATCAATTGATTTTTCTACATTCTGGTATATTTTGCAGATTTGATGGGTACAGTTCTCCTCTCCCCACAGACTGCAGCTGCAAATTTGCAACTTTTGAATTTCTGTTCATTTGCCATTTGAGAATTTTGTTTGGAAAAATTAAAACTTTTTTGTGTTAAAAAAAAATCAGTCAGCATTCTCCATAAGTACCAAATGAGGGAACGATATGGCAGGCGAAAGACCAGTGGTCTGGTTAATAAGAATGGGCTCCTAAGGGCTCTAAAACATACTCATCCAAGTATTTCTCACCTCTGATACCTACATGAATGGGTTTGGTCATGAAACTGGAAGTGCCCCAAAGGAATATAATTTTGATGTCATAGAGAAAGCCTTCTTTGAGCATCCATAGTCCTTAATGCTTAGTTGTATATTGCAACCTTATACCCATGCCTGAATGTGAACACTTCTACTCTTAATATTTGGCAAGTAATTGAGTTTTCTTTCTGTGATCTAAGAAACACACTTCTATAGATTCTTGCTTACATCAGGTCAATAATATACCTTTTCCCCACTGCGAAGGTATTGTTTCATTAAACAATGTTTTGTTCAGCACATCCAATGTGTCAGTGTCTAGAGCAAGATAGAGTCCTTGACTCACTCAAATTGCTGATGTTTCATGCTGTAATTCATTTCTCTCACAAATGTTTTCTTTACTCACCTTTACGTGTTTCAGAATCATTACTTTCTACCTTCAAAGAACATGTTTTGGGGTTACTATAATATTCTTGGAAATGAATATTCTTGAAGTTGGAGAAGGGAGTTAGAGGATCTTTGATAGGAGTTCTTTAACATTCTTCAGATGTAAGTGAATCCTAAAAAGAAGTGGTCCCAGGAAGAAGGGGGGATAGGCAAGGTTATTATTAGCAAGTTTTAAGAAATTCAAATATTGTTGAACAGCTAAGAAATGAAGCTATAAAAGAGATTTCAAGCTGTAAAACATGTCAAAAAGCAATAATTAGATCCAACCCACTGGCAGAAACTCATACAACAAATTCTGTGTCTAATCCTAAAAACAGCCACTGTCTTCCTATTCCATTCAATCATAATACCCTGTAGCAGAAAATAGCGTTCCAATGGAGAAAGATAGAACTACTAGTAGATGAAGCAATGTAATTAACGTCCCTCTCAGCACCTCCTTTACTGTGTGAAAGGAGACACTCCTAGGGATTGGCTATGGATGCATCCTCGTTTGCCTGATTCTAGGTTTAGAATCAAAACCCTGTGGGAATGAGGTGCCCATGATTAAGACCTTTGCATAGAGATAAGGGGGCATTTATCAGCAAAACTACCACACAAGCAGTAATCTTGACAGGGCAACTGGCAATAATCAGGTAAAGCAACACATTTTTAAGAAACGGAAGAAGATGATGGAATAATGAACATCAGGAGGGAAAGTGAGGCCAGGCTTAATAACACCCCCCAGAGTGGAAGCAATAACAGAGGGCACGGAAGTGGCCATTAACCTTGATGACTGTGGAGACAAAGTGATCGGTATGGAAGTGTGGACACAGAGCTAGACCTCTGAGCCACAGGAAGAATAAATTTTTTCCAACACAGGATTGCCTGTTTGATTTGTTTTTGTAGGCTGCAAATAAAACATTCCATATGTTTCTGATTGTGAGTGAAATGGAGGGGAAAATAAAACATCCTAGTTTCAAAGTGGGATCCAAATGTTCTCAAATGTCTCCTTCCGTGGATGGGGATTCTATTATGGTCTCCAGAAATATGATGATGGACAGGGGCACACAATTCCTAAAGAATGTGTACAGGTGTCAGAGCAATATGATTCTCTTCTGAAGCTTATTTAAATTCTTCTGTTTCTTACAAGGGGAAACATCATTTTTATAACACTATTTGGACATAACTGATTACATCTAATGTTAAATTTAAGAATTGTGATGAGTAACACTTCTAATTATTAGGTAAAAAAGCAAATTCCAGATAATACCAATAAGCTTATGCTTAGGACACAAGATTAATTGAAAAATACAGAGCAATGTTGAAGATCTCAGAAAAACGCCAATGTAGCCATTTCCTTCCTAAAAATTTTTTCTCATTTACTAATAAAAAACATTCATTATAGATAATTTTGGAGAGGGATTTATTGTATTTTAATGTATTTTTTTAATTTATATTTTAGCTAAAGATACTATAAGTCATTTTCTTATACCAAGATTGTCTAAGTACTAACCAATGATTTGTTTTCATTTTTATGAATTGCAATCTTATATTTAAATAACTCAACTAAAAAATTCTCTGGTACCTGCTGTGTGGGGAGACCCTAACTCACTTTTTTTCTAGTTAGTAAAATTTCCCAATATAATTAAATGAATAACTATCCCTTTACTAATGTTTCCAATGGTTCTATAATGATATTAGATATTAGTTAATATATTTCAGGGAGTATTCCCAGGCTGCTGCTGTTACATGGATCTGGCTGTTGATTCTTGGATCCTCACTATATAGTCTCCTCACTGTCATTTTATAATGCTTTTTAATTAAAGCTCATTGGAGAAGTCTCACTACATTGTCCTTTAATTTTACTTCTTAGTTGTATATTCCTCCAGAGGTCTGTAGAAATGTTTTGTCCAATTTAAAAATACCACATTGGAGTAGGATTAAATTAAACTAAAATATATAAATTGACCAGGAAATTTTAGTCAAATTAAATACATATCCATGCTGGTCTTTTGCTGCTCTTCCGATCTCCTCAGGAAGGCCCCTCCTTAGATTCCTTCCTGCCCTGAACACACTTCCCCAGATATTGACAAAGCTTGTCCCCCAAAGCAAGACTTTGGATCAAATGGCATCTCTTCAGAAAAACCTTTCCTGATCACCTTGTTATCCAATAGCACCATGCCCTTCACACTTCATCCTCTGGACTTGCTGTGTTCTTCTTCATAGCACTCATCATTACCAGACTTTTATGTTATGTACTTCTTTGCTTATTTGTCTGTTAAGTGATAATCCCTCAGCCCCTAGAACAGTGCCTGCACATAAAAAATCCTTAATAAATATCTTTTGAAGAAATAAATGTTTGAAATAAGTGCTGCCTACATTCAATAGTTTGTGATTCCCCAGTGAGGTCACTGTAATCAGCGGGTTCTCAGCCTTCAGCTTTCCTGCAGTCGTTCTCGAAATGCTCTCCTGAAGTCTCTCTCTGCGGGGGTGTCTGGAGGGGGAGTAACGTCACATTCAGCTATTCCCTAGCTGCGATTACAAACTCCCACTGCCCCTAACGCTCCTACAGTTCTTCAGAGCTCGTGCCTGAAATGACTATACCTGGTGGCGAAGAATAGATGTTTCCCTTAGATTGCTTCCAAGAGCCTGTCCTGAATTTTGAACCATAAACTAATGTTTATGAAGCAGCTACCAGGGGTCAGACATGCTGGGAACATCTTGTAAATAGCTCTTTTGATCCTCACGGCAATCCTGCCAGGTGTGTTATATCACCTCCCATATTCGTAGATGGAAAATCATGGAGTTGAAGTAAGTTGTCCAAAGGGACATAACCAGCATGGAGCAAACCCAAGATCTAGACATAATCAAACACTTCAAAGCCAGATATTCTCTCTCTCCCTCCCTCCTTCTCCCTCTCCCTTCCTCTCTCACTCTCTCTTTCCCATGAAGATGCTGTGTTTTACCCACAATTAGCTAAACTGTAAAATTTGAGGTCACAGTTACCAAGATTGCCCTCACTTCTGACACCAACTTCAAATTCAGAGAGTTCCCAAAAGGGCCTCTAGTTTTTATAATTTACTAGAAGCACTCACAGTACACACTAAAGGCTATTATACACACAGTTATGTTTTTTTACAGGGAAAGGATACAGATTAAAATCAACCAAAGGAAGGCATGCATAGGGCAGAGTCTGGTAGGGTTCCAAACACAAATGTTCAGGAGGTATTATCCTCCCAGCATTGATGTGTGACAATATTCATAGAGTAAGGAATCTCACTTGAGCCTTTAATGTCCAGAGTTTTTAACGGGGCTTCCTTATGAAGGCATGATTGACTGATTAATTGCCTACATGGTTGAACTCAGTCTCAAGGTCAACTGACACTGGGCGACTTAAATCACAGGATTGTACTTTTTGTTGTAGGCAGCTCCCACCCTGAGACTATCGGGCACAGCTGGCTGCAGCGTAAGATCCAGCGAAAGCCTCTGCCTTAAACAAATGCACTCCTCTCAGACATGACATACATTACCTCCTAGAGGCTGAGGACAATAGACGTATCTCTATCTTTGGGCAAGGCCGTCTTTACCACCCAGTACCTGAATTAGCCATGCAGCCTTCAACATCTCCTTGTGGAGACAAGATGGCCCATTATCATGGCCAGGGTGCTTTGACAAGTCACACAAACAAACTTGTGGACCCAGGCCAGTCACTGCAATGGACCGGAGACAGGCTGACACACGCACAGATCAGATCCGATCATGTCAGCTGTTTCCCCAAGTGCTGTGCTCTATCTCTCAAAACTTGTGATAGACTTGGCAGGTTTTTACAGTACTAAGCTGAGAAAAAGCTCAGATGACAGTGAAAGTAAAACATCAGGACTGTAAACTGCTAATTGGCAATTCCATGTGTTTGCAAGGCAAATAGCAGCGAGAATTATCATTGGTGAGAAATCGTTGAAGTTTGTACTTACATCGCTAACAGAAATTTGGAGTTAGGTGAAATCATATCTCTCACTAATTCTATCCTCATCTCCAAATCAAGAATTGTTAATGTAAAAATTAGGGACTGTTGAGTTTAAGTCCCAGCTCTCCAAAACATTTGCTCTATATTTTTATGCAATCTACCTAATTTTGTCTCTGTGTTTTGGGGATACAGGACTTGTGAGCAATGTAATACCATGCATTATAAAAATGATTAGCTTAGACTCTGAATTCAGATGGCCTAAGTTCAAGTCCAACTTCTGATCTCCACCAGCTGTGTGCTTCTCAGTAGGTTGCTTAGTCTTTCTGGGCTTCAGTTTCTTCATCTCTAAAATACCTAATCCATTAAGGACTTTGTCATAGAAAAAATGCTCAATGCGTGTTATCTATTATTGTTATTACTAAAGCAATGGGATGAAGTGAAAACCAGCTAGTTACAGTGTTTTTGCTGTTAAATATGCCTAATCCAAAATGGTTTTGTGTTCACTAAGATCAGCTAGCCTACTAATACAGATCACTGGGAAACAAAATGTTCCTGACTAAAGTTCACCAC
Source organism: Leptonychotes weddellii (assembly GCF_054177405.1). Classification (NCBI taxonomy): domain Eukaryota; kingdom Metazoa; phylum Chordata; class Mammalia; order Carnivora; family Phocidae; genus Leptonychotes; species Leptonychotes weddellii. The sequence goes on along the minus strand of NC_138377.1, from coordinate 14,244,667 downwards.
TTGGTATAAACCAGAAGGATGGAAGACAGTGACAAACCTGGTGTGGCTCTTGCTAAATAAATGAATGTTAATTTTGAAAACAATAAATAACTATAGAAATGCAGTGTAATGGTTAGTACTGTCCCTTCTCTATATGCCCAATGATCTCCATGGAGGGGGTCTCAGCTGAGAAAAAAAAGAAAAATATTATGTTCCTATCCTCTTATCAGTAACTGAATAGAGAACCATTAGGATTGTTTTTCAATACACAAAGGAGACAAATGGAGAATAGAATATAGTTAAAGAGGTATGACCAGAGGTAACCTCCTCAAGGAGTCCTTTTTTTTTTTTTTCCCCTTTCTTTTTCATTTCATTTCATTTGGAGGTTGCTGTTCATTAAATCTTTTTAAATCTTCTCTTGTCTTGACACATTTTTCTGGTAAAGATCATAGTAAGATCATTCTACTAACTGATTTACTGTTTAAAATAAGATCAGAAACAGTTTGTTGGCAAAATACATGATTAAATATGTCCATTATAAATATGAATAATGAGGAGAATAACAATAATAAATAAGATATTTATGACACATACATTTTATTTACACATCATAGCACATATATGTTACATAATTTATATTTACAGATTATATGTTTATAAGTATACATTGTTTTATAATAGGTATTATTGTAACTTCCATTTTTTGAATATTTTTATGAGATCCATACTGTACTTGGTCTTAGTATTGCTCCTAAATAATATACTGTTATCTTCAACTTTTAGTTGAAAGCACAGAGATTCTAGGAAGATAAGTGAGTTTTCTGGACTCACAATAATTACAGAGCTGGTATGTGAATCCTGATCTCTGACAAAAAGGTTTGCGACCTTGCCAATATTCCATGGTGGTGATGATAAAAAAAAAAAAGCAAATTAAGAATAATTGCTCATATCCTGAATGCTTAACATATTCCAAAAATCTTCATATGTACCTTAAACACTGTACTAAATGGTTTATTTTCATTGTCTGAGGACTTAATTTCAGAAAAATCAAATAATTTGATCATGTCTATAGTTAGACACTTTCCAGAATATGCCATATCCTGAACTATTCTTCAATTTAATGGTGTCTCTGTTATTTTGAGGACATTTTGAACATCCCTGGCATACTCAGGTGAGAGGTGTCAAAACTCCAGCCACTGTGAAAGGTCAGGGACCAAAAGGTAAAAAGATCTAAATTCTATAATTAACAAGCCATGATCTTATTGCTGATCTGTCATAACTCAGACTCTCTTTGAGGTCCGAGTCAAGTCATTTGATTCCTTTATACTTGGAATGCATTGTCAATAAAGAAGTAAATTAAACACATCTGTAAATGACATTAAAGAGAAGTTTGGGCATACTTGTGTGATGGACGCTATTACTGCATAGCTGCTTTACTTTCTAAAATGGTATTATCACACAGTAGAATGAACGCAGGATATCATCTAGGAGGAAACCGAGAAACCCAGGACCTAAAACCTACCCTGATCTCATTTCTTATAAAATTTCATTTGTTCTCATCTCAGTATGTGATCTGGACCTCGTAAAGGCCTTATTAACATTGATTTCTTATTGATTTGTCATATGCCAATGTTTGCTTGTGATGTACTTGACATTTGGCTATCATAAAAAATGGGGGTTGGCAGATTTGTGTCAACTTAACTTTTAACCAAAACGCTATGCAATTGAACAGAAAAGTAATGCGAACGTTATGCATTTGATTCCAGTTCATGTGCTCAATGGGCTCACATTTTAGAGTGCCCATCCTTGAAATTCTAATGCATGTCAAGTGAGTATGTAAATACCAGCAATTCTGGGGAGATTTGTAATGTAGAGCCCTATGCTAATGAGCACTATCCCTGGGAACTAGAGGTTTTCCTTTCCCTCTGAAATATGACTGAAGACTGCTATTGGAAAACAGATCAACTTCTGAAGTTGTTTGGACACACTTAGCTGTTAATAGATGTAAAATGCCTAGACCAGGGCCTAGAATTGTTTACCAGTGATAATAAATAGTAAATGAACATTAGTTCCTTATACAGCCACTTACCTATCTGTAATGATAACAAAACAAAATTAAACAAAATCAAATCCCCAGCAACAAAACCCAGATATGGAAAGTTGACTAAGGGAAATGTAAAACATACGTGTTTTCAACTCAATGCAGAGAAAGTGTTCTTATTCAGCCTGTTTTGGAAACTTGGGAGTTTAGAGATGATGTCCTCCTCATCGGGTATTTCAAAGGCTCGAGTGGATGTCTGTTGTCAACCTTTATTTGTAAAGAGGGAAAGATGACAGTACCATTTAAAGTTTGCTTCCTTAGTCCTTGTTCTACACCCCAAATGCTTTCATTATAGAATGGCTCATTGTTGCTCCTCATAAAATATTGGGGGGATAATGTGGAGTAACAAAGATCCATCCTGGTCTAACCAATTCTAACATGCTCTAGCCCCAAGGTTATTATTTATTTACCATGTATAGTGTCTTAAGCTCTATGTACTATAAAATGGGAAAAGACATAACTCCTTCTTCTAAATGTTATTGGAAGAACTAAACGTAACATACTCTAGCAAATATAAAGTACTGTGTGGCTGTAAGTCATACCATTGACAGTATCTTGTGTTTGTTCTTTGCCGCAGAATAAACAGTGCCGTACCTCGAGAGTTAGAAAGGTATCTTGTCTTCAGTCAATGTAAATATTCTGTAAAGGGGTTCCTCCACATGTAAATTATTTTTTAAAAGCAGCCTATTAAAGTGCCTTTGAAAAGTTTACACTGCAGTTTCTCCTGCATGTATGGATCTTTTCCTCTTATAAAATCCCAGGGCATTTCAAATAAGGAAAGGTCATTTAGCTCATCTGGTCGATTATAGCAGAGATCCATTTCCCCAACGAGAAGCAAGGGAAGTGTTTCTCAACGTGTATCAGGAAAAAAACCTCTTAGACCATTAGGACTAAAACATTGCATACGCCACAAGCAGTAGGCACCTAATTTCATCACAGACGATTGATGATTCTGCCATCCGGGCTGAATCAGATCCGGGACACTGGGATTCGGTGCTTCAGTAGGGAGGCAGGTTCACTGCAGTCTTCATCCAGTTTAAAAAATATTTTATTGACACATAGAGCATTCAGAGTCATAAAAACACATCATGTTTATCATTGCTTTTATGGCATGCATAGATATGACACAGGGGCATTGAGCCGTAAGTATTAGACAAGACTTTATTTCACTCCTAAGCTGCTACGAATAATGCAGAGCTCAGCTTCTATCCTCTGAGCAGACAGGACAGATTTCATCAGAAATAAACATTGAAGAAAAACAGAAAAATCAATGCAGATGCATATATTAGTGAAATGTCCTGATTGGGTTTTGTATGTGCTAAGCAAGCCTGTTAGTAATCCTCTAAGCACACATTTCTGCCAAAGGCATCAGGTTTTGAAAAATGATCATGTTTCATGGATGTGGGAATCCAGCCAGGAAATTTACCTGTAAGCACTTTGACTAACACCCATAGTTTATGATTACATTATCACCCAGACTCTGATACACATTTTTATGGAGAGTGGTTTCCTGAAGAATTATGATCTGAGACATTTGGTTTGTGAGTTACTGAGTGGACAAATAGTTAAGAATGGCTCTGGATTTAACAAACACAATTCTCCTTTACCGGCAACCAGTTTAGGGCAAAATGTTATGAGGGGACCAGAGAGAAGACTGGCATTTGCATATAAATGGCAAGTGTAAGTGAGTGGAAAGGAAGCATTAAGAAATTTGCATCTTATTTAAGCCTTGTCCTTATTCAGCAGAAAGCACTTGTCACAACTTGTTGGGCTGTGTTAGAATGGGAGCCCAGGGCAAAGACAATGTTGACAAAGACAATGTTGACAAAGACGATGGGAAATGAAGGCTTTAGAAACATGGATTGCATATCTGCCAAGTCCTCAGAAAAAGATCTCAGACCTTCTCATGTGGTGATACATCCCAGACCTGGCTAAATATTTAGCTCACCTGCAGGCATAGACAATCTCCCCTTACCTAACGCCCCACTCCTATAGTCTCCCTAAAAGTTACTTTTCTTCTGAGACACCATCAGACTTTCCTTTGTGTTAAGGCACTTGTATATGAATTTTCTGTCTAGGTGGTCTAAACTTTTTCAAGGCAGGAATCATTTCGTTAATGTGTATATATCCCATCATGCCCACTCTCTATGATAGCGCAGCAAATGGCAAATATTAAGCCCTAAAGAAATAAATGGTGAGGGGCGCCTGGGTGGCTCAGTTGTTTAAGCGACTGCCTTCAGCTCAGGTCATGATCCTGGAGTCCCGGGATCGAGTCCCGCATCGGGCTCCCTGCTCAGCGGGGAGTCTGCTTCTCCCTCTGACTCTCCCCCTCTCATGCTCTCTATCACTATCTCTCTCAATAAATTAATAAAAATCTTTAAAAAAAAAAAGAAAGAAATGGTGAATGAGTGAATAAAGAAAGAAAAGCAGCAGTGCAGAATAGCATCATTATAATGCTCTTCTTGTAGTGTTGCTTCAGTCATGAGCTGAGAGGCACCACCATCAATAAGAACGATTGAAAAGAGAAAATTTCAAGATGGTCTCATTAGGAAAACAAAAATAAAATAAATACCGTCTTTGTTGCAAAAGTACCTATTTCTTGTTTCAAGTGTTTCAAATTTAGGACTTGATTTTCTCTGTGTTTGAGAAAAGCCTACATGAGCAGATATGGTCTCAAAATGAGACGACAAGCCGTGGTAGACCTACAACTTAATATCAAAGAATAAAACAAGAAAAAGTTTTCTTGTCACTAAAAGTAAAGGTATACATTATTTTGTTTTATTGTGTTTAAAATCCGTTGTCAGCTGCCCTATAATGAGCTAGGCAACAGCAGGTTTCTTTTGTAATAACCTGGTAAGACATATTGAATTCTCTTCTGTATTCTAGAATGAGAGTCACACGGAAGGAGTTGTTGGACTCCTTTGCACTATGGAGTCATTTACCTGTTCAGGATGGCTTGCTGGAGGATTGTAAAGAATTGCAGGCAGGCACTTTTCCCTTGGTGGAACAATTGCTCATACAGAGTTTAACTTGTCTCTGGATTCCAAGATACTTCCGAAGTGTGCTATTTACAGAAGGGGAAAAAAGTTGTTTTAAACCAAGAGACAAATGTCATTCCATTTCTTGTTTTCAAGCAGCAGTATTTATTTTTTCTTTTTTTTAATTTAAATTCAATTAATTAACATATAATGTATTATTAGTTTCAGAGGTAGAGTTCAGTGATTTATCAGTTTATATAACACCCAGTGCTCATGACATCACATGCCCTCCTTAATGTCCAGCACCCAGTTACCTTACCCCCCAGCCCCCCTCCCCTCCAACAACCCTCAGTCTGTTTCCTATGATTAAGAGTCTCTTATGGTTTGTCTCCTTCTCTGATTTTGCCTTGTTTTATTTTTCCTTATCTTCCTCTATGATCCTCTGTTTTGTTTCTTAAATTCCACATATGAGATCATATGATAATTGTCTTTCTCTGATTGACTTATTTCACTTAGCATAATACCCTCTAGTTCCATGCACATCCTTGCAAATGGCAAGATTTTGTTTCAAAAGATAGAAATGGAAGGAAAACTTCCAAACTCTTTCTATGAAGCCAGCATTACCTTGATCCTAAAACCAGACAAAGACCCCACCAAAAAGGAAAAGTGTGGACCAATATCCCTGATGAATATGGATGCCAAAATTCTCACCAAAATACTAACCAATAGGATCCAACAGTACATTAAAAGGATTATTCACCACGACCAAGTAGGATTTATTCCTGGGCTGCAAGGGTGGTTCAACATCCACAAATCAATCAATGTGATACACTACATTAATAAAAGAAAGAACAAGAACCATATTATCCTCTCAATAGATGCAGAAAAAGCATTTGATAAAATACAGCATTCTTTCTTATCAAAACTCTTCACAGGGTAGGGATAGAGGGAACATACCTCAATATCATAAAAGCCATCTATGAGAAGTCCACAATGAATATCATTCTCAATGGGGAAAAACTGAGAGCTTTTCCCCTTAAGATCCAGAACATGGCAGAGATGTCCATTATCACCACTGTGTTCAACACGGTACTAGAAGTCCTAGCCTCAGCAATCAGACAACACAAAGAAATGAAAGGTATCCAAATAAGCAAACAACTCTCACTCTTCAGAGATGACATGATACTCTATGTGGAAAACCCAAAGACTCCACCCCAAAATTGCTAGAACTCATATAGGAATTCAGCAAAGTGGCAGGATATAAAATCAATGCACAGAAATCAGTTGCATTTCTCTACACTAACAATGAGATAGAAGAAAGATAAATTAAGGAGTTGATCCCATTTACAATTGCACCCAAAACCACAAGATACCTAGAAATAAACCTAACCAAAGAGGCAAAGGATATGTATTTGGAAAACTGTAGAACACTCATGAAAGAAATTGAGGAAGACACAAAGCAATGGAAAAATATTTCATGCTCATGGATTGGAAGAACAAATATTCTTAAAGTGTCTGTGCTACCTAGAGCAATCTACACATTTAATGCAATCCCTATCAAAATACCATCAACTTTTTTCACAGAGCTGGGACAAATAATCCTAAAATTTGTGTGGAACCAGAAAAGACCCCAAATACCCAAAGGAATGTCAAAAAAGAAAACCAAAGCTGGTGGCATCACAATTCCGGATTTCAAGCTTTATTACAAAGCTGTACTCATCAAGACAGAATGGTACTGGCACAAAAACAGACACATAGATCAGTGGAACAGAATAGAGAACCCAGAAATGGACGTTCAACTCTATGGTCAACTAATCTTCAACAAAGCAGGGAAGAATATCCAATGGAAAAAAGACAGTCTCTTCAACAAATGATGTTGGGAAAATTGGACAGCCATGTGCAGAAGAATGAAACTGGACCATTTCCTTACACCATGCACAAAAATAGACTCAAAATGGATGAAAGATCTAAATATGAAACAGGAATCCATCAAAATCCCAGAGGACAACACAGGCAGCAACCTCTGTGACCTCAGCCACAGCAACTTCTTACTAGACACATCTCCAAAGGCAAAAGAAACAAAGGCAAAAATTAACTGTTGTGACTTCATTAAGATAAAAAGCTTTTGCACAGCAAAGGAAACAGTAAGCAAAACCAAAAGACGACTGACAGAATGGGAGAAGATATTTGCAAATGTCTTATCAGATAAAGGGTTAGTATCCAAAATCTATAAAGAACTTTTCAAACTCAACACCCTCAACATCCAAAGAGCAAATAATACAATCAAGAAATGGGCAGAAGACATGAACAAGCAGCAGTATTTAAAGAGGCATGTCCCAGCTGCCCACTGCATATCAGATCATCTTAGGTGACAGAGTGCAAAGTTGTATCATGTAGCAGCTCTAGGAATTACCTGCTTCCTAACCTTGGGCAGGTTACTTAACTTCTCTGTTGTCTCAGTTTTTTCATCCCTAAAACAGGGAACAATAAAATACTTATTTCTATGGAATAAATGAGTTGATACATATAAAGCACTTAGAACAGTGCCTGACATAGTAAGTCTGCTGTGTTAAATACTATTTGGGGGCTCAAAAAGGTTCTTTTGGGAGTATTGAACAAAATTTGTTTCTCTCACTTCTTTTTCATCTCAGTTCACAGCACGACAAAATATCTCTCCACTCCAAATGCTTCTTTTCCACCCATTCATTGCCACTATCCTCCAATTCCCAATCTCTTCCTTCCTAGTTTTTAATGCCATCAGGTTCCTGTTAAAAATGTGAGCATTCAGCATTTACCTAAACACTCGCCATTCATTGAGAAAATGCAGTGAGATTTCACTGTCCCCTGAATGAAGTTTCAAGTTCTTAGGCTTCTAGTGTTCTTAACTTTTCTATCCTTTATCTCCCACTGCCCCATCCACCTCCTGTAGGTTACCTCCAGTGAGGACTGCTTATCATTCCTCAAACATAGCTGAGCACTTTAATCTCTGTTCCATCTACCTGGAATGACTTTTTCCTCCAAACTTGCCTTTTCTTCCAGACAAAACTTTTATGTTATTTCTTATGAAAGATTGTCCCTGATTCACCCAGGCAGGCAAAATAACTTTCCCCTTCAGATTTTGATGTCATTTTCTCATGCCTTCTAAATGGCAGTTTTATGCTAAGCCTTACTTATTTGTGGGTCTCTCCCACTTCCACCAATAAATCATTTAATAAACCCCAAAACTGAAACCGAAGTGATTGGCATCATCCTTGACAAACACTTGGTAAATGAACGTCTCTTGAATCAGTGAATCTGCCCACCTCACACACAGAAACGTGGGATTCACAGAAAGCTTCTATTCCTAATACAGGAAGTATAGGCATCTCCTCATAGACATTCAGGGAATATTTATTGAGAAGCAAATATTCCCAGGATTTGAGCCTGGTGCCAGATATATAAAGATGAAAGTCTTTAACCTTGAGAGCTTTGAGACAGTTGCAGCCTCTTCTTGAGGACTATATTTAAATAGAGCAATTACAGCTGGTAAGCTATAATGTGTACCCAAGATATAAATAACCATGCCTGAGGAACATCTCAGCAGGCTTCACATGAGAGGTAGCATTTGTATTGAGTCCTGGAGGAGTTTTCCAGGTGAGATGATTGAGAATGGCAACCTTATAGGAGAGGCATGATCCAAGGGACCAAGTTAAGAAAGAAACCAAGTAATAATTAGAAAAATTGGCATTTATTAAGCATGTGTTCTGTGTCAAGCACTATGTGAAGCTCCTTAATTATCACTATAAACTTAGGAGTTAGGTAGTGTTATTATTTCCATTTGACCAGAGAAGAAAAAACTGTGGTGTATTAGTCAGGGTTCTCTAAAGAAACAGAACGAATAGGATCTCTCTCTCTCTCTCTCTCTCTCTCTCTCTATCCATCCATCAATCTAATCTCTCTATGTATTTCCACATAACTCTAAAGGCTGACAAGCCCAAAATTCGCTGGTAACCCTCCACAGGGAGAGTTACAGTTTGAGTTTGAAGACAGTCTGCTGGCAGAATTCTCTCTTTTGGAGGAGAAGATCAATCTTTTCTCTTAAAACCTTCAGCTGATTGGATGAGGCCCATCACATTATGAAGGGTAATCTGCTTTGCTCAAATTCTACTGATTTAAATCTGAATCCTATCCAAAAAATACTTTCACAGAAATATCTGTAATAGCATTTGATCAAATATCTAAAGTACCATGGCCTAGCCAAGTTGACACATAAAATTAAAGATCACATAAATCCTATAGGGTAAAGGCCATTTAGTACAGTTTATATAGAAAATATGTGATAGAACTGGGATTCAAGCTACTTTATATTACCTACTCCACAGACACAGGAAAAAGTTAAATTTCTGGAAAGATCTAGGTCATATTCAAGCCAGAACATTTAAGGCAAAGGCTGAGAGTCATAAATGGAAAAACTCGTGTCAGCTGCCAAATCCAAGTGGTCAGGCCAAGAGTTGTAAGCCAAGCAGAAGCAGAATCAATGTGGGAACAAGTGTTGAACAGGAAGAGGCTTTATAATGTCTAATCACCTTCTTGGGCAGTTGACTGCATGGATGTATTAGTGTATTAGTCTGAATTATAGGAAAAGTGGGCGTGAAGGCAAGTTGACTGGAATCTGGATAACCAACAAAAAGATTGTTGTGAAAACCCAGGTCCAAAATGACGGAATCCAAGCTAAGAATAATAACAAAATGGCTAACACAGATATGAAACAAGTCAAGTTCAAGTTCATATCTGGCAAATGAGAGAACTCTTGCCTCTATTAGGCAATTACATTTGATTAGTTAACCGGCCAGATTCTCAGGGTTGCTGGGCACATGAAAACAAGGGGAGAGATTCGAAGACACATAAAGGACATCCAGGGAAAAACACGAGGAAGGTATTCAAGGAGAGGAGCCAGGCAATAGCTATTGTGTCATGCTAATAAATGTGTAGACTTGTGAAACCCTGAAAAGATACATGAGAAAAAAATGAGCTAAATTAGAAAATTATCCTATCTTCTGCTGAGAAAAAAAAAAGGACTCTAAAAAGATGAAGTGTAAAGAATGAATCAAAGAAAGATGAAAGGAAATTTATTGATTAGCAAGTCACTGTGCTGTGTTCTTTAGATATGTTCTCTATTAGATATTCTGAAAATAAGTGTTTATATACTTTTTACTTCAAGAAGATTAAGTAGATTGCCCAAGGACCCATAGCTGGTGACAGCAGATATGGCATGTAAGCTCAGAAATGGCTGTTTTCAAATCCCATGACATTTTCATTTCAGTAGGGCCACCTTCTGACAGAAGGACAAGCCAGGCACATCAGTGTCCCCTGAGTATCAGGGATGAGAAGATGTCAATTCTGTAACATTTTCTTTTCTTTTTTTTAATAAACTCTGTTGAAGGGTTCAGAGAACATTAAGAAACATCAAATTTGACTACCTTCAGGACATCACTTTTACAGATATAATATTTCACAAATGATTCTAGAACCAAAACACATATCCTCCATTCAGTATATAAAACCTGGCATAATCCAAGTATTATCCTCCTGCCATTGTAGAAATTGAGACCATCCTAGGAATCCTCCCTCACTCTGCCCTTATTATTTTCTGCCACAGATGGTTCATTGGCAAAAGTCCAACTGCATGTCTTTCTGGTCCTAGGCCATGGTCTCATGTGTGGGGGCTGCAAATGACAGTATTGTGTTCCATGAGTTATCACTGCCCTCCTAGCTCCTGATGAACTAGGTGTGATCAGAAAGCAACTTTCTATTGGATTCTAGTGAATTAGAGCACAAAATACCAACCTGCTGTATCATTCATATCCAAAGTCAGCTTTAAAAGCTCAGGTCAATAAATATAAGGAAATTACAATTGCTCATAAATTATAAATTCTTCAGCTGCCTATGTATTTTTCTATATAAACAGCATGATGAAAAAATAAAACTGATTATTTTATAAGCTATATAATAGAGAAAATACAAAAAGTATTTATTTATGTATTTATGTATTTATTTATGTATTTATTTATTTATTTATTTATTTATTTATTTATTTATTTTGAGGGAGAGAGAGAGAGGAGCAGAAGATGGGCAGAGGGAGAGGGAGAAGGAGAATCTTAAGCTCCGTGCAGAGCCCAACATGCAGGGTTTGATCTCATGACCCTGAGATCATGACCTGAGGTGAAACCAAGAGTCGGACACCTAACTGACTGAGCCACCCAGGTGCCCCCTAAAAGCATTTAAATGTCCAAGTTAACTAAAGGAACTGTTACTTAAAATTAATGTATATCCACACACTCTTTGAAAATTTATGTAAAAAAATAAGTAAATAAAAAAAAATTAGTGTTGCTTTCTACCTAAAAATCTCTTTTAATTTTCATGTGTGCATTGCCTGACTTGGTCATAAAAATATCCTATGGTATCTATAGGATACCAGTGAAGGAAAGGAATCTTCCTTTATTGAATTTTCAGGAAAATAATAGAGAAATACATGTGATATTTACCCAATCATATGCTCAAAGACCAGCATGTAAATCATCATTCAATAAATACTTTTGAAGCACCTGTTACATGCTAGACTCTAGGGAGTCAAAGTTGTCAAGATATAACACCTACTCTGACAGAAGGCAAAACTTAGAAGAAAGAGATAATTAAGCAAGTAGTCTTATGCAAAGTAACCAGTGCTTTAAACATAAATAGATAATTAAATGGATGGGTAGGTGACAGACAGACAGATGATAGATGGCATTATGGACTGAATTATGTGCTCCTGAAATTCATATTTTGAAGCCCCAACCCCCAATATGACTGTATTTGGAGCTAGGGCCTTTGAGAAAGTAATTAAGGTTAAATGAGGTCATAAGGATAGGGCTCTAATCTGGTAGGACTGATGCCCTTATAAGAAAAAGAGATACCAGAGGGTTCACTCCTGTGCTCTCTGTTTCTCTCTCTCTTTCTCTTAGAGCACACAGAGGAAAGTCCACGTGAGGACACAGTGAGAAGGCTGTCTGAAAGCCAGCAAGAGAGCCCTTACAAGAAACCAATCCTGCCAGCACTTTGATCTTAGATTTCTGTTTAAATCACCCAGTCTCTGATATCTTGTTATGGCAGCCCAACCACACGGAAACGAGGGTATATGGATAGAGAGATAGCAATGCAGAAGTAGAAGATGGGTTATCTAAATCTCGGATTGAGTAATAGAGATTCAAGATTTGTTTCTCTCTATGATTCACTTATTTTAAGTTATAAGTGTAATGCATACTTATTTTAAGTTTACAACAATATGGAAGGCATGTAACATTTAAAAACATGAAAATGCTCTACTTGAGTCCAAGTCTTCAAAGGCAGGCACTCTTAAGGAGCTCAGTGTGAATACTTCCAGACCACTTAAAGTCAGCTGATGCAACAGTGAGTCAGCAGTACCTGGAAGGTACAGCAGATGGAGCAAAGCCAAGGGTCTGTGCCAAAGCTGAGAGGTATAAGCAGAGAGGAATGAAGTCCAATCTCTCATTCAGAGAACTGCAAGCAGATATGTGTGGTTCAAGTTAGTGTAGATCATGTGCTTATATTAGTCAGGAAATGACAGGCACCACATCGTGAGGGCGTCAGAGAACTGGGCTAGAGATGGGAACACACAGTCCATAGAAAAAGCAAAACAGTTTATTTATTTATTTATTTATTTATTTATTTATATTTTTTGACAGAGAGAGAGAGACAGCGAGAGAGGGAACACAAGCAGAGGGAGTGGGAGAGGGAGAAGCAGGCTTCCCTGCTAAGCAAGGAGCCCGATGCGGGGCTCGATCCCAGGACGCTGGGATCATGACCTGAGCCGAAGGCAGACGCTAAACGGCTGAGCCACCCAGGCGCTCCAAAAGCAAAACAGTTTGTAAAAACAGAAAAGATCCCCAGCTTTACTCAACATCAGAGACATGCAAATCAAAATAAAGTAAGGTACAGTTTCTCATTTTTCTGGTTGGTAAAACTCCAAATGCCTCACAAAATACTCTCTTGATGAGGCAGGGTGAATACATCATTCTCACATGTTGCCATTGGGAATACAAATAGTATAACCTCACAGACGATGAGATTATAGCTAGCAAAATTATGGAGTTAGTCATCCTTTACCTAGCATTTCCTCTTCTGGAAATATATCACAAAGCGACACTGATAAAATATGAAAATACATAAACACAAGGAATTCAATGAGGTATTTTTTGTAAAAGGAAAAGACTGGAAACAACCTAAATATCTGCTAATAAAAGACTTGTTGAATAAACTGGTACATTTACTTACTGGAGCACTACGTAGCTATAAAAAAGAATGAGAAATGATTTTATAAAATATTATGAAGTGATCAGGAGGATATACAAATAAGTGGGGCGGGACCAAAATAAAAAAAAAAAAAAGAATATATAGTAAGCTACATTTATCCTAAGAGGGAGTTTAGAAAATATAGAAAATATATACATATTTGCTTATATATAAAAAATTGAAAGAATAAACAACAAAAAATGTAATAACCACCAACTGGTGAGACTGGTAGAGAGTTCAAAGGAAACAGGAATAGAAGCTAGACTCTTCTGAATATGACTTTTGTATACTTGACTTTGGAACTCTGCAATATTCCATTTTTATAAAAAATAAGTTAATAAAATAACAATAAATTATAAATCAAATTTGGAAGAAAAATGAAATGAAAGAACTTAACTATATATAAAGATAGTTGTCATACCACACAAAATGGAACTATTCCAAATGACGTTAAAATTATAATTTAGGTCTAAATTGAGTCTCTTGCAGACAGCATATCAATGGGTCTTGTTTTTTTATCCAATCTGATACCCTGTGTCTTTTGATTGAGGCATTTAGCCCATTTACATTCAGGGTAACTATTGAAAGATATGAATTTGACAAAGTACAGCATCCTTTCTTGATCAAAACTCTTCAGAGTATAGGGATAGAAGGTACATACCTCAATATCATAAAAGCCATCTATGATAAACCCACAGCGAATATCATTCTCAATGGGGAAAAACTGAGAGCTTTCCCCCTAAGGTCAGGAACACAGCAGGGATGCCCACTATCACCACTGCTATTCAACATAGTACTAGAAGTCCCAGCCACAGCAATAGACAACAAAAAGAAATAAAAGGCATCTGAATTGGCAAAGAAGAACTCAAACTCTCACTCTTTGCAGATGATACGATACTTTATTTGGAAAACCCAAAGACTCCACCCCAAAACTGCTAGAACTCATACAGGAATTCAGTAAAGTGGCAGGATATAAAATCAATGCACAGAAGTCAGTGGCATTCCTATACACCAACAACAAGACAGAAGAAAGAGAAATTAAGGAGTCGATCCCATTTACAATTGCACCCAAAACCATAAGATACCTAGGAATAAATCTAACCAAAGAGGCAA
>NC_138377.1:14105435-14229665 GCF_054177405.1 Leptonychotes weddellii | reverse complement strand
ATGACATATCAGATAAAGGGATAGTATCCAAAATCTATAAAGAACTTACCAAACTCAACACCCGAAGAACAAAGAATCCAATCAAGAAATGGGCAGAAGACATGAACAGACATTTTTCCAAAGAAGACATCCAAATGGCCAACAGACACATGAAAAAGTGCTCAATATCGCTTGGCATCAGGGAAATCCAAATCAAAACCTCAATGAGATACCACCTCACACCAGTCAGAATGGCTAAAATTAACAAGTCAGGAAACGACAGATGTTGGCGGGGATCCGGAGAAAGGGGAACCCTCCTACACTGTTGGTGGGAATGCAAGCTGGTGCAGCCACTCTGGAAAACTGTATGGAGGTTCCTCAAAAAGTTGAAAATAGAGCTACCCTACGATCCAGCATATTGTTTTATTTTGTAGCATACACCTATATTGGATTATGACTTCTTTCAGAATAAAAGTGTTGAAAGAAAACTATCCAAATGGGTTATTTTGTTGTTGTCCAATCAGCACTGATGATGAACTAATAATAAGCTTCTTCTTGAATAATAATGAATAATAATGAACTTCTTCTTTGTTCTTTTAATGTCTTATGTTATGTTGTAAAGTATGTAAAGTTATGTTGAACATAACTTTAAAGCAAAAAATACAGCAACTGAAACAAGCAATGCTGTTTCTTCTAGAGCCATTCTTTTTTTTTATTATTATGTTATGTTCATCACCATACATCATTAGTTTTTGGTGTAGTGTTCCATGATTCAGTGTTTGCGTATAACACCCAGTGCTCCATTCAATATGTGCCCGCTTTAATACCCATCACTAGGCTAACCCATCCCCCCACCCCCCTCCCCTCTAGAACCCTCAGTTTATTTCTCAGAGTCCATAGTCTCTCATGGTTCGTCTCCCCCTCCGATTTCGTCCCCTCCGTTTTTCCCTTCTTGCTATCTTCTTGTTCTTCTTCTTTTTTTTTTTTAACATATAATGTATTATTTGTTTCAGAGGTACAGGTCTGTGATTCAACAGTCTTACACAATTCACAGCGCTCACCATAGCACATGGATGCAAAAACTCTAGAGCCATTCTTAAGTGGGGTCAGTTCCCCACTCACACTCCTTGGCAATGTCTGGAGACAGTTTTGGTTGTCAGCTGACTGACGGGGGGTTGAGGGGGGAATACTACTGACATCTAACGGGTAGAGGCCAGAGATGCCTCTTGACACCCTGCCATGCACAGGACAGTCCCCGCAACAGTTAACAAGTCTAAAATGTCAAAAATGCCGACCAAGTGCTCCCCAAAAGTGGAATGTAAAAACTCAACTAATGAAAATTGTTGCTTTACTCTTTCACTTATGTCCAGCCCAATTCTTTATTCTTCATGAAACATTAGCAATCCTGATAAGCCTGGCTGACTGTGCACCCTCCCTCCAGCTGACAGACAATTTTTCTTTGCCCCTCAACTAGTGTGCTGCTCTCTTTCTAGCTTCTGGTTACCTCTACAATTGAAATCATGTTCTTGAAGATGGTGCTCACCACGTTCATGCCATCAACCTGCAGATATGCTGTTCAGCATCTGGACAGCCACTTGGCGTTTAGGTAATGCAGGAGAAGCAGGTGAATTTAATGAGGTTCCTTCTTATCTACCTAAAGTCCTGAGAAGATGAATTCATGAACTGGAACACAGAATGAAAAATAAAAAAGACCACAATTCAGAATCGGCTTCATAGCTTTAACTTAGTATTATCTTCAGTGTAATTGTGATTAAGTGGGAAAATGAGAAGTAATTTCCAGCTTGTTTCTAAGTATATTGGTTCTATCTGAATAGAGGAAAGATGACTTTATGGAATCTAATAACAAAAGGGCAGTCACTTTAAGACCTAAAATATGATTTCAGCACATGGCTCAAAGAGTTGGTAAATGTGCGATTTTACTTTGGCTGACACCTCTGTGCAGAATTCCAGAACAGTGCTGTTCAGTCACCGCTTTGGCAGATTGCTATCACCCAGAGACCTTTTTATAAGACCAAAATCAAGCACTGTACTGTGAAATCCACCATATTACTGGATCACGTAGATATACCCAGTGGTCTGGAGCTTTATGAGGTAAAATCCACTTCCAAGTTTAAGTAGCTGGCACCCTGAGATAAATGGAAAACACTAACTAGCTTCTTCCAAGCTTAGAATGACCCATTATTATTGAGCAAGAAATTGCATGTAAAGGATTGCCCTGCTCAGACTAGGCTGCTCAAAAGGGGGTTGTCTGCATAACAAATTGAGGAAACAAGTTACTCTAATGTCACTAGTAGTGTGGCTATTCATGGATATTCTCCTTCTGGAAGACTACACTCGCATTGCAAGAGTTAATGGATGAGAGGGGAAGTCAATGGGTAAGATAGGCTACCATTTGGAAGGGACACAATTTTGTTTCATTTTAAAAATTCTGGGAGCCTAGTTTGTATATACTACCACTGGAATATTTTTTTTCCCTCTGAGGTGACTTAGGTAGCTGATCTGAGTTAGTAGATTATCAAAAATACTATGGCTCCTTTTTAGAGGTGTTGAACATTTTTTTTCCTAATATCCTGTTTTGCAAGGTTGAGGTTGGTTCTGAGGAATATTTCTCCATGACATGTAAGCCCATTCTCTTCTGAGAATATAATTTAAATTCTTAATAAAAATGCAAAGGGTCATAAAAAGTATCTGAAAGAAATAGGATATTAACATGAGGGATCAAACTGAAAAGAGTTATTTTGAACCATGTTATGATATCTTATTCCTGAAACTTCTCTAAACATAATTTCCAATCATTTAATGACTCAGGTGAAACAGAAATGTCATTCCATTGTGGTCTCTTTTTTGTTATAAAATATGATGATAGTACTGGACAGTACTACATGGTATAAATGCTTTCAAACCACTCCTAGAAAATGAAGAGAGCCTCTTACTTAACTGTAGATATTTCTTTTTTTTATTTTATTATGTTATGTTAATTTCTGAGATGAATGATGATTCTTTGAAATTACATTTCCTACTAAAACCTGTATTTTGCCTCCAAAACTTAAGATTCAAATTATTTCCATTTAAACTGTCTTTCACTTACTGAAAACCTTATATTTAGTGCTGCTTAAATGAAAGACCCTCTACCTGACATGTTAGGAATATGGCAGCTCCTTGAACACTTCTTAGCTTGAGATTATAACAACTGTGGGAGAAGAAATTTAAAAGGAGGGCAAAAGTGGAAAGAAGATAATAAGGTGCATGAAGGAGTCTATTTCATGCTGGTATCGACAAATTATCTTGAGTCCCTGCAGTGTAAGATTTTGTATACAAACGAAAAGAAAATGAAACAATTTCATTTATTTATTTCTGCTAAAATTTTATTAGTGTCTGAAATATTAAAATAATGACATGCATATGGGAAGTAATTTTAAGTAGGAGCGGCCACATATGCTTGAAATGCAGAATTAGTTACAACCCACTGCAAATGTTATAAATAGGTCATATTTTCTTATAGAAGTTAAAATATTTGAGTAAAATCAAAGGAAAAAAACTAAAAGAACAGAATAATACATAAAGGAAACAAAAGCAAGGTGAGGAAAGTCATCATGCCAAGAATGAAGCCTCAATTTATATTTTGTTATCTGAGTCATAACAATATCATTTTTATTTAAAAATCTCTGTTGAAAATTTTCTACCAACCTCAAGACTTCAATCAATTTGAAAAATCGAGGAACTAAATATCTTTAGAACTGGAAGGCCCTTAAGTCTGATCTTGTTCAAATTTCTTGCTATTTCATATAAAGAAATTGGAATTTGGTTAGCTGTCTTTTTCCAACATCAGGGCTGTAAGTAACTCAGCTGAATTCAAAGGTGGATTTTCCTTTTCCCAAATGAGTCTTGAGATTTAGGATTCACATGAAAAAAATTAGGCAATAAAGGAATTAAGTAATCAACTGATGCGTGGGGCAAAGTAGTGATGAAGAATTTGATGAATTGGGCATCTGAGAATATTTCTTTCATTTTAAACACAAGTTGACATTAATATTAACGGTAAAGGATAGGATTTTTGCCTGTATGCCTGTATTTATAAATGCTCTAGGTACTGGTATCTTAAATTGAATAATTATTGAGTACTTTTCTGGGGTTGGGAGTTTGATGTGGTTGAATGGAAATTCACTGAAATGAAACTAGATTACAATGATCATCAGGGGAGACCCCCTTTGCCATTATACAGATGAGCCAAACACTGGAAAACAGCTCCAGTACATCTGCTTATAATGTTGTTTGGCATTTGAAACAAGATTATTTGGATCATCTGTGATATCTTAACAATGATCCAGTTCCCAGCTTGCTAATAATTCATGCATTTCAGTATAGAAAGAATACAACTTGTTGTTCATGCAGAAATAAATAATATGTAAGCTTTATTTTACTCAGAAATGAACATTATAAATAATTCTAAATGAAGTGTTTTTTTTTTTTTCTCCCAGTTATACACTCTGAATTTCCTGGATGCATTAAGTAGAGGGCTTTACCAGGATGCGGGCTCTACTGCAAAGTCAGTATTTTATGGATGGCTATAAAACACATTATTAGAGATCGAGATGGAGGTACATGCACCTTTGCCTGATCAGAGAGTTAACACTATCTACACAAAAACAACTCAGAAGCTAAACTTTCCAAAGGAAAATCATGACAGTTTGTAACTAACTCAGGTATGATCTGGTCTTTGACTACAGTCTTAGGCAAGGACTCTTGGCTCATGATCGAACCCACATCAGTGGTCCTCGGATTGGTTCATCATGAGACACCCCTGGGGCCCACCCAGGTATCCTAGAAAAGAATCTCTGGGGAAAACATCATAGAATGAGTCAGGTAAAGCAGAAGTAGCCTTCTATTTTGGTCTCTTTTTTGTTATAAAAGATGATGATAGTATCAGAGAGTACGGCATGGTACAAACTCTTCCAAAAAAAGCCACTTCTAGAAAATTAAGGGAACCTCTTCATTAACTGTAGATATTTCTATATATATATCTGTTATATTATGTTCTATATATATATCTGTTGTTATATTATATCCTATATAATATCTGTATTAAAAAAAAAATCTCCATCTGCTTTTGATGATCCACCAGACTTGGGGATCACTAGTCTGGATGAAATTCACTTTTAACCAAAATAAAATTTAGAAGAACTAAAACTCAAATCTATTTTTTTGTAAAACGAAAATCTTTCAAATATGATGGGATCTCAGTATATAAAGGAACCTCACAAAAGGTAAATTATTCAAAAATTTATTCTCCCGTGAAATGTAGTGGGTTGATAAGGCTTGGGGTTTTGTATAGGATAGAACATTTTCTTAAAATAGAGTCTATTTGAAACAAACAAACAAAAGCAGAAACAGACCCATAAATACAGAGGTACAAGAGAACAAACTGATGGTTGGGGTGGGGGGAGTGGCAGATACAGGCTTCCAGTTATGGAACGAATAAGTCACTAGAATAGAAGGTACAACATAGGGAATATAGTCAATGGCATTGTAATAGCATTGTATGGTATCAGATGGTAGTTATACTTGTGGTGAGCATAATATATAGACTTGCTGAATCACTATGTTGTAAACCTGAAACTAATTTAACATTGTGTGTCAATTATGCTTCAATTTAAAAAAAAAAAAAAAGCAGGAGAGAGAGAGAGCCCATTTGCACCGGATCCTAACACCTAGTGAATGAATTGCTCACATCTCAGTGAAGAATTACATTAAATAAAATTAAATTTTAATTCAGGTTCTACCAGTCCTCCAATTTATGGCATTGCAAGGTGACATGGTTTGTGTGTGTTTTGACATTCCACAAACTTTGACAAAAGATAAAGATTTGTTGTATCCAGGAATTCAACAATCCAATGATTGTTCCTGATTCAAGGTGACTTTGAAATGAATTCATTCAGTAAACATTTACTAAAAGAGTGTTTTGTGCCAGGTCCTGATTTGTCTGATAAAGTAAAATTCTTTTATTAGTTCAATGTCCATTAAAGGCATTACAAATCATTTACTGATTTTTTATAGACATATAAGAAGTATCAGGTACCAAAATATATAAGAAATAGGGTGATTCAATTCTCAAGTATGAAATACCAGTAATGCAGGACTGGCTGTTCACTCTGTTCTGTTTAGTTCAGTCATTCATTGTACCATTGTGATGGTCAGTGCCCTGGCTAGGGGTTAGAAGCACAAATGAGGATGCTGAGTTCTGGGGGCTCACAGTTTAGAGTGAAAATATCAGGAGTCTAAAGAGTTAGTATTTGTGTCTTTCCAGGATGTCACAGATTATCTTTGGATTTAAAAAAAATAATAAAAGGGTACATCTTCCAATAGAGAAAGGTCTAAGGAACCTTTTAGTGTAAGATATGAAGATGCTATATTAAAAAATAAACCATGTTTTATGTTGTAGAATTGTAGACCTCAGAACAATACTTTATTTGATGTAATCACCTTCTCACATTCTTTTTAAGATAGCCTTGGGTTTTGCCAGATCTGAAGGCTACATTTAAGAGTTTAACTTGCACATTTACATATATATTGAGGTCATGGCTTCTAGTATGTTTGCATCCTATTGACCAAACCAGCTTTTAATAATGATCTTGTATTACTTCGATAAGTAATTATACTTGATCAAAATTCAATTTGACTAAACCCACTTTCCTTGTGCAGAAATTTTGCTATAGTAAGATTCAAGTATTGGTGGATATGTTTTTATAATTTCTTCCTATGTTTTACCCAGATTTAATTCTTTTATGATTTGAAATATCAACTGTAGAAAAAGAGATATGGTATATGTACTTAATTTCTCAAACAGGTTTTGCTGGTTTAAAAAATGTTTTTCTAGCTTACACAGTCCCATTCCTAATGCCATTGATGACCTTGCTCTGGCTAAAATTGCAAGTAACACCCACATTTCAGTTGAGGTGTCGTCCCCTGTGTATCAAGAACCAGAAAATTGCATGGCCAGCAGAAATCCAAAACCCTCCCCAAAAATCCGTGCCAATGCTCAAAGGATTATGTTTTCAAACCCTCATTTGGCGCCCACATTGCCTCTGCCTTCACATATATGCGTTGTCTGTTATGCCATGTTGCTCTAGATAATGAGGTTCAATATAATTTCATTGCAAAAACAAACAACAACGGGGGCGCCTGGGTGGCTCAGTTGGTTAAGCGACTGCCTTCGGCTCAGGTCATGATCCTGGAGTCCCTGGATCGAGTCCCTCATCGGGCTTCCTGCTCGGCAGGGAGTCTGCTTCTCCCTCTGACCCTCCCCTCTCTCATGTGCTCTTTCTCATTCTCTCTCTCTCAAATAAATAAATAAAATCTTAAAAAAAAAAAAAACAACAACGAATACACATATATCACAACATGAAATATTTGTGAGTATAGAAAACTTTCCCAAAAAATTTAAAGAGGAAGAGACACAGAAATAGGTTACCTTCATCCTAATTTCCTAATTTCTCACTGGAAGACTCTAGTCTTACCTATGGGACAACACCATCCCTCGAGGAGCAGGATCACGTGCTCCCAACTGCAGTGGCTGGTGGAGAAATCTGTATCTAATCAGGATTCATGAAACTAGTAGAGATTTTGACTGGAAAGACTATTTCTGGATTTCACTCTTGGAACTTCCAGAAGCCATCTTGTGATCACAGGGAAATGAAAACAACACAAGAAAAAGAATCAAACAATGCATCTTGCTTACCTAGTTCAAGCCCTAAGTCAAACCAATCTGTTTTCTCACTTGCAATTAAGGGAGGCAGTGAATTTTTACTTGTCCCTTAGCTTTTTTTTGTCACCTGCACTAATGGATAGAAAGACTGAAGACATTGTCAACTATGTGATCCATTGTCTCATGTAAAATTAATATGAAAACATATTTAAAGAATTCACAGGCAGAGGGATAGTCTTCTTTCATGTTGACCTTATTTTTCCTTAGCTAAGATAACATAATTAGATAATATAACATATTCTAATTTTTTAAAAAATTAATTTAATTTAGTTCTTTTTTACCTTAATTAAAGCCATAATTTAATTTTGTGGCCCACTGTAATAAACTTCTTTGCGTAGGTTGGAGTACAGTCATCTTTTTACAATTTTATTTATTACCCCACTATATTTTGTCTTTATTTTAATATTCCCTCTGTGTCAATGTCTTTCACTAAAAACCATTTTAATGGCAAATTCTTAATTGTTCAGAATAAAATGGAATAAATCTTCTAGATTTCTCTATTACTAGTTAAAAATCCTCCTTTAGAAGTGTTATTTGTAATAATATCAAAATTTTGCATTGAATTAACAAAATAACACTAGTATAATTTAACAGATAAATCAGCTTGTTAAAACTTTTCTAGGACATTACTCAGAGTTATAGGAAATGGGACAGATGGGGCTGCAATCTAAATCAGTCTGGAAGGAGAAAGATAGTAAGGGGCTGTGTCA
This sequence comes from Leptonychotes weddellii, assembly GCF_054177405.1. Lineage (NCBI taxonomy): Eukaryota > Metazoa > Chordata > Mammalia > Carnivora > Phocidae > Leptonychotes > Leptonychotes weddellii. The sequence continues at coordinate 14,221,193 of NC_138377.1, read as the reverse complement.
AGGAATAAAGAGAGATAAAGCCATCAACTCAAGTAAAATAATCTGAGAGAAAGTTATATAAATGTTTTCCAAAGACAGATCATAAATTATAGTTTATGAGACTGTTTATTATTATTACAAAGGAGAGAATAAGTCAATGCTTCCCCCTACCCCAAACATTTCTCAGATAGGGAAACCAACAAACTAAAATCTTTCTCCAACATTCAAGCCTAGAATAAATTTGCTTTCTTCAACCCAGTTGATGATACCAATTTTTTTTTTAAGATTTATTTAATGGGGTACCTGGGTGGCTCAGTCAGTTGAGAAACCTACTCTTGATTTTAGCTCAGGTTTTCCTCTACTCCTCCACCCCCCACCCTCACTTTCTTTCTCTTTATAAAATAAATAAAATAAATATTGATGATACCAATTTTTTTAAAAAAATTATCTATTTTTTTGTCAGAGAGAGAGAGCACAAGCAGGGCGAGAAGCAGAGGGAGGAGCAGGCTTCCCGCTGAGCAAGGAGCCCAATGCCAGACTCAATCCCAGGACCCTGGGTTCATGACCTAAGCCAGAGGCAGATGCTTAACCCCCTGAGCCACCCAGACGTCCCAATGATAACAATTTTTTAAAAGTTTTTTTTTAAGATTTTATTTATTTATTTATTTATTTATTTATTTATTTATTTATTTGAGAGAGAAAAAGAGAAGGAGAGAGTGTGAGTGGGGGGAAAGGCAGAGGAAGAGAATCTCAAACAGACTCCACCCTGAGCACTGAGCCCATCCTGGGCTCCTGCTCCAACGCAAGACCCTGAGATCGTGACCTGAGGTGAAACCAGGAGTCAGATGCTTAACTGACTGAGCCACCCAGGTGCCCCTGCCCCCTGAGGATACGAATTTTAATGTTGTTCCATTTGTGTAAATTCCTAAGTCTTTACCTTTTTATCTATAGTGTGTAAGGTGATGGCGTTGCCTGTGTGTTTTGCTAGTCTAAATGTTGTTTCCTTTTACCCTGCGTCGCACATACATAAACATGTATTTGAGGGGCACCTGGGTGGCTCAGTCAGGTAAGCATCTGTCTTCGGCTCAGGTCATGATCTCAAAGTTCTTAGATCGAGCCCCGGGTCAGGCTCCTTGCTCAATGGGGAGTCTGCTTCTCAGTCTCCCTCTGCCCCTCCCCACCACTTGTGTGCTCTCTCTCTCTGCTCCGTCTCTCTCTCAAATAAATAAAATCCTAAAAAAAAAACAGCATGTATTTGAGGTTGTAATTTTTTAATGATTATTTCTATTAATGAGTTGCAAGTGTCTTTTGCAAGGTTCTTTTTAAAGAATGGAAGTCTGTCCTTACACGCATCTTGGAATCTGACGTCTAGAGAACTTAACAGTTATATTTCTATAAAAATGCATTACTTCTTTTTTTTTAAGATTTCATTTATTTATTTGACAGAGAGAGAGAGACAGCGAGAGAGGGAACACAAGCAGGGGGAGTGGGAGTGGGAGAGGGAGAAGCAGGCTTCCCGCCGAGCAGGGAGCCCAATGCGGGGCTCGATCCTAGGACCCTAGGATCATGACCTGAGCCGAAGGCAGACGATTAACCAACTGAGCCACCCAGGTGCCCCAAAAATGCATTACTTCTTGACATCAGGTCTTAATATTCTCAGGTCACAGTTTTTGGTTGTTGTTGTTTTGTTGGGGTTATGGTTTTAAGATTTTATTTATTTATTTGACAGAGTGAGAGAGCACAAACAGGGGGAACACTAGAGGGAAAGGGAGAAGCAGGCTCCCCTCAGAGCAGGGAGCCCTATGTGGGACTTAATCCCAGGACCCTGAGATCTTTGCTGAGCAGGCACACATCCTCAAATACATGCAATACATTCTAGATTCCCAGGAATATGGTGGAGCTCTTCAAAGACCCCTATAGATATCTCCTTCCCCGTTCTTCCTTTGGTATTTTTTGATCAGCTTCTTGATTGCCCCAAGTGTTATCATTGCCTCAGATAGCTTCAATTTTACATAATTGCTGCTGATTGTTTTCTACAAGTATAGACTCAGGATGAAAAGCCATTTGTAGTGAATGAGCTCTGAGTCAGGACACATAAAGATGAGTCCTGTAAGTGGGTGTTAGATATGAGATTCTGGCAGTTCCTCTCTGTTCCTCCAGTGCCTGCTGGGTTTACAAGGTTACATGATTAGGAAACTTTTGTTTTCAAGACTACTTCAAAGCTAGAGAGAAAGGGATGGGAATATATTTAAATGCCACAAAACTATCTGTCCTTACTGAGATCCATCCATTTTTCTTTGAATAAATGTTCCTTGGATTTTTGCAGGCCTTTGGTTAATTCCCAGAGTTCTGAAAAAGTTGATTTGGACAATTTTGACAGTCAGTAGTCTCACCGTTTTTATGGTAGAGTAGATTGTTGGGTGATTTTACTCTGTCATTCCCACACTCCCACATATTCATACAGGGTAAGAGTCTCTTATTAAACCATTTATTGTTCTTTATTGATCTTAAAATAATGAATATGTGGGGATTCTTCCCAATGTTTTCTAAGTTGGACAATACATGCACAACTATATCACTTGGAGGATTTCTTCCTTATTTGTAGGAGTAACAGCAATCTCCTAGGTCTGGTCCTCTTTCCAAATGAACTCTAGTGTTAGCGGCTTGGGGGTTTTAAATTAGGGGTATCATAGCTGGATTGATTGGGCTGGTAGCTATTTTACATGACATAAATAGTTTTTGTATTAAATAATACATCTGTTTTTATTCTGGGAAGGGGAAAGACACTCTGAGCATGTCTTTAGAAAATTTTCATGAGATGAGCTCAAACAGATTTTTGATAACTCTTCTTACTGATTTTATTTAAATTTGAAGTGTTTTGAACTCCCAGATGCGATTGTCATAAACCATAGATAGATATTCTCTTTTATTATAAGCCGGGTGGGGGGGACATGTATAATTACATAATCAGAGTTTTAAACTCAAATAAATGGGCGCCTGAGTGGCTCAGTCATTAAGCATCTGCCTTCGGCTCAGGTTATGATCCCAGCGTCCTGGGATCGAGCCCCGCATCGGGCTTCCTGCTCTGTGGGAAGCCTGCTTCTCCCTCTCCCACTCCCTCTGCTTGTGTTCCCTCTTTCGCTGTGTCTCTCTCTGTCAAATAAATAAATAAAATCTTTAAAAAAAAAAAACCTCAAATAAATTCTTAAATATAAATTGTTCATTTTAAGCATATAATCTAAATAATTAGAATTTCACTAAATAAGGCAAAACAAAAAACAAAACAAACACCAGACATCCTTCTGTCTGCTATCTATACTCGTTCACTAAATGTAAAATGCTAATTTCCATTGGCTGTTCTTCAAAAATGATGTACATTGAACATAATACTCATTATTTAAGCAGATTTCAATGAATGTTGAGAAAAGGAGGAAGTGAAGATTTTGTGCATGTAAATGTGTTTTCAGTCTGACTTTCCAAAGAGCTCTTTATTTACAAATAAAACACTTTATTGCTTATCTTGTAAACACATGTCCAAAGTGGATGAAAAGCTCTCAGGAAAATTGTTAATATTACTAAGGTAAAAACACACTCATCAGGGTTGATAAAGTACTTTCTACAGGTATAGAAAATGACTTTCTATATTATTAACATCATAAAGAAAAGATTATTTTAAGGGAACTTCAAAGAAACAGCAATTTATAAGATTTGGGATTTGACTGACATCTAGACCCTTAAGATAACTCTAAGAACACTGGCCATTATCAATATTGAAGAATTACCAAGTACTGAAAGTTCATTAAATATTCTGTTTCATTATGAGGCTTTTATCATTGTTCATGAGCTTTTTACAAAAATTATAATGTTAGAGCCTAAACTATACAACAACCAAGTCCTTCTGGGCATTCTAGAAATGGATCCACTTATGAGGATCCCGCAGTAAATCAAAAGTAAACTGAATTCTACTCTTGCTAGAGAAAAGTGTGTTTGATATACTATGTTTTAAGTAACTAGTATATTAAAAGAAACAGGTTATGATATGAGAATAAGAGCTCATAGACATCAGCCTAGCAGCATAGCATAACATAGGAATCTTGAAGCCCTTGATTCTGCCCTTATCTGATATGCAGGCTTGGGCAAATTGCTCAACTTTCTGTATATAGTTTTCCCATCTGTAAAATGATAATGTTATTACTCACATTTCATGGTGCTAACCAAAATAGGTCAATATATAATAGCTGATTATTTTTAAAAAATCAAAAATGTTTATTACGGAGTAGAAGGCCAAATTAGTTGGGACAATCTAAGGTGAATGTAAACTACTTGGCCTTAGGGCCAAAAGACCAAGAGGTCTTTTCCAGGAGAGATGAGTGGAAAATTCAAGAAGTTTTTGAAAATAGTGTTGGGAATGATTGACTTCTTCCTCTCTATTCAAGGCACAAACGTCAGGTGATCTGTGCTGTATTGGATGGGTTTCCATGTGGATTCAATTAGCATAGTACACCACCTTTAAAGGACTAATCTGAGGAAACTGGCCCTGTCAAGTGTGCTGATGAACTAGCCCCAGTCCAGAGAAGAATGTGATGGATAGCGACCTACACCTACCTTCTTACCCACAGCTTCCAGAGAAAGGTCTGTGAGGAGATCCTACATCCTGACATACATGTCATCCACAAATGGGATGGGATTTTGTATAACTAAAGAACATAGTGCTACATCATGGTTAAGATCCCTGGCTCAGTTAGACTGCTTAATCCTCCCCTTACTAACTATATGATTTGGGCTGAGACTCAGTTTTCATTATACATAAAATAAAATAACTGCAATCAATCCAAGAGGATTATTGTGAGCCTTCAATGATATTATGTATAGAAGGTACTTAGTGAAGTGACAGGTACATTATAAATACTCACTATATATTGATATAGCAATAAACTATTATTGATAAAGATCATAACACATAATCAGAATTGTTAATGATATATGTGCAGGGAATACTTTCACCTAAAATAGCCCATAAACATTTGGTAAGATATTTGCAGAAGGAATCCAGTTATTTGTTGTAAATATGTCTGATTCTGGAAGGTTTCTGGTTATAACCCATGAGTCCTCACAAACTCTTGTACAGTACAAATTTCTTGAAGTGGAAATTCCTAAACCATGTACAATGAGTTAGATTTAGGAAGAACCTGATATTTGAACCCAAACAGCACCTTTAAAAAAACACAAATGCAATCATGACTTATTGCGAGTGAGCTGTCCACAGTCACAGCCCCACAGCAAAGCTGCTGTAGCAGCACAAGGGAAACTGGGAAACAGAGTGGCTGGAAATTCATTTGAAGAGCTCAAGCTTTTAGTGAGAGATAGACCAAGTTGGTTTCAGGATATTATCCTAGTGTTGGTTTACCATCAGGGTAATATCTGCCCCCATTAAGAAATAGGCTGGGTGATAATCAGCATTTGTATTAGTACATTAGATTTCTGTCCTTTCTTGAAATGTTTTGGTGAAGATTTGGAAGAAAGACACCAAATAAGAGGCATTTCAATGAACTAATCATGAAGTGAAAAAGATGCCTGAAAACTGCATTTTGACCAGTTACAACTAATACAAGACAAATCTAGAGTGGGAAGAGTCCTTTAAAATGTACTCTTCATTGTGCTTAAGGCAGAGCAACTGGTGTTGAGCAATGATGTTAAGATTCTCAGGAAATATGAATTGAGATTTATCACTTTTCTCAAAGACAACTGAAGGAATATAAAATGTATTAGGGATTGATCAGTGCTCTTATTTGATGAGTATATCTAGAATAATCCAGTTTTTAGATATATACACATTTCTTTTGTGCCTCAGATTTCTCACCTGTGAAATGAGGATGGGATTGCCAGACAAAATTGAGGATGCCCAGTTAAATTTGAATTTCTGATAAACAATGAATAATTTTATTCATATGTCCCATTCAATATTTGGAACATACTTACAATAAAATTTATTCATTGCTAATCTGAAATTCAAATTTAACTGGGCATTCTTTATTTTAATTTGCTAAATTTGCCAACCAAAATGTGGATAATAATGAGTTGTAAAGATTAAAAGAATTAATACATATTAAGCACTTAGGACTGTGTCCAACACACAGGAAGTGCTCAATTAATGTTAGCTTTTAATAAAATGACTACTATTATCACCCTCATGTGAAAATAAAAGACTTTTTTATGAATTGAAACCTGCTATCATTTCCCATGTACAAATATTTGGCTATTCATATATCCAAAAGTTATAATCACTCCACGCAATTAATTTTTTAACCTGAATCCATGCTACTTGGGCCTTATGTTCTTGCATGGATTGCAATATGATGTTTATCTTGCTTATAGCTTTTGGTTTGCCAAATTAATCCTTTAGGAATTAATTGTTCCTCATTAGAGCATGTATTCCCCAATTTGGTAATCTGTCCATTAGAGAAAAATAGAAAAATGATATCTGGCTTTGTATGAATGTCATTTGGCTGGTCTCTTTCCAGGTACTGATGGATAAAATAAAACTGTCTCAATTCAAGATATATTTCATGTATTTTCTAATAAGAGAAATGGAGAAGGCTAATAATTTGAACTATTAGTCTGTGCATATCATACTTCATGTCCCCAATTTCTTTTCACTCGGTCATAATTTCTGTTCTATTTTTTTTTAAAGATTTTATTTATTTATTTGAGAGAGAATGAGATAGAGAGAGCATGAGAGGGGGGAGGGTCAGAGGGAGAAGCAGACTCCCTGCTGAGCAAGGAGCCCGATGCAGGACTCGATCCTGGGACTCCAGGATCATGACCTGAGCCGAAGGCAGTCGCTTAACCAACTGAGCCACCCAGGTGCCCAATTTCTGTTCTATTTTGATCCAAGAGCCACAAGGCCTTGGTTTGCTCCAAGGATTTCTTATCCAAAAAAATTTATCACAACTGTCAAATTCTTATGTTTATTTGGGCCACATTAAAGTGTAAAGATAATTTAAAGAATACAGGATCCAATTCTATCACCACTAGCCAGGCTAGAAAAGACCTTTTAAGCTAAAAAAAAAAAAAAAAAAAAAAAGAGAAGAAGATAAGAAAAAGAAAAAAGAAGAAGAAGAAAGAAGAAGACTTAGAGGAGAAACAAGAGTATTTGCTATTGGTGAAGTCACAGTCAGTCCTCATTCCTAGAAGGAGGAATAGAACCCCAGAAAAATCTAGGTACTAAGAATGTGAGAGAATATGCCCCCTTCCTGCCTGACTGCCTTGGGAACTGACAAGGTTCTCAGATTCTTCAACCTACCATAGCATTGATGTGTGGAATATAGATGGCAGCATGGTGATCCTAGGAAGGTAGCTTGGGATAGCTCAAAGTCAAGTTCTCATACATATTGTAGGGGCATAAATCGTTACCCATGTCATCTCGTGCAGTCAGACTGTTCCAGACAGACACAAAGGGCCAGCAGAGTCAGAGGGCTTCTCCCAGGGGATAAAGTAAAGACCATACAACTAGATACCAAATGACAAAGTAAATATCTCTGCAGATACTGTCATGAAATAGTTCAGGCCAATGATCAGAGGCAACCCCTGAGGACAGGATGCTATGAATCCCTCCCAACCTCCAATTTAATGCACCTCCAATGAGAAATGATGGAGGAGAAGTAGCCTACATTGCTTGAGTTTTTTCCTAAATCAAGAGAAAACACTGAGGTGGCTCTTTTCATCCTGGATTGGGGGGTGGGGTGGGTGGGTTTAAGAATTTAAGATGGAAAAAAAATCTATTTATTGTAACAAAGAAACTTGCATTTCTCATTCCTCATCCAAAGCTCCTGTGGTGTATGAGGCTTGAAGATTCATATCTGCCTTTAATAATTATAAAACCAGTCTAAATACAGTTTATACTAAACATGTACATAACAAATTTATGAGAGGGTTTAAATGAGTACTGATTAGATATATAAAAACATTCACACAGACGTTAAGAAGAACAATAATTGAGTGCCTACTATGTGACAGGCATCAGTAGGTGCTTTATAAATGTATTTACTTTGGTTTTGGCCATAATCTTAAGAGATTGGCAACTTTACCAATATTAAACCTGAGGTTCAAAGAGATTAAGTTGCCTAAGTCTCATACAGCTTGTAAGTGGCAAAGGTTGGGTTGGAATGAAAGCCATTTACTTTAAAATAGAAACTCTTTGGGATATCAGAACACAGTCTCTCCCTGCTAAACATCATTTGTTATCAGTCACTGCTCAACTTAACCTGAGATGGCCCGACTGAAATATATAGGGATTTTCTAACTTTCTTTCATCTGTATTTCAAGAATACAAATACTTGGCCAAAGCCATGTTTCCACAGAGGTAGTTTCTGCCCGCTTCAGTGGCTTTGGAACTAGAAGACTTTGGCATCAACAATTCTCAACTGCAAACTGAACATGCAGAATGTAGAAATATGTGCTTTATTCACTCCTGAAGAGAAAAGGAAGATCTACTGGACTTTTTTCCAAAACCTCTGGATTAGTAAACACATCAATAGCAGAATGCCTCAGAATATGTCACTTCAGTTCTTGAATACATATGTTTCTCTCGAAATAAGTACAGGTACTGAAAATGCATTTGAAGTTTCACTGAAGGGCTGACTGTGGAGTCTTCCCAATGTCAAGTTAGGAGGTGTCATTTGGGGTATTCTTTTTTTCTTTTAACTGAGTCCTGATCAAATGGTGTTCTTTCAGGTAGTATTCATATTTCTTATAAGTTTTGTCTCTTAGTCCTGGGCCATTGCCCTAGAAAGTTGCAGAAAAGTGTGATGGTTTCTGGCATATACTAAATTATTTTTGCTACTTTTGGATGCTGAGGCTTTTTTTCACCCTTTTTATACCCTTTTGTCCATTTCATGGACAGTGTAAATAGAAAACTTTGAAGAGAGTGTTTCTGGTACTTGAACTCCATCATTTTTTTAAGAAGTTTCTCAACAATTAATATGTAATCTATATTGCTTGTTTTGCTGCAAGTACATTTCCTTAGTTAGCCTATGAGAATAGACTTTTAAATTTTATTTAAAAAAAAAAATGACCACCTGGAGAAAATTATTTCAAACTCACGACTACCTAGGAAAATGAAAAGAAAAGCTCTCTACAGAACTGAGAGAAAAGAATCTCAAGGACTATTGTTTCAATGTGAAGTATGGTTTGACAAAACAGATTAAATTTAATTGTTCATATTATAGTAGTTCCTCTCCTACTACTGAGAGGAATGGACTGGCGTAAGTATCTTGATGAAATATTCACAAAATGTAAATTTTATTGTGGAAACAAATTACTTGTCATAAATTGAAAAAATAATGTCATCAATGTTTTATATATGGCCTTGAAGACATTTAAAAAAAATAATTTCTCTTGATGCCATATTATATTGACCCAAGAAATCTCTAGCATTTTCTTCAGTAAATGCATTTTTTTGCCTTTAAAATATGAGGATGAGGAGAGTCTTTGCAGTCTAGCAACATCTTCTCATCTCCAAATGTGGGGAAGGGACTCTTCTAGCAACTTTAGAAATGTCTGGTCTTGTCAATTCAGAGGCTCTGTGGTAATGTCCTTAAATCCAAGAAATTTGCTTTTCTTTTTGGCTGTTTCTAATGGCTAGAGCTACATTCACGCTATCCATTCATGAATGGCTAATCCATTCTTCTAGAGAGGTTTCATCTGTTTCCCTGAGTAGAATAATTTAAAATATCACTGACCTTTCCTTTTTTCGTATTCACATGAGTATTTTAAGAATTCTTGGGAAATTACAAAATTTTACCCAAAATATCAAGGTGTACCAAAAAACTCCTAAACTATTTTCTTTTGTAATAATATAATTTTAATAAGTATATGTTATTTCGGCAGTAAACATAGTATGTTACAATTTAAACAACTTAATTTAATCTCATCCTAACCACAGCCTTGACATTCTGATTCATTAAGAAAAGAGAATTTGTGTCAATAAGCTCACTTATTTATATTTATATTTCACTTAAAATTGCACTGTTTTTTCTCTTTCAGAAGCTTAGACAAAAATTTTAGGATCTATAAGAAAAGTTTCTCTAAGAAACAATTTATCTTAAGTCCAGGATGGAAACACAGGGAGAGTTTTGACATTTTGAATCTGGCTCAGGGAACTGGCAGTATGAAAACACATGAAAATGCAAAGAACAGTTTAAAGAAAAGGTTACTATAGTCTCTTGCAGTAATCATAAAGATATATGGTTCATATTATGACAGATTTAGATAAAATTACTTGTGGGGGGAGGAAATGTTCTTATTCTATTGAAACTGGCTTTCCTCTTCTCAATTAGGTAATATAGTGGCAATAATGATAGAAAGACATTTGAAAGCACTGCCATTTTAGCATAATCCTGATTAATGTCTATTAAGTTCTATAGGCTGCATTAGGAAACTCTATATTAAGGGAAAAACTTAGCTTCATGTGGATAGCACAGGAAGAAATATACTCAAAACACTGACCTGGAGACTCTAAATGAAGCCACCCCAGTGCCTTCCAAATCATTAACAAACATTTAAAAATTGTAATCTGTAGTTTTATCAGTAAGTTCATGGTGCATTAATCTATTGTCAATTAGTAATTTAAGGTTGACCTATATTAAAACATTACTGGAATTATATCTTTTATGTTAATAGACCAGTCATTATAATGTACTACAAGTTTAGAAGTTGGAGTGTAAACATAAACAAACACAAAACCAATATTTGACATGCTAGACCTTCATACTGTAGAATCAGAAACCATGAATTGAGAAAATCAATATGAAGACAGAATTTGATGGGAAGTCCAGGCTATTAAATATTTAGTTTCTGGAACATCTGAGTGTCTTGTTTTTTTAACCAGGTGTTAACATCTCCAAGATGTGCCAGAAATGTTCAGTGATGTCTAAGGTGGCTTGACTAGCTCTCTGGTGGTCACTGGGGCAGTAAGATCTTAGTGGAATATCCATATGATATAGCAGCAGGCAAAGCATAAGTCATTTCAGAGACAGCAAAAGCTCTGACTCCAACTTGAACTTCCTAGGCTAAGTTACCTTGAAATATACTTGTAACAGAAATTATTAGGGATTTAATGAAGAGGGGGGCGTACCTCATCTTTTAGTGGTATTTTTCCTCAGAGGCTTATGACTTTGAGATCAAAAAATAATTGTTGGGAGAAAAAAAAATGAATTCTTCCCTTTCATACATGTAATTGATTCTGACAAATACATATTGTTTACATTTATATCTTAAGAAACTGTAATTCATTCAGTCTCTTGGGTCACACTTTTACATAAGGATATACATTTCAGGTGGTACTGCCTTAAAAGGAAGACATCTCATTATCAGGACAGGAAATAAAGTGGACAAATCCAATTAACCCAAGTGGATTATTAAAATACTAAGGCTAACTGAAGATTTGTAATTTGATCAACATAAGTGTGTAGCAGCTGTAGTAGTAGACCTACTATGTGCCATGATCTGAGCTAGGCTTCATCAGGATTCATTGGGAAGCTGTATGAGTGGAATATATGAGCAAAATTTAATAAAGGTGATGGCTATGGAAACAAAGAGAAGCTGGGGAGATTCTCGGGTAGAGGTGACAGAACAGGGGGGTGGGAGGGTGGAGGGGAGCATGGCGCTGAGATCCACAGGTAGCTGATGGCCTATCTGGCCACTGTCCTCTTCTTGCACATTCTTTATTCTTCGCTCCATTTTTTGGGCCTGGCACTAAATATTCAAAACCCGCCCGTTACGGTGTGGAAGCACATTGTAAGTTCCAAACACCATGAAATGCTACTGCTCAATTGAAAAGTTCTGTAGGTGAGCAGTCGGCTCAGGTGACCTCTCAAAGGTAATATTTTCTTATGCCACTAACGCATACGTTGTGTGTAAAAGGAGTAATACATTAAACACTGTTCTGCTTGAGGGATCTTCCTAAAGTCTCCAGGTACCTCCTAGCTGAGATCTCTTCATCCTTCAAAATAAAAGTAAAAGGCAATGCAGTCTGGGAATTTAAATGTTTCCAAGATTTCTTACACTGCCCTTTCAGAGTACAGTTAGGTAGGTTTTAGATAAGAAAAAGTGAAAAGATATTATGTTTTAAACCCTGCACCACATGATTAAAAATATCCTTAATGTGAATAGAAAAGCAAGCAAGTTACTCTTCTCTGCTCCTCTACCTCTACTTCTCCCACCCACTGGGGAAAAAATCTATTTTAGAACTGGCCAGTTTACCTGAAAAATATTTAGATTTTTGCCTTTCTAGTTAGAAGGACAGGAAAACTATATCATAGATCATTTTTGTTCATTGATCAGATCAAAGTATTATCATTTTGTTGTTTGTGGGCAGCTTTGAAGCATAGTCTTCACACTGATTTTGCTTTTCAAGGATGAGGATACAGTAGATTTTTTTTTCTTGCCACATGTCAAAGAGATGTTTAGGAATGATTTTCTGGGAAGTTAAGTTTATCCACAGACTTACAGGCACAAATCTCTTCTTCAAGTAAGACCAGCTATACCAGGCCTCATGTAGATTTTACAAAGACAGTATTCAGTTGTTAGAGTCACACGCCTCAGAACAACTTGTGGAAATATCATTTAATTAAAACAATTTATGACAGCCATTTACTTCTGAATCTTTTGCTAAGCACAGGTCATACTCAGGAGTAATTAATTCTCAGCCTGATGAAAGCTGCCACCTCTTCTCTTAGGTAGGGAATAAATACGTCTCTTTTGTTCTGGGCTATGAATACGGTTTCCAGGTAATGCAAATGGGAAACATAGGGAGGGAACATAATACAAGCTTACATCAAGAAATCACAAAGACCTTGAAATAAGTAACTGAGCATTTGAGAAAATCTCAGATCTTGCAGTGAGATGAAATGCGTGCATTGAAAATTTCTGGGAAGTTCTGAAACCATTTTGACTTTAATCATAAAGCCATTGATTCCTTTGTAGAATGTGCTCAGGGCAAGCAAGATACCAGAAAGTCAGAGGACTTAGAAAGGGATACAAGGGAACAAAAGCAAAGCTGAAAATCACAAGATTGGTATGTGTCCCAAATATAATTTCAAAATAGTATTTCAGAGAATTTCATATTTAAAAAGCTTAAAATAATTAAAATTTGTAGGGACGTCGCTTTCATAGAATAGAGGCTACCGTCTACAAGACGCAGACAACTAATAAGAAAAATAAGAAGCTGCCGAACTATGAGACATGATGCATCAAGCCAAAGGTAAGAGGTCAAGACCAAGTAAGGCGAGCCCAGCGATGGTGAGAGAGTTGGGGATATTTTCCTCTGAGGAAACAAGAGATTTTATTCCTACCATCAAACTCGAGTTTGGAGGGAGGAAGTGATGACGAGAGGAAGGCCATAGAAAATTCTCCACTTCCTGAGCTCCCAAGGCAGGGCAAATCATAAGGAATGCCTGTGATTATTTGGTGAGATACGGAGGCAAGACCCAGCCTGAGGTAAGAGAACCAGTTTAGTGGTAAAGCCGTAGGAGTGTTAAGTTAAATTTAAAGAAAATAAATTGCAAGTCTTTTCCAGAAATCAGGAAGACCTACCGTTCATGTTATACTTGCTTCAGAAAGACTTACTTGGGAGGAGGAGGTAGAGTGAGTTCTTATTTTACCAGCGTCCCCTTCCACTTCGATTTTATAATATACAAATTGGAAAAGCAAAGCTCTTGTCTTCATGGCGGTCAGGAAAGAAGAGAGTGTTTGGTGAGGAGGATGCCAAAGAGCAAGAATGACACCACCAGATCCGGCTGGCACTGGCCATAGGGGTTGCGCGAGAGATTCAGCAGAGTAGGAGGGCTCCAAGTAATACTGCACAGGCTAAGTCAAGGGTTTTCCAACCTCCTTGTGCATGAGCTCCGCGGACAATGTTCATTCCAGTGTGGATTCACAGGATCTGCCTCCAGAGAGGCTGGTTTGAGAGACAGGCATGAGACTGGCTCGAATTGGAGGTTTTTCCCAAGTACCCACTTTTTGGTTGATGCAGTTGTTTCCCCAGTCCAATTTTGAAAAAAAAAAATTCTTAAAAGATTTATTTATTTATTATTTTAGAGAGAGGGAGAGCATGCCCAAGTCTGGGGAGCAGCAGAGAGAGAGAGAGAGAGAGAATCCTCAAGCTGACTCCTGGCTGAGTGCAGAGCCCAGGCAGGGCTTTATCTCATGACCCTGATTTCATGACCCGAGCTGAAATCAGAGTTGGACACTCAACTGACTGAACCACTCAGCAATTTGGATTCAAATTCTTGAAAAAATAAGTGATAGTGAAGCAATAGAAAGAACACACACAAAATCTTTTAGAAATAAGACGGCATTCAGAGTCAATTTCTAACCTGTTGGGTAATAACACAGTCCCAGAATGTTATAGAGGGTGAATGGGGACACTCTCAGAAAGAGCAATGATTTACTGAAAGGCTCAAGACAGTTAGATTCACATTTTAAAAAATGCATGTCTAGAAATTAAAGCTGTTATCTATAGCCCATTTCAAACATTGTGAATGTCAGGAGTCTTTCTTGCTTCCTAATGCAAAAGTAATACTTAAGTAGACCATCACATGTTAAGACAGAAGCTGAGAGGGCGCCTGGGTGGCTCAGTTGGTTAAGCGACTGCCTTCGGCTCAGGTCACGATCCTGGAGTCCCTGGATCGAGTCCCGCATCCGGCTCCCTGCTCGGCGAGGAGTCTGCTTCTCCCTCTGACCCTCCCCCCTCCCATGTGCTTGCTCTCTCTCATTCTCTCTCTCTCAAATAAATAAATAAATAAAATCTTTATAAAAAAAAAAAGACAGAAGCTGAGAAGCAAAATTGAGAAAAGGGCCATTACTTGGGTTGTATATAGTGGAAAACACTCTGTTACAATACTAGATGATTGATACTGGTAAGGAATTATACAAGGAAGGAGCATGAAATTATTATTTTTTTTTTTTAAAGATTTTTATTTATTTATTTGAGAGAGAGAATGAGATAGAGAGCATGAGAGGAGGGAGGTTCAGAGAGAGAAGCAGACTCCCTGCCGAGCAGGGAGCCCGATGCGGGACTCGATCCCGGGACTCCAGGATCATGACCTGAGCCGAAGGCAGTCGCTTAACCAACTGAGCCACCCAGGCACCCATATTTTTTAAAGATTTTTTTATTTATCCATTTGAGAGAGAGAGAGAGAGTGTGCAAGAGCATGGGCAAGGTGAGGGTCAGAGGAAGAAGCAGACTCCCCTCAGAGTGGGGAGCCCAATGCAGAGGTTGAGGCCCCAGCATGAAATTATTTTTCAACTGATTTCAATTATTTTACATTTACCAACTAAACTAAATTAAGCAAGTCATGAGACACTCAACTGCAGTATTTTTTTTTTTCCCCAAAGAAACTGCTTCATTGTTCATGTTTGGGATCCTCCGGTTTTAAGTCACGCACAATATGCAGCAAAATCATTTGTTCAAAGTGCAGATGCCTGCACCTTCCCCCACATCAGCTGAACTGGAACCTTAAGGGCTGGACTATGAATATCTGCCTTTTAAACAAGCTCCTTAGAACAATGGGATGCAACAAAAGTTTGGATTTGCTTCCTTTTGAAATGTCCCAACCCTGAAATTGACAATATGCTACGAAGAACAAAGCTGGTTAAACTAGTTAATAAAATATTGACATACACCAATAATTGGTCATAAATAACAGCTTCTTTGACCTTTCTTTGTTTGGTTTCTGGGCCACATCATTAGCATCACCTGGGAGCTTGCTAAAAATGCAGAATCTCAGGCCCACCCAAGAATTGCCAAATCAGAATCTGCATTTAAAAAAAAATGTTCAGCTGATTTTGTGTACATTAAAATTTGAAAAGAACGGAGCTACCGTACTCCACAAATTCCTTGAACTAGGTCAACGATGCCCAGGTGAGAATTTTATTGCAAGGCAGAAAAAGAAGCAGGAGTTGAGGAAAGGATTAGCCTGTGGCTTGATGGGGAAGTAAAGAAAGAAAGCTTGCAATGGCATCCAGGGGAGCAATATACTTTAGGAGCAATCATTCTCCCTGAGATGGACCCTGATCCCAGAAGGGTCTGTTGGATGCAGTGTTATTTTGATTTTACTAGGGTCAGGTTGATGGACATCACCCTCTATTCCTATTTAAGCCTAGAGGCCGTGAGATTAGAAGCTTTGTGTTAATAGCCACAATACATTGAACTCTTAAATTGTGCTAGGAACTATAAATCGGTCCTGAAAGAAAACTATTATTTTCATTTAAAAATAAGGGAACTTAGCTTCCAAGAGTTTAAAAGAAAAAAAAATAATTCCAAAATGATGCTACTAGTAAATGTCAGGGCTGAAATTTAAAACCATACCTGTTTAAACTCAAATATCACCAATTATGTTAATATTCTGAGGGAACATGGATAAATTATTTAGGTTCTTTGAATCTTATTTTTCTCACCCATAAACTGATGGGGCAGGGCTTGGGATGTATATTAAAAGATTTTCAGCTTGAGGCGCCTGGGTGTCTCAGTCAGTTAAATCTCTGGTCTGATTCCTGATTTTGTCTCAGGTCATGGTTTCAGAGTCTTGAGATGGAGCACCTCCCCCACCCCCACTCCCCTGTCAGGCTACATGTTGAACCAGGCGCCTGCTTAAGATTCTCTCTCTGCCTCTCCCTCTGTCCCTCCCAACCCCCACCCCCCCCACTTGCAAGCATGTGTGTGCACTATCTCAAAATTAAAAAAAAAAAAAAGGAATTAAAAAAAATTTTAATAAATAAAAGATTTTCAGCTTGTTTGGAATCCTTGATTCTGCTATCTATAAGTTTATAGCTTCTAAAACCTAATAATTAATATTCTTTAAAATATGAAATTATCTGTGATGGTTTTGATCTATAATAAATAATATAATATTGTCTCTTATTCCATAATAAGAAGTTTCAAAAATACAAAACCATTTGTCACCCTTTAGGACTGGTGATTTTCACAGATTCCACTTCAGAAAACACCCATGTGCTCACACAGACCCCCTCCTGTCAAGAGAACTTAACTCCTCTTGACTTATCCTAAAGCTTCAGTAACAAGGACATTGTGGTACCTGTATCAACACTGAGAAACAGAACAATGTAACAGAACAGAGTCCAGAAATTGACTTAAACAAATACAGTCAATTGATTTTCAGGAATGTTCAAAGACAATTCAGTGGGAAAAGAATACTTTTTTAAAAAAATGGTGCTCCAACCATCAGACATCCTCATGCAAAAAAGAAGAAAAAGGAGAAGGAGGAAAAAAAGAAAAAGGAAAAAAATTCATCTATGAATCATACCACATATGAAAATTAACTCAAAATTTATAATAGACCTACATTCAAATCCTAAATACATACAATTTTTAAAAAGAAACATGAGGGGAAGTCTTTTTTTTTTACCTTATTTTGGGAAAGATTTTTTAAATACAACAACAAAAGCACAACCTATAAAAGAAAAAAAAAAAAAGATAAATTACACTCTCTCCAAACTAAGAATTTCTGTCTTTGAAAGATACTGTTTAGAGAATGAAAAGACAAGACACAACCAGAAGAGTGTTTGCAGATCATGTATCTGATTAAAGACTTGCATTCAAATGTATTTTTAAAAAGACAACTCTCAAAACTCAATAATAAGGAAACAACCAACCCAACTTTTAAAATGGGCAAAAGAAAGGGCACCTGGGTGGCTCAGTCATTAAGTGTCTGCCTTTGGCTCAGGTCATGATCCCAGGGTCCTGGAATCAAGTTCCGCATTGGGCTCCCTGCTCGGCGGGAAGCCTGCTTCTCCCTCTCCCACTCCCCCTGCTTGTGTTCCCTCTCTCGCTGTCTCTCTCTCTGTCAAATAAATAAATAAAATCTTTGAAAAAAATGGGCAAAAGAATTGGACAGACATTTCTTCGGAGAAAATATATGAATGGCAAATAAGCACATGAAAAGATTCTCAACACTATGAAAAATGCAAATTAAAACCACCATGAGTTACATCATGGTGACTCTGGTTATTAATACTGTATCATATACTTGAAATTTGCTAAGAGAGCAGATCTTAACTGTTCTCACTTCACATAAAAAAATGGTAATTACATGAGGTGATGTGTTCATTAACTTGATTGTAGTAATCATTTCACAATGTATACATATATTAAATCATCATATTGTACACCTTAAACAAAAGTAGTGTGTCATGAAAGAAAGTAATAAAAGATTATGCAGTTTTCTGGTGGAAAAACCACCATGAATTATCATTATTCTAGTAGACTTATTAAAATGAGTAGAATTGAGAAGCCTGACCACCCTAAGGGCTGACTTGGATGTTAACCAGTGATGTTGATAAGGATGAAGAGAAACTGGAGGGCGTCTGGGTGGCTCAGTCGGTTAAGCGTCTGCCTTCGGCTCAGGTCATGATCTGGGGGTCCTGGGATGGACCGCATCGGGCTCCCTGCTCAGCAAGAGCCTGCTTCTCCCTCTCCCTCTGCCTGCCGCTCTGCCTACTTGTTCGCTCTGTCTCTCTATCAAATAAATAAATAAAATCTTTAAAAAAAAAAAAAGAGAGAGAAACTGGAGCTCTCATCCACTGCTGGTGGGGATGTAAAATGGTACTATGATGCTGGAAAACAGTGTGAGAGTTCCTGACAATGTTGAACAAGCATATTCCTCACCATTCAATCTTAGGTATTTACCCAAGAGAAATGAAAGCGAAAGCCCATAAAAGATGTATTTTTATAGCAGCTTTATCTGTAGAAGCCGAAAATTGGAAACATCCCTTATGTTCACCAACAGAATGGACAAATGAATTATAGTATATTCATTGGATGAAATACTATTCATCAATATAAATAAATGAGCTATTGATACAACATGGAGACATCTGAAAATAATTATGCCGTGTAAAAGAAAGCAAACAAAAAAGAATATGTATTGGTATATCAGATTACCAAAACAGGAGTGAGAATGGAAAAAATTTCAGTATTTTAAGAAAAATTAGAACTTTTTTTTTTTTTAAATTGGCAACTTTTATAGTCCCCCTGATCTTCTAGGGAGAAATCGTGTAATATTTCTAGTTGAGGTAAATCTTAGAACAAATATTGTTTTTAAAACTATGTTTTAAAACATATGTATGTCTTATAATAGTTAAAAACATAATAACATATAATATTTTTCAAGATTTGGGTTTATTTTCTAATTGAAAATCAATTTTCACTAACTAAATGTACTATAAATTATTTTGTTGTTCAAATTAAATTGCATTGCTTCCAATAAACGTTTCAAAATTATGTGTGATGATTATAGTTTCAAAAATTAAATTACAAGTGATAGTTTATAAAAGTGGATTAAGGGGCACCTGGATGGCTCAGTCAGTTAAGTGTCTGCCTTAGGTTCAGGTCATGATGCCAGGTTCCTAGGAGAGCCCCATGTCAGGCTCTCTGCTCGGTGGGGAGTCTCCTTCTCCCTCTGTCCCTTCCCCTCCCCCTGCTTGTGCTCGCTCTCTCTCAAATAGATAGAATCTTACCTATTACATATACATATTACATATATATATTTAAGATTCTATTTATTTATGTATATATATAAAAATTCTATTTATTTATATATATGTAAGTGGATTAATTCTTATAATGCTATAAATCATAATGATTGACTCAAATCCCCTTGTGTTATCTCAGCTCTGACAGAAACACTGAGTTGCTAGCATAGTTTTAATCCATATACACATTTGCCTCTTGTTTTTCTACATTATAAAGTGGCTGTCAGGTAATGTTGGGAAGAATGGATAGACAACATTGGGTTATAATGGTATGCATGTTCATATTTGCATTTGAAGAAATGTAAAACAAATGACTGAATGGAAATATGTGTGCTCATGAATCACAAATAGTCTTTCCTGGAGCTCCGTGGCTCCAATCTGTGCTCAAATATGACTGAGAGTGGTCATTTACCTGCCTCCCAGCTTTTTCTGTGCCATGGGGGAACAGAAGCTAATTATTTTGGTTAGAAGTTGCAACTATTATGTCTGGATAGAACTGTGCTCTTTACAGTAGTTGCCAAAAATTTACGAATGAAAATAAGGTGGATATCTTATTGAGGAAAAGAGTATAATTATGTCTTAAAGTAAAATTGCTTCTTTGCGGCAGTAGGTGAAAAACAGATAGTAAACAGCATCGTTAAAGCGAAGATTCGAAGAATGGTAATGTTTATTTGCCTTGATTTAAAATACTTGCAAATAATGAGCTTGAAAGAAGCATTAAAATGTGTAAAATTTTACAAAGTTAGTTCAATGTTTATGGCTTTATTCATGAGATGAAGAACTAGCTTGCTGAAACAGAAAAAAGTTTTATATCAGTTGTATAAAAAGGGGTAAAACTAGAATTTGGTTCACTTTCTGTTAAAATCTATGTCTTTGGTGTAGTTTGTCTGGGTAACAAACATTCCTTATCATGAGAGCCTGTTAAATTTTAGTGACTTTTTTTGCATGTTTCTGAATAATTTTTTAATCAGTCACTTCTGAAAAAGGCACAGACCCTAAAAGTCTTTGTTACTTGATGCAAAGTAACCAAATGTTTATATTAAATATGTTTATCTTAAATATTACCTCAAACTTTGTCTTTATACACCCATGACTTATGCTCATGTCTTTTCTGCTTTGCCAATTATTTTTAATATTGCCCTTTTCAAATTCAAGCCCCTAAATCCCAGTAATAAAATATACTTTACACTCAACCGATCTTTGGGGCTTCCCAAGCTGCCTCTAGGCAATGCCCACAATTAGCTTGCTTGCTTTGCAAAATGAGAAAGCTAGAAATAAGTAGGTATGTTTGGCATTTTTCATGTTTTCAATTTACTCCACATTATTGTGAGAGCTGTCCTATTCATCAAACCCACAATGTGAGAAGAGCTAGAAAAATCAAAAGAGAAGCTCAACCTATCCAGGTTAATTATATACAAGGAAAATGATATCAATATGAATGCATTTACACAAATGTGTACTTTTCATGTTGGACAGAAGCAAAATCATGTTCATGCGCAAAGACTGGTGGAATAACTTTCAACAAATTGATTTTTAAAACATGTTTTATATCTAAGTTCAAATAGACTTTTTATTTATAAGCATTCTTTGGGCAATTTTTTTTCCACAATGAGAGTCATCCAGTTAGAAAAGATGGTACAGAATCTGTTCTTAATTTTATATGAAATAGTCAGTGAAACCACCCCAACCCTTAAAGGCATTCGGATCAGCTTCAACTCACAGGCCAAGGTTGCTATGGATGACAGAATGGTCCTAGACTTCCTCTTTGAAGGTCAAGGTGTAGTCTTTGTAATTACTAATACATCCTGTTGTTCCCTAATTAATGCCTTGGACCAAGTGGAAAAGTCAATACAAAAATTTAAGGAAAATGTCATCTGACTTTAAAAGGTAGACTGATGGGTTTGGGGATTTGTTTAGCTGTCTGGATCAGTCCCCGGCCTCTGGTGGCATGGTTGAGGTGGATACTGCAGATTGGCTTATCCTGCTGCTTGGAACCCTGTTGATGGCAGCCTTAATTAAGCACTGTATGAGACAAATTGAATGGATCTGTTGCCAACCTCTGTTGGCCAGGTTATAATTAGAGTGCCTGACAGTAATATACTCATGAAAAGATTTTCTGGATGCAAAAGCAGTCAAGAGAAGAGATGTGGATATTTTGGGGAGACAAATTTCCATGTGTATCTTGCATCTCTGTATATTTTTCAGACAAAGCCCAAACAGCCCTTTGTTGAGGATGATCTTTTTAAGGATGGTGTATTGAAAACAACCTTGGAAAGTAGAGACAGTGTCTCACTCAAGATTAAGGAGGAATATTCATTTACTGGCCAAGATAATGAATATTATATCTCCCTCTAGTACAAGGGATAGATTTTCCTGTAGCCCATTTAAAAAGATTTGAGTTTCCTTGGGCTCCTGGGTGGTTCAGTCAGTGGAGCGTCTGACTCTTGATCTCATCTCAGGTCTTGTTCTCAGAGCTGTTAGTTCAAGCCTCATGTTGGGCTTTATGCTGGGAATGGAGCGTACATAAATAAATAAATAAATAAATAAATAAATAAATAAATAAATAAATAAATATTTGAGTTTCCTGAGGTTGTGACTCCTCCCTTTTCACACAAACCCACTGCTGACCACCATTCACCAGTGTTCCTCTATGTTACCCCATCAGACTGGGGACATGAGAAACCGACACAAACATGAAGCTCATGCTACTTGCTGTCATAAAGTCCTTTGTCTCTGACCCAGAAATCTTGTGTCTTCTCTCTGCACCCATGAAACTGTAGCATTACTTTGTTAGCTTGCAAGTTAAAGGGTATTATATGAAATAGCTGAAATCTGGAAAAAGCCCAAATGTCCATCAGCATTATATTGAATAAATGATACAAAGAAATACCAAAAAGCAATGAAATTAAGCTACTGCCTCCCACAAGAGCATTGATGAATCTCACAATTATGAGTAAAGCTAGAACAATATAATGTGCATTCTGTATAATTCCAGTTTATATACAGTTCAAAAGCAGGCAAATATAATAAATGGTGCTAGAATTTAGGATAATGATGACTTTTAAGGGAGACAGAAGAGTTAATGGTTAGATAGTGGCATGAAGGACCTCTTAGATGCTGATAACATTCTAGTACTTGATGTGGATAGTGGTTATGCAGATATGTTTACTTTGTGATAATCCACTGAGCTGCATACTCATGACTTGTTTGATATTCTGGTTGTGTATTATACTTCAGTGAAAAAATTAAATACACACTAGATATACATACATGCATACCAACCAAAATTCCAGCTCTTTTCTCCTTCAATTTCACACAGTAAAGGCTTTGTAAAAAGAAATGACTGAGGTTACCAGCCTTATTTCTGGCAGAATTCCAAAACCAGAGCATTGTATTATTTATAAAATGATTACAATCACTAATATTTTATTATTAATATCTTGAAAATAACAGATATTTGGTATTTACTAGATATTATTACTATACCAACTCTTTTACTTGGATTATCTCATTTGATTCTCCATTCTACTTCATATAATGTAAGTTTAATAATTAATTATTTTCCTCATTTCCAGGTAGAGAAAATGAGTCCTAGGCCAGACAAGTTACTAGTTCATGATCATAAATCTAGCAGAAGGTGGAGTTACAGCTGAAATGTAGACTGTTTTACTCTGTACCCTTTGAGCTCATCCATGATGCTCTACTGACTTCTACTACACCCTTTCAGATGTGGACATCTGTGATCCACTGAAAAGGAAAAATTGGAGAGGCCAACGTACAGTATTACCCCAAAGCTAAAATAAACAGCACTGAGAAGCAATTGCTAAGCAAAGGGGTGTTAGTGATAACATTTTCTTTTTTATAGGAGTGAAGAGACTGCATCTAGCCAGAGCAGGTCATTAAGCTCAAGCAAAGGTTCACTGAAGCAAAGGCCCCTATTGTTTATCTCACAAAATAAGTGGAGGGTTTTCCAGAAAGTGTGGAGCAAAAGGTAAATTACCTTGTGGAAATGTCAGCAGGAAGGGACTGCACACTAGGGTCTTTTTCATGTACAATTGACAACAGCTAAAAATAAATCGAACATGGCAATGGCTCCCCATGTGCCAATAGCCCCAGGACACTACTTTCATTTTAATAAATGATTAAACAAAGTGTTTAACTTCTTTCTGTTTTCAGACTGACTTTCAGAGGCACAGGAAATGCATTATTGACTATTTTGCTATGCCTTAGCTTTGAGTAAAGGGCTGTTCTTAATAACTAGTACTAAGAAACTGTGTGGATTCCCATTAATAGTATAGGAAATTTGAGTTGTTTTCTCATGAAACCTGGAGACATGTCCTCTGCCACCCATGTTCCTTCCTACTTCCCGGTGATAGACATAAAGTTAAGACTTCCAGCCAAGGGAAAGGAGCACCATCTGTGATCACAAAATAAAACGAAATTAAAAGACATCTATGAGAAGTGATTTTGTGATGATGCTAAGTGGAAAATCAGATTTGGGATTTGTTAACACAAAGCTTGCCTACTAGATTCTCTGCTTGTGAGTGGTTCTCAGAGACATGAA
The DNA here is from genome assembly GCF_054177405.1 of Leptonychotes weddellii. Taxonomy (NCBI): domain Eukaryota; kingdom Metazoa; phylum Chordata; class Mammalia; order Carnivora; family Phocidae; genus Leptonychotes; species Leptonychotes weddellii. The sequence goes on along the minus strand of NC_138377.1, from coordinate 14,197,099 downwards.
TATATAATGACTATCTATTTGGATCCTTGGAGGGCAACAATGGCTAAGAATGGTGGGCCTCAGAAGAGAAGTTAAAAGGAAACAGAGCAGAGGTATAAAAGTAAGAAGTAGGATACAGAAATTAGGGGACAAAAGCTTTAAAACTAACAGAATGTGGAAAGAATATTAACTTGAACTAGGAACTATGGATCTTATCTCAGTTGCTAGTTGTATCTCTGGATCAGCCACATTGCTTTCCTGAGCTCCATTTTCACTGAGTGAAATGGAAGTGTTTGATTATATCATTTCTTTGACTTCTTCCAACAATTCCACATATGATATTCTATGATCCTAAGAGTGGCAGTGGTCAGTAGCATTCAATATACACTAAAGGAGGAAAGGAGAAAGTAGAATTCCCAATTTTTTTGAATTTTTTTTATGTTATTATGTTATGTTAATCACCATACGTTACATCATTAGTTTTTGATGTAGTGTTCCATGATTCATTGTTTGTGTATAACACCCAGTGCTCCATTCAGTATGTGCCCTCTTTAATACCCATCACCAAGCTAACCCATCCCCCCACTCTCCTCCCCTCTAGAACTTTCAGTTTGTTTCTCAGAGTCCATAGTCTCTCATGGTTAGTCTCAATTTAATTAGAAAGAAAGCTCTTATGATCTTTTTAAAACCTATGTGGTTGCCAATGTTAAAATGGAATGAATGGTAAGCCACCATATCCTAATTATAAACAGTTGGGATAATCTCACCTAAAGTATACTAGATACATAATCCGTAGAGAGGGCAAGGTAAAATTACTCTGTCCAAGTCAGGAAGTCAGTCCAGCAGGCCAAGGATAAATATGACAATCTAGAGGAACTATGGGGAAAGGACACCAAAGAGGTAGAAATCTGGGATGGAAGGCAATCAGCTGGGGGACCAAGATAAGCCCTTGGGAGAGACTATCATAAATGAGATTGCACGCCTGCACAGATAGAATGGCAAGATGGACAGCTGGAGCCTAATGCAGACTACTGCCTTAAACAGCAGATCTCCAAGGCATGCTCTATCCAACTTTTTAAAAGAGATTTCCTTATACAAAAAGCCTGCCACATTGACAGTACTTCAGAAATACTGGCTCATTTATCCCAATTACTTAAGCTCCAGTGGGTCCAAGAATCTATCCTATGGGCATAGCCTGGCTTAAGATCATGTTTTGGAGAACTTCACAGTAGGTTCAGTTATGTTCTGTAAACTATTTTAAAAAGTAGAAGAAAGACTAATATAATTTAGAAAATCAACTTTTTGGAAAACGTTAATTATTTTAAGGGTTCATAACAAGGTGGTGACATTTAGCCATTTGGAAAATCCAATTATGCAGAACACATCGTGGTGGAGAAATAAGATATAATACAGATCACCTCTTCCATGGCATCCGATGACTGTTTCCATAAAATATCATCAGAAGCTGACAAATGTACCTGGATTTCTTCACCCACAAACGAATATGTTGTTGAAAGCTTACCCTGTGCCTATTTGCGTGTTTTCTAGTTGGTATGCAACTCTTTCTCTGCCTCCTGTGATAGTTATTCACACGCTGTTGCGTACTGATTTTCATACGCTTTCTTCCTGCCTCGGACCAATGAAGCAATAAATAAGGAAGAAAAAAAAGGTAGGTCTCTCTAAACAGCACCAGGGCAGTAGTGCAGGAAATAGAAAGCAACTCCCCGAAGAAGCAAACGCATTCATAGCAAATTCCACCAGCAAACTAGCAGTGTCGTCCAGCTAATTATATGTAATTGTCCCCTATATTGAAACAATAAATAATGTGGGAGGCCAGTACTGCATGTTGGAGATTACGACTCTATATAAATAGAAGGAAAATAAATGAGGAAAAACTGAAAATAGGTAGTATGCACTGAAATTATCGTCACAGGCATTTTATAGCACTGCCCACTGGCATACATTTTTCTGGATGCATCCATTGAATACTACATGTCAGCGTACCAAAGTTAGAATGGAAGTTGTAGATTTTCCAAATTCCACCTGGTATGAATAAACAGCCAAAACCACTACTAATATTTTGTTTTTATTAACACGGCCACTTGTCCAGGAGTAACAAAATATCAGAACTTTTTAAGTTTTGAAAAGATGAGCACAATGTTTTAAAATATGGCATAAATATCAGTGAATCTGGTTGCTGTCATTGGTGTGACCAGGACATTCATTGGTAGCCAACCTTAGGTGAAAGCATCTCACCAAATCATACCAATGTTTCATAGGCAAATACCCCAAAGATTTCAAAATCTGGGCAGATTTCAAATCTTTGCACTTGAATTTTCTTTTGTGCTACCAAATCAGCACCAGATGGCTGGCCTTCTTCTTTTCCAGATATAATTTCTTCTTGGAACTGTCCTAATAATATCTTGTTCCTTCCCACAGCTCTTATGTAGGAAGTGGGTATTCAAAGGAGATTGTGTTTGTTTGCTTGCTCGCTTGCTTTGTGAGGTTGGAAAATCTGTTGAGAAGAAGGTAAAGTCTACCAATGTACTTTCTTTTAATTAAGTAGGTAGAAGTTTTAAAAATTGTATAAGTTACTTTATATTTGACAAATGCTCAATGAGTACCAATTATGAAAAGAAAAATATCCAAGCAAAGCATTGAGGAGGACAAAGGATAAGAAGAGAAATATGAAAGTCAAACGTGCGGGGGGTGCCTGGGTGACTCAGACTGTTAAGCATCTGCCTTCGCTCAGGTCATAATCTCAGGGTCCTAGCATTGAGTCCCACATCAGGCTCCCTGCTCAGAAGGGAGTCTGCTTCTCCCTCTCCCTCTGCCTCCCCTCCCACTTGTGCTCTCTCTCTCTCTCGATCTCTCTTTCCAAAATAAAGAAATAAAATCTTAAAAAAATAAAAGTCAAACATGAATGACAACAGTGAAACCTATGAATTATATGAATAGATATACATTGTTGTGATAAATTCCTGATGGGTCCCTTTTCAAAAATTATACCCTCCCATATGAAAAAGGCTAATTTATGACAGTTTATCATTAAAAGATTATTTCTTTTGACAAATATTTAGTCATCTGATATAATGTCAATGAGGACCTACATTGCAAAGTGACTGATTTTGAAGCCAGTGGTCTTTGCTTCAATATCATTTTTATCTAGCCAAAACCCTAAACTTGAGAGAGAGCTCACCTAATAGTAAAAACCAAATGGACAAAAAAATCCAGAATTAGGAGGAGTGGCAGGAGAGGCAAAATAAATATAACAACAACAACAATGGGGGGGAAAACATACCCAGTAAATCTATACAAAGAACCTAAACTAGTTACACGTAAGGAACACACAATGATGTAGGTAGTGGAAGTTTTTTTAGAAAGTATTTCTGTACAGATAGATTTAGAGTTTATTTTAAAAGCCTGGGGAAACACAAAATGGTGGAAGGCGATGCGTGGGCTACGCCCCATGGTGTTTTCCTTTGACACTGGAGTACCTTTAAAAATAGCCTGATGGACCCACAAGCCCCAGGGACTAGCTGTTCCTAGCTAATTATCCAAAGACCTGAAGAAGCCAAGCTGTGCAAAGTCAATTCAACTTTGCCTAGTACAGCCTGAAGCTACTTTAGTTAAACTTCAGTCCTGTTGTTTCTAATGAAAAGGGTAAAACAGAATAAAAATTGCAAACCCAATTCAATATAAGTGAATAAAATTGTCAGAGGTAAAGGCACACAGTAGCCAATAATTAAGACAACTACTAAAATTGTTTCTCTAGAAGCCCAGACTCTAAAAGAGATTGTTTTATATTTAATTCAAAGATAAAACTCATTTGAGTGGAACTCAAGCTTATAGCTTAATCAAACTGATGCCACGCTTTAGTTACAAAGAAAATATGTCATAGAAAACAAATTAAATGCCCATTGAAAGATATTTTTGATGAATTAGTTTTCATAGAAAGACATAGGAAAAATGCCCACAATATTCCAGTAAGTGAATAATAAGGATGTAATAGGGTCCGAAACTCTGACTTTTCCTTATCGAGGCTAATTTGGCTACTGGCTGCAGTGAATGCCTATCTTGACCACAACAGACACCAACATTGAGGGCTCCTGGATGATACCATTCCTCATGTGGGACAAGCCAGTCCCCTGAGAACAAACTAATTGCTGGATTCTTTTTTTTTTTTTTTTTAAAGATTTTATTTATTTGAGAGAGAGAGAGAGAAATAGAGAGCGCACAAGCAGGGGAAGAGGCAGGCGGAGGGAGAAGCAGCAGGCTCCCCGCAGAGCAAGGAGCCCAACTCGGGACTCCATCCCAGGATCCCAGGATCATGACCTGAGCCAAAGGCAGTTGCTCAACCAACTGAGCCAGCCAGGAGTCCTTAATTGCTGGACTCTTTCGTCATGGAGGTGGCAACAACTTTCCTTTACTACAATAGACATGTATTCTGGATATGCATTGCCTACCTTGCCCACAATCCTTCTGCCAACCTGTGGACTTGTAGACCATTTTACTCGTCATCATGAAATCTCCTACAATATACAATATTACTTTTGACAAAGGAACTCAAATCAATAAAGAAGGATGGCAATGGACTCTCCCCTACAGAGTTTCCTCATATTACCGTGTACAGACCTCATCACTCAGGAGCAGGTGACCTGACACAATGGTGAAATGGCTTATGGAAGACTCAAATGCAATACAAACAGACTCAAATAAAAGACCCTGAAATGTTTGTGTTATATTTTAGAGGATGAGTTATGGTCTGAATAAGCTATCGATATAATGGTGCTATTTTTTTTTCATATCCAGAATACATAAGTAGAGGAACCAAGGGGTGGAAGTAGGAGTTGTTTCTCTTTCTTTTAACTCAATGATTGTGATATTGTGATTTATAATAAGAAATATATTTTTCATCTTTGACTGTCTTCCTGGCACAGAGCCCCTAAAACCCTTGGAATTTCCTAAGTGATAAAAGCTATAAAGACATCTTGATATACATCAAAAACCCCTTCCAACCACACCTGAGTTTATGTAAATGAGGTAACTTTTGGAAATACTTAAGGATGGGGCTGGTTGCCAGGGGAACCAACCATGAGATTAGAAGGTTGGAACTTTCAGTCCCACCCCCTTGTCCTCCAGGAACGGGAGAGGGGCTGGAGGTTGAATCAGTTGCCAATGGCCAACTGTTTAATCAGTCATGTCTGTGTAATGAAGCCTCCATAAAAACCCAAAGGACAAGATTTGGAGAGCTTCTGGGGTCTTGGACATGTGGAGATGCAGTGAGAGTAGCTCACCCACAGAGGGCCCTGAAGCTCCTTGCCCCTTCCCATATGCATCTTTGTCCTCTGCATCTCTTCCATCTGGCTGTTCCTAAATTATATCCTTTTATAAGAATCAGTTGTAACCAGTAATCTAGTAAATAAAGTGTTTCTCTGAGTTTTGTGAGAGAACTCTGTCAAATTAATTCAAACTCACAGAGGGGACCCTGGAAACCTCCCATCCACAGCCAGTTGATCAGAAGCACAGGTGACATCCTGGACTTGCAGTTTATGTCTGAAGTTAGTGGGAGGGCATCTTATAAAACTTTCTTGTAAAAAAAAAAAGGAAATTATAGTCTCATTATTAGCTCCAGAAGTGATGCAAATATTAATATTATATTAATTACACACATACACACTGTAATTGTCACAGAAATTGTGGAGGATGCCTCTTGTTGATTAACATACATAATATATTAATTTTCCCTTTTTGAGCTTTTTGCTTATTACTGGATATACAATTAGTTGGTTGGTGATAGTTATGTACATAATTTAATGTTTAGGTTCAAGAATATTCAAGTAATTTTGTAGCTGAGTTAAAAGAGAAATGGACCTCACTTTGTGATTTTGTTCCTACCCTACTTAGAGAGAAGGTGAGAGCATCTCCACTTGTCCAAAGAGAGATGCATCTCATTAGGCAGGGAAAGTAATTTTTATTTTGTCGCAACAAGAGTCAAATGTGTGTAGGATGATGTGGAAGTTTGCTGAATAACCAGAGGAGTAGGTGGTGCTGGTTTACTTATTTATCACCTTCTTTCATGTCCATATTCACCTTTCTTAGGATTCTCCTTTGTAAAACTAAGTCCAAATTTCTGTAAACTCTGTACACCAGAATTCATTAGAGGGAAAATGAAAGATAAGAGAAAGGGGAAACAATGGGATTTTCTTCTTTCATTTATTTGTTTGTTTACTGTTCCTACTACTAAGGTGCCATCAGTGGCTATTGGCTCTAACCACCAGTTTCTTTTGGTGCTGCCATAAACAGCTTCATTGTGCCTCTCACTCATATCAGAGAAAACCAGATAGCACAGCCCCCTCAAAAACTGATCACACATTTTGTAGGACCCTCTCTTGATCTGAAATGCCATCTGGAGGTAGCAGCACTCCCTGCCAAGAGGTCTGAGCACCAGTCCAAGAAATTCTAGTCTAAACACATAGGTCTTAGTAACCCCCAGTTGACTGGAGCATGTACCTAGCTGAGAAAACGGGCTGTTAAAGGAGGTTACTTAAATCATTCTTGAGATATATCATTAATTGCCAGTGCAGAATTATCCAGTCTTCTCATCCCTTGCATTCCTACCATTTGCTTATACCGCCAGGTTGTGGATGGTGGGCCAAAGTGGAAGGAAACTAGTTTGGGGCCAACTCCATTACAATACTCCTGAATACATGATCTAGGTAACCTTATGTTAGGATATGGGTTTACCTTGCACCAATGATTCCCTTCTTGGCTGTTAGAGCCTTTGCTAAAATTTCAACACTCAGGAAGGTTTGCATCTAACACCTTATAACATATATTACCCCGGAGGGAAAAATGGCTGTATGATAGACAGCTATATTTGAGCTCAATATAAGATGAAGTATTTTTTAAGAATGAAAGCCAACCAATATGGTGTTGGCTTCCTCATGAGGTTATTCGTCTCCTGTAACTTGCAATATTTAAGTAGAGACAAGATGACCATTTATTGGATTGTCATTAGAAGTTCACTGAATGAGCTGACATCCCATTTCTACATTTTATGATTTTTGGAGTTAGATGGCACTTTCAAGTGCATAGAACCAACATTGTTTTATTTTATTTTATTTTTACTAATTCAGAAGCAAAAGCCTTGTGAAATCAAGTATCCACTAACGTGAACTGTTAGTTCAATAACTCACTCAACAAATATTCTATGAGGGTCTAATATGTATTATGTGCTATGCTAGGCACTGAGGAAATTAAGTAGAAAGACTGTCCCTGTGATCATAGAGCCGACAGTGACAGAATGAGAAAAACAACCAAACATCTCTTGGGTATTTCTACTTCACAACACTGTCTTGTCTACTTAAAGTTCCTCATTTGAAATGGATCATAAACCAATATAATTTTTTCATAGATAATTTAAAATGACAAATCACTGGCAGTTTAATGTAAATCAAGTTAGTATCAGTAATTAATTCACACGTGTCACATTTTATATACCAGAACGTAATTCACTTATTACACATTGTCACATTTCAAAGAGTTGCCTTGCCTACACACACAATTTTTTTTTTTTTTCTGAACTACATCCTGCCTCTATGAAGTGTTCTTTTTCCAGTCCTGGTGAAAACAGAAGGTACAACAACATAAATTTAGACTGAACTGCTCAGGACACAGCATGCCTAAACCCTATGCACTTTCCATTTGCAAAGTATTCAAATTCCTTTACTAGGAAAGTCCCTGAGGAAGGAAGGCCTGCCTGCAGAATTAAGAGCAAAAGGGTGGGGAGTGCATTTTTCTTTCAGCTGGTTAACTGAAAATCAATTTCCTATTTTAAAAGCAGACCCATCAAAAGCAAGTGTCCAATTTTAAGCTAAGCTCTACAAAATGCTTTTCAATAAAATGTCTTTCTGCCTCTTTGCCTTTTCTCATTTCAATGTCCTGTTACATATTTCCGAAAGCTCAGCTTTCAAAACTTGGTGTGTGCTATGATTGTGTGGAATGAAAAGCTCTGAAAGGCCACAAAGAAAAGTATCACTTACCTCAGTCTCTGAAGAGAGGGCCATTTGAATTAAGACTGATTCCACCTGCGAAGCCTTAGTGAGCCTGAATTGATAATACCCATGTGTTGTGGGTTTTCTTGCTTTATTTCTTTTTCATTTCAGGGTGTATTGTGGGCCATTATTTGATTTTCATAGCAGCATGAGTGATTACTAAAATGCTGTGAAAGAGAAACTAAATCCTTAAAAAGAGGTATTCATTGAAGGCTCCTAGGAATCATCCGCCAATATTCTCTGCTGATTATTGGGACTCAAAGCTGAATGTTGGAAACATCCAAAGGAATTTAACTTTACCTCACAAAGGTAAAGTTCTTTTTCTTTCATTAAATACTTGGGGCTCTTGAGGCTGAGGGGTTTCCAATTTATTTTTATGTGTTTGCTGTTCTTCTTTACATAGATCCATAATGTAGTCTGGCAAAGCGCGACGACAAAGGTAGGTAACTTTTTTGTTCAAGTAATTGTTCTTTCTCCAAAGCCCATATGTAGACCTTAACTCTGTGAAGCCCATTGTCCTTTGCCCTGAGGAAATGTAAAAGGAGGTTTTGAGGAAACTGTGACTGCAACCAGCTGACAGTAGTAAGTACAGCATTAGAAAAATGGAAAGTGGCTAGGGAGAGGTGATGCTGGAGATGGAAGTGCTGCCTGTTTAGAGGTCAGCTGGACTGTCATTATGATGCTCTAGCAGAACTAGCAGGATGGGTCATTGAAAAGATACACAATGGCAAGTGATGCTCATTGAACACCTATAATTTGCGAGATACAGGTATAGGATGTGGGCATAGAAGGGTAAATCAGATAGACTTCCTTTCTTTCAAAACTACAGTATGTCACGAAGTAGTAGGTACAAAATATTATAGGAAGAAATGGACATTCAAGTATTATATGAACAATCCAAATGTCCATCGGCCTTTATTTTTTTTAGGTTTTATTTATTTATTTGACAGAGAGAGAGAGCACAAGCAGGCGGGGCGGCAGGCAGAGGGAGAACGAGAAGCAGCCTCCCCGCTGAGCAGAGAGCCCGATGCAGGACTCGATCCCAGGACCGTGAGATCATGACTTAAGCCTAAGGCAGATGCCTAAGCTACTGAGCCACCTAGGTGCCCTGTCCATCAGCCTTTAAATGGAAAAAATGTGGAATATCCAGCCAGTGGGATAATAGTCAATGATAAAAAAGAACAAAGTACTGATAGATACTACCACATGGATGAACATTAAAAACATCCTAGTAGGTGAAAGAAGCCAGACACAAAAGACCACATACTCTATGATGCATGTACATGAAATGTCCAGAAAAGGCCAACCCATGGGGGCAGAAAGTAGATTAATGGTTGTGTGGAGCTGAGGCCAGGAGTTAGGATTATCTGAACACAGCTGTGAAGGATCATGTTGGGGTGACAGGAATGGTCTAGAACTGGTTTATGGTGATTACTACACAACTTGGTAAATTCACTAAAAGTGATTGATCGTACACTTAAATACTTAATTTTATGGTATATAAATTGCAAGTCAATAAAGCTGCTGTAAAATAAATTCCACATGAGGTAAGAGGAAGATGAAGAAGCCAGATGAAGGAAGAGCTTTTGAGAAGAGGATGTCATTATTTTCCCATTGCTGTTGTGACAAGTTACCACAGATTTAGTATCCTAAAGCAACCCAAATTTATTCTTTTACAGTTCCAGTGCTCAGAAGTCTGAAGTCCATCTCACCGCCTATAGTCAAGTCGAGGATGATTCCTTCTGGAGGCTCTGAAGGGAGACTGTTTCCTTGCCCTTCAGCTTCTAGAGGCTGACCATATTTTTTAGGGTGAGACCCCTTTCTCACTCTTCAAATCACATGACTCCAATTTCTGTTTCCATCATTACTTCCCCATCTTCTCTATGATTCCCCCTGTATATCTTACCAGAACCATTTTGATTACATTTGGCCCACTTGAATAATCTGCCCATCTCCAGATTCTTAATCTAAAGATCAAGGTAGGATCCTAACTCAATCACTTCTACAAAATTCTTTTTGCCACATAAGGTAACATTTCTGGGTTTTGGAGATGAAGATGTAAAGCTATTTGGGGAGCCACTACTCAGCCTCATATAAGGCTCATTTTTCAGAAGAGATAAATTTTGAGTTGGATCTTAAAGAACTGATGCTTTTTCAGGTAAAAAAAAAAAAAAGAGAGAGAGAGAGAGGAAGCTCATTCCAAGTATAAGAAATGTTGTCAGGAAAGAAATAGGGAGAGAAGCCTGAATATAGTCTGTGGAGTCAAAAAGCAACAGTTGGATTTAGTTGTGGAAAAACAGATAACATTGCTAACTGCTCTCATTTTACATTTATGACTGGATTTTTCTCCTGCAGGTACTTTGCTGTACTTTATCCTCATCTGCTCCTATCTTATTATGGTTTGTTATGATGGTGATTCAAATATGCTACGATTGTCTTCAACCTTTAAATATTCTTCCCTGCTTACCCATCAACCTTCAGCTACTGAGTCAATGCTTTACTTCCTTATTATTTTCACAAAATGTCTTTTTTCTCTTCCTTTCTTACCAATCTCTCTGAAAGGCACACCAGTTTGGATTTTGCCCCCACTATAACTGGTCTACAAGGTCAGCAATGACCTCCCCATTGCCAAATCTAGTAGTCAATTCCCATTCCCATCTTACATGACCCATCTGTTGCAAATGACTTACCTGACCATCCTGCTTCCAGGGTACAGACCTTCTCTTGAATTCCCTGTCTTCTACAGCATCACATCCTTCTCTTCTTTCTTATCTCCATATATAGGTATTTCCAAGAATTCATTTATTTGTCCTCTGTCTTTTCTCTCTCTACAATCATTGTCTAGATTATCTCATCCACCTCATGTTCTTAAATACCATGTTTACTCTGATAACTGCGTTTATAATCTTATAACTCCCAGTTTTTGTCCTATGACTCCCATTTTTGTATCTATAGCCCCAACCTCTTCCCTGAAAACTGAACTTGTAAATTCAACACTATCCTCTCTACTTGGGTATTTAATAGGCTTGTTAAACTTAATGTATTTTAACCAGAATTCTTGATTCCTCCTCCTGCTCTAGATTGGTCCCTCTACCAATCTTTCCCTTCTTAATAAATGTCACCACCATCTATTCAGTTTCTTAGGCCAAATTCTTCCATTGACCTTAATTCCTCTACTTCCCTCACATTTCACACCCAATCTATCAGCAAATCCTTCAGGTCATACCTTTAAAATATACATGGGGTTTGATGATTTATTAATACCATCACTTCTACAACCCTTGTTCAAGCATCAATTGATTATCTACTTCCTCAATATCGACAGCCTTGTACTTGATCTACATGTTTCCAATCTTGATCTTCTCCACCTTATTTTTCAAAATGCAACCAGGATGATCCTTTTAGACATAAGTCACATCATGCTAAATCCTTGCTCAAAATTCTTCCTGTGCAGTCTCCACAATGGTTCTCGACAACCTCACACACTGGCCTTCACACTTTTGCACGGCTCCCTCCCCCTTTGCATCAGGGTCAGGTCTGTGTGACCAACAGAAGATGGCTGATGGTATGCCATTTCTAAAATAAGGTTATAGAACACTATGGTTTATGTCTCTTTTTCTCTCTTTCTCTCATGTTTCCCTCTTCTTTTCTCTCACGTACTCATCTGGGGGAAGCTATTTCATGAGAAGTCCTACAGAGAGGCTCACATGTCAAGGTACCAAAACCTTCTCTTAATAGCCAAATAAGTGAGCTCAGAAATGGATCCTCCAAACACAGTTAAGTCTCAGATGACTGAAATCTTGGTTGACACCTTGATTGCTGCCCCAGGAGAGACCCTAAGCCAAAACCATCAGGTGCCCTGATTTCTGACTCACAGAAACTGTGAGATTTAAAAAAAAAATTGTTTTAAGCATTTTAAGCTGCTACATTTGCAACAACATGTTAGTTATGTGTAGATAACTAATTTCTATCGTAAATTGAAAAATAATACCCTTAGATTGTCTACTTGGAAAATAAAATGGGAAGATGAGGTGTCTATGTCATCTGGTGTTTTAATCTCTTATGGCTTTTTGTTAATTTTGGAGAACTAGAAGTCACCTTTGAATTAATTAATTATTACTAAACACCACTTAAGAGACTTCTTTCAAGACTATTTAAAAAGTAGTCATGGAAGAATTGTCTATTCATTTAGTTTGATGACTGGGTTCTGATAAACAAAGTATATAGTTGAGAAAGTTAAGGCAAAATCAAAAAATGTGAGAGGCCACTTTGTAATTAACAGCAAGACAAGAAGAATGACAGTCTGTGGGCATTCATTTACTCATTTATTCTTCCCTCCCATTAACAAATATGTGTTATTTGTTAGCTTTTCTGGGACAGACACTGAGAGTCTAGTAGTTAACAAAGCAATTTCAAAACATCACAAAAAATACATGCAGCAGTGAATTACTCAATAAAAGTCCAGTTTTCATAAAGTCAGAGCAATATAGGCACATGATTTTTTTTAATTGTGTAGCTGGTGTTTCAACATAAGCTGCACATAGTCATACTGGGAAACATCAACACTCTGTTAGATTTCCATACACCTGTCTTATGATTCAGCATCATTTTCGTTTTTTGAATTACACGTGATGAGTGTGGGTAGATGTAGACTTGTTAGTGCCTGGGGCTTCTAAGATCCAAATCCAGCAATAAGTAAATGATAAGAATAAGTGCAAGTTGCATGGGACCATGTAGAAGACATGTGTTATCATTGTAAAAAGGCTGCCATTATGAGGTGAACATAAGTTATGTTGTTCTAAGAAGCAGGGAGGAACCAGTCAGGAATTTGTAGAAGGCCATTCTAGAAAGTGCAGCACTGGCAAGAAAAAAACATGGGGATAGTCAGAAGTTTATAATACCTGGCAGTAATAAAATAGTAATATTGCCAAGCGAGTTCTGAGAGTGCACAAGGACCAGATAAATGAACAGGATTGGATGGTACACTTAGAGGAATTTGCATTTTATCCTGAGGCCACTGAGGAACCTTCTCAGTAAGAGCAACATGATTAGATTTGTGTTTTGGGAAAATGACATCTGCTAAACTGTTTGAAAAAAGTATTTAGGGGCCAGAGGGATATGAAAAGCAGTTATGTTGCAATAATCCAGGGGATTATATATGATGGTTATTTTGCCTAGAGTCGTAACATTAAGGATGGAGAAAAAAATGGATAGATTCCATGGATATTAAGTAGCTCTAAGTGAGAGGAGGTGATGATTTAATAGAGGTGAGGTGGGGAGGATGGGACCAGAGTCATGAATGATATCCATGTTTCTCACTCATGCAATTTGGAAGATGTTTGCACTCTCCCCTGGGATAGGAAACACAGACGGCATGGGATTGCATTATTATATAGACTGTCTAAGTTACCAATTCAAATTATGTCAGACCTATTATCACAGCAGTGCTTTTCAAAGTGTGGTTCCCAGATTAATAAAACTGCCTTAGTAATCTGTACTGGGAAGGGGGCAGAAAGGAATGGAAAGACACAGCCAGGAGGCCATTGCATGTCTCATAAGATGTCCTCTTCAGTGTCTTCCAAAAAAGCAAATACATGCATTTGTCAGTGTTAAGGTACAGTGACAAACTGAACACCACAGAAGCAACACTCTTCTGTAGGACTAAAATGTTACCAATCAACTTCATGTGTAGCTACCTAAAAGCTACTTCCATTTCTCATCTCTTTTTATCCTCCTGAGAGGTGAAGACTATCCAGAATCTGTCATTCACTTTTTCTATATTCATACTGTTTCCATATACAGCCAATGACAAGCTTGTTTTGGGACTTAGAAAATCAGTATCATATTATATGCAGTCTTCTAAAAACTGCTTATTTCCTTCATTAAAATTACAATTTTTATATTGAAGCTGTAAAAACTTAGAAGTCATTCATTTTCTCTTTCTTTTTTTTTTTAAAGATTTTATTTATTTATTTGACAGAGAGAGACACAGCGAGAGAGGGAACACAAGCAGGGGGAGTGGGAGAGGATGAAGCAGGCTTCCCGCGGAGCGGGGAGCCCAATGTGGGGCTCGATCCCAGGACCCTGGGACCATGACCTGAGCCGAAGGCAGACGCTTAATGATTGAGCCACCCAGGTGTCCCATCATTTTCTCTTTCTATTGTGTTAATATATTGAACTTTATTTACCCATTCTTTAGGAATTGTTTACATTATTTGGCTTTCATGAATAATCCGTCTATGTACAATCTTTGACATGATTCTAGATGCTCCAGAACAAGTGTTTCTACACCTACACACAGGATCAAGGATATACAAATCAATATGCAAATGTTCAACTTTGCAAGATAGTGAAAAATTACTTTCCAAGGTAGTTTGGAAAATATCTTAATCTCTCCATCATTGTGCAGGAATTCTTGGTACTTCAGGATATCTTTGCATCCATGTGCAGCTTGCCTCATCAAGCCTGGGTGGTGGCCACTATATCAGGCTGGCTGGGATGACTGCTGGCTCACTATTTCACCCCAAACTGTGGCTCATGCTGTGGTTTCTGTCACTGTTGTGTGAGTCCCCAGAAGCTGCCCAGAAGAACCAGGAAACACAACCAATATGTGCAGAGACTTAATGCTGTGTGGAGTAATCTTTGACCTGAGAGACAGAACATGGGAAAGGGCCTGCAGAAAAAAAAAAAAGAAAAATCTTCTTTCTTTTTTTAAAGATTTATTTACTTATTTGAGAGAAAGAGTGAGAGAGCATGCGCGCACAAACAGGGGGAGGGGCAGAGGGAGAGGGAGAGAGTCCTCAAGCAGATTCTCGGCTGAGCACCGACCCTGATGCAGGGATCCATACCATGACCCTGATGAGATCATGATCTGAGCTAAGTCAGATGCTCAACCGACTGAGCCACCAGGAGCCCCAGGAAAAGTCTTCTTTCTTCCAAACCCCCAGAATTGTTCTAGAATCCACTGTTTTTAGTTGATCCACTGCATTCCTTTAGCCTCTATAGATTCATTCCCATTACCAAATATTATGGTGTGTTTTGTTATTATTATTGTTACTATTTTATATTCTTATATGTGCCTTTACTTCATGTCTGTCATACTTCCATTTTTCCCTCACATTTGTCTACCTGAGATTATATCCAAGTAACATTAGCACATCAGTTTGTCTAGGGAATTAAAGCTAAGCAGTGGGTAATCTTTAGAGAGTCCTGACTATTCTTGGGGTTTGCTTTTTCGTATAACTTTTACAGTTAACTTGTCCTCAAAAGCCATGATTGGATTGTCATTGGAACTGCATGAAATTCGTGAAGCAACTGGGGGAGATGACAATTGCCATCTTGTGAGTCTATGTTTATGCATGATCATGGTTATATCTCTCACTTGTTTAGGTCACTTTTAAGCTTTTTCAGTTAATTTTCTGCAATGAAACGTCTTTTGTTAGCAGTTTCCTTAGACACTTTAATTGTTTTTGTTATTGGATTGACTATTCATCACAGATTTTCTACATATTTGTTGGTGGTGTGTAGAAATGCATTTTATTTTTGCATATTGACCTAGTACTCAGCCACCATTCTAAACTGTCCATGAATAAAATATCATGTCCAGATTAGTTTTAGCAATGAGTTCTGATATCATTGTTTATAGATGATAATATCATCTACACAGAAAAATGCCCTATAAAGATGAGAAATAAAACATAATTCAATTTTCATGTTACATCTTTCTAAGGATTTGAAATTTTCATTTAAATTTTCAAATTTATTGGTTTATGAAGAGACATATCTACATTTCTAGGTAATATATTAAGGGGAAAAATGAAAAATATGCTGAGCATTCCAGCAACAGTTCAACATAATCCTCTGTAATTTCTAATCATATTAATTCATAAGCTGTCACTGACATATTCAGCCAAAAATGTATTCTAGTCACTGTGCATATGTATTGTATACATTACAATATGATACAGCCATAAACCCATAAGGAGATTACAGTGCCATCAAAAAAAAGAAAAAAACTGTAAGAAACGAACCTAAAATAACTAAAATCCAAAAGAGGAGCTTCTCCATGAACCATGAATGGCATAGAGATAGCAGTGTGAGCATTGAGAGGAAAGACGAGGGGGTTGGGAAGACAGCGAGAATCCTTGGGTATGGATTTCCTGCCATAGTCACCTGATCCAGGTTTAATGATTTCATTAGTGTCATTTCCAGGCTATGATGGATATTCAGGGACAGGACAGTGACAACAGTGCCATGGAAGTGTGGAGCTCCCTGGCCCCTCTGGGCTGGGAGGGTGCATGGAGATGGTCCAGCAGCAGGCAGTTCCCATAAATCAAGCTGGCTCCAGCCAAATGTGGGCAGGGCTGATTGAAACATTTTAAAGAAATGTTTCAACAATTTTAAAAAATGATCTGCAGACTCCTAAATATCAGTTTGGTGCTTGATGAGCAGTTATTTTGAGTAAGGACATAGAAACTGGCAAATAATAACAAAACTGAAGATATTTTTTAAAAATATTTATTAACGGGGTGCCTGGGTGGCTCAGATGGTTAAGCATCTGCCTTCAGCTCAGGTCATGATCCCAGGGTCCTGGGATCGAGCCCCACATCGGGCTCCTGGCTCAGCGGGGAGCCTGCTTCTCCCTCTCCCTCTGCCTCTCCCCTGCTCATGCTCTCTCTCTGTATCTCTGTGTCTCAAATGAATAAATAAAATCTTTAAAAAAATATATTTATTAACTATCAATTTGTTCCTGTGTTACAGGTGCCTGCTATATATTTTATAAATATCATTTAATTTATATAGAAAAGAGGTAGATATTATCATCTCATTTTTCTAAGTGGATATCTCAATTGTAGTTGTCAGTTGCCAGCACAGGAAGCCGAGTCTGGTTAACTTAACCTGCAAAATAATTGGTAAGAAAGCTGGAGAAGTTACACTAGAAAATGGACAGAAATCAAGAGTTTAGACAGAGGGCCCATAGCAAAAGTTACCCCACAGAAGACGGGGTACTCCTCTGTTTGACACTTTGCTCAACTCTTGTGCCCCTTGGCTCTGGACAATCACCACAGCTGCTATTGGACACTATGCAATGAATTAATCATTGGCTGTTCCTTCATCTTGGTGGCACTCACTGAAGGCTCCAAGTTGTAGTTGAGAGTGTCCGATAATCCATGTCCTGGCTGCTGGACAGGAGGAAAGAGGAAGAAAGCATTTGCTTTTCCTCAGCTCTCCAAAAGAAAGAAGTTTTATGATTCTCACATGGACTCTCAGAATTGGATATTCTCCCCCAGATTGAAAGGATTTCAGATGCCCGTGGGCAATGCACACAGATGCCTTTCTCAAAATGACCTAGCTAATGAGCAGAGCTGGTATTTTTCAGTCAGGTCTGTCTGAACCATACCCCATGATCTTTACTCTACATGGAACTGATTCAGGGCAATAAATTCTGCAGAAAAGTTTAGTTTTAGAAAGTAGCATGATTTTTACATCAGTGTAGTGAGGCTAGGTCTCCCATTGAACACTTACTCTATACAAGAGGATGCTGGGCAAGACAGAGTGGGGATATATGGTCTTATATTCTTAGTATTTATGGTCTAATTAGGGATCATGTTTTAAAATGTCTATTCACTACCAGGTGAATGTCAGTTCTGAAAAGAGCTACAGGCATTCAAGTTTGTGAGATAACACTGTGAGTTGAGACATTCCAGAAAACTTTACAGGAGAGGTGGCTGGAATTTCAGTATGCAGGGGATGATGTTTCAAGCAAGGGAGGATTTGCTTATGCAACAATATATGTAGGCACAAATCTATGCAAAACTTTCTGGATTAAGTTCATGATGTCATTAAGGAGACAAAAGAGTTGATCATTATAGCCACTGGAGTGAAACCAAACCAAATTCCAGTCATCAGAATAATGGGTAGGATTGTGAGGTGTCAGGAAGGCCCCACCAGTTCTCTCAGTTTGAAGGACTCCATTTCTGGAGAAAAGGGCAAGGGACTGAATACCAAGCCTGCAGTAATTAGCAAACAGGCTCGAACCAATGGGAAGAAAGAGCGGTCAGTCCAGCTAAGATGTGCTCTCCAGGAGGTTAGAGACCCAGAGAGCAGGTTGCTGGCTAATAAAGGGCATGGACAGCTTTGGGCAAAAGTCAGTTGTGAGAGGCCTGAAATACAAATGCAAACTTTATGTTTTGTTGCTTCAGGATAGAGTTCCATTATGCTGGCTTTGACCTTATGAGAACATTGTCAGTGGCCTTGGAGCAAAAAGAGTAATGCTCCTTTCTGAAGTGAAGCCAAAAATAATGCTTCAATAAAGAACGATAAAGCAAACTCTAAACCAAGGCTGCATCCTACAGATGTATCATTCAGTCCTTCCTACAGCAGGTGCCCTGGAAAAAGAAGTCTCTACTTAGACCAATGATACTAACAGGAGGAATGAAGCCCCCATTGCCCAGAAAGACTTCATCACTTTATAATTAACAGAAAATATACTAACTTCTTGGAAGTTGTACAATCACAAACAAAGGTGAGCATGTTGAAAGAAGGATAAGTAGCAATAAATTTCAGAGCTCATTAATTTCCATTCAGGCTTCACACCTGCTCTTCACTTTTACTGTATCTTGGATCTACTCCCTACCCCTGCCCTGTACTCCTACATGCTCACACCTTTCATCCCTCCCCTTATTCAGCTCCCTTGGCACCCCCTCACAACACCAACTTCTTTCTATTTTTAAAGGTTAAGTTTAAATGTCACCTCCTGACACAGGACTTCCCTAACCTCTCTCTAGCTAATGTAGGTTAACTCTTCTCTATCATAGCATCTTATTTCCCCAGAATACTCATCAAATACTTATGTTTATTTACTTCTCTCCTTGCTTATTTTCCATCTGTCCTAATAAGCTGTTAAATTTATTATTTTTTTAAAGATTTTATATATTTATTTTTGAAAGAGAGAGAGAGAGAGCACATGAACCAGGGGAAGGGGCAGAAGGAGAAGCAGACTTCCCGCTGAGCAGGGAACGTGATGTGGGACTCAATCCCAGGACTCTGGGATCATGACCTGAGCCAAACGCAGATGCTTAACTGACTGAGCCACCCAGGTGCCCACGCTGTTAACTTTAAAAGTCCAGTGATCAGATCCTTTATTCATTGCTGCATATTCAGTGCCCAGCAGAGTGCCTGGCCCTTAGAAAACACTCAATAATTATTTGGTGAATAAACAAATGAATGAGGAATCAAAAATTTCCTAAAGTTTTCTTCTGAGTCACTCACTAGCCATCAAACAGATGTTTATAGATCTCATGCACACAAGGAAAGAAGGAAAAGTTGATCCAAAGGGACCTTAGAGATTTGACCTTGAGCTAATTTATCTGGTTTTGTTCCACTTTTCACGAAAATAAAAATCTCATTACACATGCAAATGAGTATCAGAAGTTTATTGCTCTTTATGTAAACAGTGAGTGTTGCTATCTGAGGAGCAACACCATTTTTCACTATTCCACCACACACTGCTTTAGACATAGTGAGTGATCGGTATTGTTTATTGCATTGATATTTCAATGATTAGATGATTACATGAATGAATATAGAATTAAGAGTGATATAATAATGCACGGAATCAAGAGATTTTTTTTTGGGCTATGAATCAAATAACCAAAACGCAAACACAGAGATGATTCTTGCTTTGAATCTGGCAGGATCCAATTAATATTTATTAGGTAAGGAATAGCGTCTCTGGCTGGGAATTTAAATTAACAAGCAGATGCTTTCTCTAATGTTGCAAGTATAGGTTGGCATTTTTTAGCCCGGTTAGCATCACATCACTCTGTTCCATGGCTCTGTACTCTACTTGCATTATGCACACGAAATTGTGATATTTTGGCTATAAGTAGTACTTGGAGGGGTAGATGGTCTAGGGAAAATTTAGCCTGTTTCTGGGAAAGACAACTCACGATGTTTCGTAACAGCCGGAGACAGTTCTCTGTTCACTGCTACACTGACATGCAGGAAATCAATGCTATAAAAATGGATTTAAGGGCATCACCATTTTATTCTGTATGATAAAATAATTGTGGTAGGTTAAAAAATCTTCAGTATGCTTCAGAGTATTCATGAAAATCTGTTAGCAAACCTAATGTGTTTTACTTCATTCTTAATCTAGAACAAAAGTCAATTATTTCTGAAGTTTTTAAAGGGCAGCATAAATTGTACCTCTATTTTGATTGTAGAATGCATGTGAAATGCCTTCTATACGGTGCATGGAATGTAGTAAACTCTCAATAAATGTTCATTTCTTTCCTTTCCATAACACTTGAAAATGACAATTTGCTCATGAATTTCTAATAGTTATTTATGAAGCTCTCAATATATTTCAGACATTATATGAGTGCTTTGCAGACATTATCTTGGTTAATTCTCATTCTCTCTTTGTGAGGAAGAGACTATGATTATCCCCCATTTTCCAGGTTAAAGAGGTAAATTGCTCAACCAAGTCAATCACAACTAGTAATCCAGGTCTGTCTTATCTCAAAATCCATGCTAGTAGATAGATACTTTACCACTTAATTAAGTATGTTTACCACATAAAAAGAACTGGCACATTTAAAGCCGTACTTTTAACAACTCTATTGTGATTCATGTGTTTGTGTAAAATGCCTTATATTTTTAATTAGTGATGGACTCCATAGAATGAGAACTGTTTTATTCTTATTTCCTTATGTCTTCCACAATGCCTGAGATATAGTCCATGCTTGATAGATATTTGGCAAGTTAGTGAGTGAATGATTCCAGAAAAAATACGTAACATGAACACTGCTTGTGGGGTGCTCAGTATCTTCCTATTAGAAGCGCTCCTGACGCTGTGTGGTCACCTATCATGGATGATTTAGAAAGAATTACTAAATTGAGGGAGAAATTGTCCCAGATGATGATGTAAATAATTCTTGCAAATTAAATGATGTGCAACTTGTTTCTACAAATGTCAAGGAGTTCAGAATCTTATTTATGTTATCCTTTAGTAAATTTTTCTTGCCCTAAAATGTATGAATTAGAATCTAGGAGAGAAAAAAAATGATCCATGCTATTCCCCCATCATTACTATCAAACTTCAGAAAGTCCTTTATTGTTCCAAAAGCCTTGCTCCAATAACATATAATTTCTTACACTGTTATCGCAGTCCTTTTAGACTGTGATAACAAAATCCCATGGACAGACTGGGTGGCTTATAAATAGCAGAAGTTTATTTCTTACAGTTCCAGGGACTAGAAATCCAAAATCAGAATGCCAGAAGGGTCAGGTTCTGGATTGCAAATTACCCACTTCTCCCTGTATTCACACATGGTGGAAGGTGTTAGGGAACATGGTGGGGCCTCTTTTACAAAACACTAATTCCATTCTTGAAGGCCATACCCTCATGACCAAATGGCCTCCAAAGTTCCCCATCTCCTAATGCATCACCTTGAGGATTAAGATTTCAACATACGAATTTGGGGAGGATACAAACATTCAGATTATAGCACCTGTCTTAAGAAGTAACACTCCCATGGCCACATTTTCTAACTAAATTATATGGAACAAGTGCATTGGAAACATCTCAGTGTGTTTGGTAGAGAAGACAGGTTTCCCAAGGCCCCATCTCAGACCTATTGAAGCAGCATCTTCAGTGGTAGGGCCCAGGAAATCACTTTTTATCCTGCTTCCATGTGGTTGAAATGATCACACTATAGTTTGAAAATTGCTGTATTCATACTATCAAGAGACAAGAACAAAACCTCAAGCCACATACCTGCCCCCACTTCCACCCCCCCCAAGCATATACTACTGTCTCTCCTCCCCCACTGTGCAAGTATGGATTCTCCAGAGAAGCAGAACCAAAGGGATGTGTGTAAATAGAAAGAAAGAGAAAGACAGAAACAGACAGATGTATTTTAAGAAATTGGTTCATGCAGTTGTGGAGTCTGGCAAGTCTGAAATCTACAGGGCAGGCCAGCAGGCTGGAGAGCTGGGAAAGAGTTGACAACATAACTTGAATCCAAAGGCAGTCTGGAGACAGAATTCCCCTTTCCTCAGGGACTTAGGGCCTTCAACTGATTAGATGAGGTCCACCCATATCATGGAAGAGCATCTGCTTTACTCAAAGTCTACTGATGTAAACATTAACCTCATCCAAAAAATACCTTCAGAGTGACATTTAGACTGTCACCAAATATCTAGGCATTGTGGTGTCACCACACTGACACATAAAATTAACCATCATACACAGCAGTAGCCTATGAGAATGTTCAGAGGATTGCGTTTGTCATTAGGATCCACAGAGAATAAATGAGTCTGGACAGAGCGCTCCCAGATTCACAGTTTGATAGTGGCCCTTCAAGCACAAAGCTTTCTGTAGCTTCATTTATCTCCAGTGGAAAATGACCAGATGAAACTAAAGAAAAAATTCCAATGGTGACTTTTATGATGGTTTTTAATATTTTACACACACACACACACATATTCACACAAAGAGATTAGGATATTTAATATATCAAGTCATTACATTCAAGGTTTGAAATCTTTTTTTATCCTCAACCAAGAAAAGGATGGGAAAAAGGAAACATAAGCAACAGAGAGAGGTGACTTAGCTCTCTAGTCATGCCAAACTCAGGATGAGCTGAAGTTATCCCATGGCTCATTTGACCTCAGAGTTTCCTTCCCCTCCCAGTCCCGATTCAGTCAAAGTTGCTGGCAAGTTGGAATTCCTTGAGAAGGAGAAATATTCCAGGTAAATGTTTTCCTCCTGATGTTTGAGTTAGAGAGCTTATTTCTCTAATTCACTAATGGAAAGATTCAGCCCCAATTCCCATGGGCCCTCAAGTTACCATTTTGGTGTGCCAATGGATCTGCCAGAGAGCACAATTCAAAAACTTAACCTCCCCAAAATGCCTCCTTTTGCCTGTGAAGGCTACATAACCCATGTTTTTTGGAACTTTTATCCTGGCCTTGATTTGGTGGACTAAATTAAGCAATGTTAAGATTCTACATACTATAACACATGAAATTCTTCTTACTGGGCTTTTAGTTGAAAGCCCTCAAATTGGTTTTTCTTTCCTTGTTAATGGTAGAATGGGAACTTTTAAAGTATATACATGAAATTCCTCATTAATCATATGCTTCTAATTTGGCAAAGGCAGTACTTTCGTTCATTATCGTAATTTTGCCCAACAAATCTGCAGGAATTTTCAGGTCTGGTGATTATTTCATGGGATAAGATTTCACCCAGAGTGTTCTCATTGGATGTTTCTTAGAACAGAACCGAGAACGCATGCCTTTCAACCTCATGGGATTCGCATTTCTGCTTCTTTTCTGCAGGTTTTACCTCCTGGCTCTCACAGGAATTCGTGGATGTCATTGGAGCTTTTATTTTCACCCAACTTCCTCCTGGGCTTTTGCATCTGTGGCTGAGAATGGCCAGGTGCAGAATCTCAGAAGTTAGTGACCCTGCTCTTGTAAGTGAAAAATTACGAATATTTCCTCTCGGGGACACCCATAGGCTGTTGCCTTTATACCTTATTTATTTATTGAACTCTTTTCTTTCTGTCATTAAACTTAGAATATTAGCAAACTGAGATAGATAGATTAGATGATTGATAGATAGATAGAGATGATAAAGAAAGAAAGAAAGAAAAAAGAAAGAGAAAAGAGACAACAAGAGAGAAACAGAATGTTTCTAAGATAATTTTATCCAAATAGGACTATCTTTGGAAATCTGCTGTACTGGTTTTGGAGGCCCATTTTCTATCCAAAGCCATTGCTTCAGGTAATCAGGCGCCTCACTATTCCCCAAATTTTCAGTGTCATTCCATCCTCTCTGCTTTTGTAAAAGCTATTTATAGCTTTTCTTGTGGTGTCCGCCATCATACACTCTCATCCTCCTAAATCCTACTCATCCTCCTAAATCTTAATAAAGAGAGCTACAATTCTAGTTCCTCTAATTCCTTGGACCAACATTTATCTTTCCACACTTCTGACTACCTTTTCCTGGCAATACTCTGCACTTTGTACTTTAAACATACTGTATTTTTGGGGCACCTGGGTGGCTCAGTCGTTAAGTGTCTGCCTTAGGCTCAGGTCATGATCCCAGGGTCCTGGGATCAAGCCCTGCATCAGGCTCCCTGCTCTGCAGGAAGCCTGCTTCTCCCTCTCCCACTCCCCCTGCTTGTGTTCCCTCTCTCGCTGTGTCTCCCTCTTTCAAATAAATAAATAAAATCTTTAAAAAAAATAAAATAAAATAAAAAATAAACATACTGTATTTTCTCTTAATTTTACTCTATTTGTTAGTCTCTTCTTAAAAATTGTAACAGTACCTTTTCAAGGTGCTCTTCACCTCATACAGGGCCTAGTCTCATACAAGGTGTTCAAATTATGAGTGGATTGAAAAGAAAATCTTAATCTAATGGACTCTCAAGTTATGTCCACATGATTGTGCGATGTGGTGCATCAAAGACCTGCACGTGGTAATTATTTTCTCTCTCTTTCTTTTTTCTAAAAAAGAAATCTATTTATTTATTTATTTGAAAGAGAGAGATGAGCAGGAGGGGCAGAGAATGAGTTAGATTCATAATTATGAAAACTTAGGAATATGTCCCATGAAATAATTGTAGTGTGTGTCATGTTTGAGAAAAATGTTGAAACAATGGTTTCTGGGCTTGTAAATATAACAAATGTCCATTTATTCTTTTTTTGTATTCATCTGATTTTAATTGTTATCTATGACTTGGAATGGTCTTCCCCAAATTTGGAATGAAGCTATAGAGACCTATAGAAATATCCATGACATGGCATCTGCTCTCTCATCTGAAGTAGAATGGAATAACTGGTATCTGCTAGTATGCAATGGAATCACAAGTCAAAGGAGGCACCAATCTCATGCTCATGCTTCATTGGTTAGCTGTACTAGCTGAACAAAGCAGACATCCCAAATTAAATATCATAGACATTGATTTGTGACTTACTGCAAAAATTTCTCTTGGGAAGTTTTTTTTAGCAATTCCTTTTGACATAGGAATTTCCAACATGAACAAGGAAATTTTAAATAACAGAATTCATTTTCTTTCCCTTAATGTAAAAATCTTGGGAGCTGTTCCTCTAGTATATTTCCTTTCACTTTCCATGTTTGACTCCTGTAGTTTCTCCACCATGATAAAAATACGTGTCATCTTTTGAGAGAGTTGGGGCATTCCTATAAGAAGTAAGTAGTAATTATTGCCCCTTATCTTAAAAATAATTTTGGCTATTACAACAGAATTAACAATTAAGGCCAACTTTTAAATACAGAAGTTTTACAACTTTTTCCTATTTATAATTGCAATGATTATGCCTTGGAAAATCTTGAGAAAATTTATTCTTCAGTCATTTAGATTGTTTACAAAAGCTCCATGGTTTCAACTGTGAACATATACCTGGCTGACAAAGATTTTGTCATATTTTTAGATACCTTTACTCAAAGTAGGTCAATAGGCTATTTTCAGAAACATTTTCTTCTGGTTTAATAAAAATTGCAAGAGATCTTACCAGAAAATGCAATGACAAGCACAGATGGTTTTTCTTTTCTTACCAAATATCATTGATGCCTAAGTATTGGTGATTGGCAAGCCTGGTGCTCTATTGCTTGACAGTTTTGAGCTAGGCACTAAGTTAGTCTCTGGAATGAGGTCACACAATCCCCAAATGCTGAGGTCATAAACTATATGGAAAGGCAAGGTAATACTTGAAAACAATGCTATTTCAAGAAAGTTAGATTTTGTCCAACAAGCAGTATGAAGGATTGAAGTAACCATCTCAAGGACAAAGCTCAAATGATGAACCCTTTTCTCTTCCTTTTATTTGGTTCTAAATGTCAGAAGTTGTAGAAACAAAAATAAATTTAATGATTTAAAATTTGAAATGTTTGGTTGATTTATATCAAAAGGGGTTGTTCATTTTTGACCCTATCTGAAATGTTCTTAATTAAAAAACAAAAGAGAAGAATTTTAAAATTTGCAAGATAGATTACATTGCAAACTCTATAATACCAGAAAACTGGTTGGATTCCAAAATACGCTAAGAAGTCACAGGTTGGAGATATGATTTAAAACAATCAATATAAACTGTGACACTGTAAATAATGCTCTATCCAAAAATATCCCCCAAATACACATAAATTTAATCTCATGCAAAAGAATCCTAATCTTAAATTTTATTTAGTAAAACACAAAGTTTATTGCAGAATTTTTTGGAAGGATCAGGATGAGGCATATTGGAACAGAAGGATGGGAGTGATGACCTATTTTATAGGCAAAAGACAAAAATAATGTGTATTCACAACTAGTGCACCTTCCTACCTCCCAAATAAAGAATAAACAAGAGGAGGATTTTCATGTAACAATGTTATATTTTTAAAATCCCTGCCATAATCAAATTATAATTCACATGACTTTTAAAAATAGCCTTCTAACTGATATTCCTCTTTCAACTCTTCTTTTCCTCCACCTGTGCTCTTTAGTGTGGCCAGTCATCTGTCCAAAAACAAAGCTTGCCATGTTTGTGTATTTCAAAACCTTCAATGGATGACTAATTCTCAAAGAACAAAGTTCAAAATTTGGGACATAAAAAAAGAGGCCTGTGGTATGGTCTTTGCTTACCTTTCTAACTGTATCCTTTACAATAAATTACATTTATAAAATTTCAGCCATATCTTTCAAGATAACGCCTACACTGCTTATTCTCAAATGCAAGTTCTTCCATTGTAAGTGAACTTCCATATTTTTCTAGGCTTTTCTCATACCCCTCCATTCTTTGGTCTTTATACTCCAGCCATAGCAAACACTAACTGTTTTTCCACTCACCATGCTATTTCATACCTCTGGGCCTTTGTTCATTTTCTCCCTGTGTGTGTTCAACCTACCCCGTTCTCCATCTGGCTACCTCAGAATCATGCTGTCCTCTAGGAACTTCTATTATTTTCCTCTACCATTTGATTTATTTTTCTATTCCTGCACTCCCACAACACCCAGTCCCAAGTGATGACAGAAAGCTTGCTTCATTATATCAAACGCATCCTTTCAAGTCTATTTCCCTTACTAGAATAAAAGCTGTATGAAGGCAGGGATTGATTCATCTACACTTGTATTCCTAGTTTCTAACAAAATGCCTGGCATATTATAAGGTCTCCATAATATATTTTTGGAATGAATTTTGTCTTTTACAAGGAGGAAAATCATTCAGGACCATGCATTGGGCAAACAATATTTTTAGAAAAAAGTAATCTGGCAGAGCTTCATAATGGTTTATAATGCCTGCAATTTTTATTTCTATACAAAGGTATAAATTCTGGCCACAATTTCTGCAAATTGCTAAAACATTAAAATTATCTAAGCATTTGGAATTCTGTTACCTTATCAAACAAATAGCATTATAAATCATCTGAAAACTTGGCTTTGCATTTCAAATATTATAAAAATGTTGTGTAAGGCTGGTGTCCTACAACAAGTTCAACACTGAAGTTAGAGGTGTGGGGAAGGCAAATGTGATTCTTGAACCAAATTTGCTAGCAGAAATTTAAAGAGAGGTAGTTGACCAGTACTCAGATTAAAAGATCAATGTCTCTTAGAGAGAAACATAGATGGGTAGATCTCTCTGACCTCACCCTCCAGCTCCAAGAACAACTCAAATGAAAAAAAAGGAAAAGAGAGTGGGGCAATGCTTTGCTGGGAAGGTGTGGGTGAGCCATCCTGGTGGTCTAAAGATGGACTCTTGGATATAAACAACACCATGGTAAAGAGAACACAGCAACATAGAGCATGAGTGTAATGGAGTGTTCTACCCCTGCAAGTAGACAGTGCTCTGATAGTTCATTCATTCAACAAATATCTTTGTACTCAAAACATTTTGGGTCACTGTGTGCCAGGCACTGTGCCAACCTTTAGGCATATGGGTGTGAAGACAGAGAGATCCCTTTCTCTTATAGAACTCACTGTGGATGTAGAGAATCTGGAGCATGTAGTGATCATAAATGACCTTCAGTGGAAATTGTACTATTTTCCTCTTCACTGTATTGACCAAATGATATTGACTTGTGAAATCCTTATAACACAAAATGTACATTAATTTTCCCATAAATATGTGATATCTCTTTGGGCCCCCAAACATGGAAAATAATCTAGAAAAAGAGAGCTGATATAAAGCTATGAGTAAACCCTTTATTGAGAGGTGCAAACCCAAGGTGGCCAGAGTTGGGGGAAAGGAGAGTAAGATGAGATCAGGAAAGAGGAAAAGCAAGTACAGGTGGTACATTATCCAACTGGCCCCAGCCTTCCAATAGAAAACAAATATGGGGCGCCTGGGTGGCTCAGTTGGTTAAGCGACTGCCTTCGGCTCAGGTCATGATCCTGGAGTCCCGGGATCGAGTCCCGCATCGGGCTCCCTGCTCAGTGGGGAGTCTGCTTCTCCCTCTGCCCCTCCCCCCTCTCATGTGCTCTCTCTCATTCTCTCTCTCTCAAATAAATAAATAAAATCTTTAAAAAAAAAAAAAAAGAAAACAAATATGACTGGTTATTTGGTTCTGTAAGACAACTCCAGAGAGGTGCCTCAGAATTTCCTCTGTGTATCTGGTGACT
This sequence comes from Leptonychotes weddellii, assembly GCF_054177405.1. NCBI lineage: Eukaryota > Metazoa > Chordata > Mammalia > Carnivora > Phocidae > Leptonychotes > Leptonychotes weddellii. The sequence goes on along the minus strand of NC_138377.1, from coordinate 14,168,430 downwards.
TTTCTTTCTTTTCTCTTTCTTCCCTCCCTTCCTTCCTTCCTCCTCTCTCTCTCTTTCTCTCTCTTTCTCCCTCTCCCTCTCTCTTTCTTTCTTGTCAGCTGCCTCTCAATGGTCAAAGTCTTCCCAATTGAGTGTTAGCTGTCAGAGTTACCAGGGCTGTGACCCGCTCCCTCTTGACAGGCACTGGGGAAGCAGAGCTACTGCAGTTTCTGCTAGTTCAACCTTCAGCCTCAGAGGAGGTTTCTGCCATTGCTGATCTCTGAAGATGTCAGGAGGGGCTGGGGATTTACCACCACAGGAGTAGACATGGGGTGGTGCGTAAAATGAGCCCAACACATGTGGGATATGTCTCACTGTTAGAAAAGATAGTACTTTGTGGTCCATGGACAAGGCATCAGGTAATATGGAACATAGTACATTTTCCCTTCATCCTCCTTCCCACTATATTAGGAAGAAAGTCTCAGCTGGTGCTATTCTAAAACACTTCTCCAACACTTACTTTTTTTTTCTTAAACAGGCAAGAACAATTTTATTCAAGATTATTGCAATAGAGGAAAGAGATTGAACTCACATTGGAATATAGCTGAGACAGCCGGGGATTTGTAGCCAATGGCTGGGTGAAGGAGAGGGTGGAAAATCTCTAAGAGGAACTCAGTTAATATGGGGAAAGAAACTTGACTGGCTGTCAAGATCAGAGGGATCATCTCTAAACTGGCTTAGCAGGATTTTCACTAAAACTGAGCTCAGCACTCAACTCCTTTTGTAAACAAAAAGAGAGCAGGTGAATACAATCTAGCTAAAATTTAATTACATTGCTTTACTTCATAATATGTCTAGTATATTTTGTATGTTAATATATGTATTTCACCTATTACAGCTCTGTTGCACTTATGGAAAGTAGGAAGGGTATATATTTAGTATCACGAAGAAAGGTTTCCTTTCAAAATGAATTTATTTGAATAAAAAATCCCATCAGGTTAAAGACAAAAAATGACAAAGCCATCATATTGATGGTGATAGATAAGAAAGAAAAAATCCAAAAGAAAGAATACAAATGAAAAAATGTTAGGAAATGCTACCTTCGTATGTTTGGACTTGATGTATGCCTGAGTATACATATGACAACTTTGTTACAATGATTTTTCTAATTAATTTTCTTGTTCTTAAGTTAAATCTCTATTTAAAAATATCAGGACTCACAGGCTTACAAATGGATTTAACTTTATAAAACAACTAGCATGCTTCCAAGCGCATAGTTGGCATTCTATAAATACTTTTGTCATTTCACTTTTACTAGCAATAGAAGTGTCCTTAATTTAGGAAATAAAGAAGAAAAGAATGATCAAACAATCTGGTACTGGAACAACGACATTTTTCTTCCAGGAGCCCTGAGAAATGTGCCACTTTAGATTTGCAGGTTTTCAGAACCAAAAACAAGTTGAGAGATAATCAAACCAATTCCCTCTTTGCACAAAGGAAACACCAAGAGACTAAGGAGCTTCCCAAATCTACACAGCTAGTGGTTTAAAAGGGTTGAACTAAAACCTTATCTCCTGAGGTCTGGTTGGAATTTTTTTGAACATACGCAGTGGTAAGGTATCGTAAGATAATTCTTAATTAGGCTTCTAAACCCAGATGTCCCAGAAAGCAGACACATTTAAGCCACTTCACTTCCCTATGCAAGCCGGTCTCAACTGAGCTAATCCTTCCAAAGCATTTAATGGTATTTGTCATTCCCCTCTTCTCCAAATACTTCATTCCTCATGTTCTAGGACACCATTGTTTTCTGGTTTCCCTCTCACTTCTCTGGTCCCCAGTTATTTGTCTACTTTATTACTCCCTCTTTTTCCTCCTGACCTTTAGGTTTGTTTTTGGTTGTTTTTCTGAACTTACTCTAAATATTTGAGGACTTCAACTATATGTAATGGGAATAATATCCTATAAAATACTTGGTGATCTGGGGCACCTGGGTGGCTCAGTTGGTTGACCTTCAGCTCAGGTCATGATCCCAGGGTCCTAGGATCAAGCCCTGAGTCAGACTCCCTGCCCCTCAGGGAGTCTGCTTTTCCCTCTCCCACTCCCCCTGCTTGTGCTCTCTCTCTCTGTGTCAAATAAATACATAAAATCTTAAAAATAAAATAAAATAAAATATTTGGTGGTCTATTTTCTCTCTTGTGATTTATCCATTTTTATTTATCTATCTATCATCTATTATATATCTCACATCTACCTATTATCTATCACCTTCTTTTGCCTTTATTTTATTTCATACAGGATTACTGTCACTGTTATGAAACCATGAGTTTAGTAGTAAGTTAGTAAGATGAGGAAGGGGAGGACTGTATCTCCCAGAACAAAGCCAGCCAGTGAAGAAGGAAGAAAGCTACAAAACAATGGTTCTCACTGTGCAGGAAGGGAAAGTAGAAACCTTGCTGGTGGAGGTGGGGGCCAGTGTCTTGAGGAAAGATAATAATTTCAAGATGTTGTAAGGGGTTTTCTGGGCTACAGTCCCTCATCTCTTTGGGCCTTGCTCTAGACTGGATGTGCATGGAAGATGGTGAGTGTGTATGGTGGTTGAGGAAGTGGGAGGGATCTTCAGGAAGATTAAAAACCTCAGGTAAGTTGAAAGGGAATCCAAATGATGAGGGGTGTTTTCCAGTTATATCTCTGGGAAGTTTGCAACATAGTTTTGTAAGAGATTGAATTGGTTGAAGAAGACAAACACATGGGTGGCCCATAGGAAGCCTCTCAGAGTCTTGGATACTCCTCAGTTGTTCAGAGAAAGCAGCTAAGATTCCCCAGGCCTCCACAGAGATCCTAAGAGGACCAAGAGCCTGAATAGATGTGGAGTCATGACTGTGATATCTAGGAACATCCCAAAGTAAAAAAATAAAGTGGGAGCCAAAGATTTCATTGGTGGCCAATGGGATACTCCAAATGATAATATTTTACCAACAACACCTGAGTGGGCAAAGTACAGAACAACTAGAGATCAAGCCTGAACAAGTCCATGATACTAGAGACCAGAGGAGCCCCAAGGAATGCATGTAAAGTAAGGGTTCTTCCTCACTGCCCATGGAATGAGGAATGGAAACTTCTTTCTGCACACAAATAAAAGTCTAAAGAAACCTTAATAGAAAATGTGATCTTTATTTTTTTTAAGATTTTATTTATTTATATGTCAGAGAGAAAGAGAACATGAGCAGTGGGAGCGGCAGGCAGAGGGAGAAGCAGGCTCCCCGCTGAGCAAGGAGCTCGATGCGGGACTCGATCCCAGGACCCTGGGATCATGATCTGAGCCAAAAGCAGATGGTTAACCAACTGAACCACCCAGGCATCCCAAAAATGTGATCTTTAAACTGGTTGTATATTCAATGAAATTATTCTATTAACTCAAAAGTAACTTAAACCCAAAATGTTACTCTTGCCCTTAAATGGTGACTCCTTCCCTCCTCCTCTCCTATAATCTTTGGCAACCTTTTCCAGTTGGTGGGAGTCTGGACTGTAGAAGCATATAATACAGACAATGCTGAAAATTACTTTTTTGGAGTATTGTGTACAGTTAGATACCACTCTTCACCTAATATTCATTATCTAAAGACAAATTTTAAAACTGGAAATGTAGAATGATGGCAATTCAGGGGAGTAAACCATGCAGAGAGTATGTTCCACAAGCCTTGTGCTAGACCCTGGTGGGTTTTCTTTGCATGGATGTTCCACAAGAACCTCATACTCAAAATGTCTGATGCTAAGCCTATTTCCATCCCTTCTTTATTTTCTCATGATAATGACATCCAAAATCAGGACAGAATCCTCAGAACAATGTTTATTGTTGATGTTAGATCAAAAAATGGTGAATAAATAAACACTGCCCCAACAATTGCCAAGGTACCAGTATTGGAGTTCAAATGGCCCAGCTCTAAAGCATGGTGACAGTGGGGAAGTTTCAGTGAGACTCAGCTTCTTCATATATGTAAAGTGAAGCAAATAAGAACAATCATTACAGAGATACTATGAAAAAATAAATAAGATAGTTTAGTTAGAGGTTTCCTAGCATTTCATTTTTTTTAATCTTTTTTAGAGAAAGCTTGTAACGATTCAAGATAATGCCCTTCCAACTGATTTATCCAATTTATCTTTTATTTATATGAATTCAATTTAAGCAGGATAAAAGGAGAATTTGAGGTAGCAAGTATAGGGATGATTCAGTTCATCAATTTACGTCATTAGCAAAATATTCCTGAGACTTTGTAAAGTGCCATCACATAGACTTTTAAAATAAATATGCTTGAGACATTGTTATTTAAATAGGCAAAAATCTGATATACCCTCACACAGTATATCCAAACAAATTCCAAATGGCTCAGAGATTTAAATGGAGAAAGAAGAAAAAAAAAAAAAGCCATGCAAACACTAAAACAAAATGTGAGTGAATTCCTTTATACCCTGGGGAGAGGGAAGGTTTCCTAACTATGACTCCAATTCCAGAAGAAATAAAAGAAAAAAATTAGGTCCTTTTTTACTATATTTTTTAAATTTCATGATGAAAGATAAATGACAAACTAAGTAAAAATTATTTGCAACTTACATCAAAGGAATGATACCTTAATATATGAAAAGTTCCTAAAAATTAAGAAGAAAAAGACAGTAAGCCAATAGAAAAATGGGCCAAAGTTATAATGATAGGAAAAAACAAAAAAACTTATTTTGAAAAATAGCAAATTTAAAAGTAACAAACATTTATTTTGCCTATCCTATGTGAAAAGAACCACAGTGTACACCATAGTTAATGAGAGGAAGTGTCTCTCTTTAGAAATGTTCCAATTAATAAATAAAGAAAAAATGAAAGAATGAGAATGTTACTATTTTATACCCCCTAATAGACTAATTAATCTAGGCACTGAGCATCAGGGAATCTTAACATAACAAAAGAACAAATAACCAGACAAGGGATGTCTCCAAATAGAAGTACACAATGCTACCAATGAAACATTCTTGCTCAAACAAAAACAAAACAAACAAACAAACCAAACCCCTCTGCCAAACTCTGCCAAGATGTTTGCCAGTCTTAGCTGCAATTGTTGCTAGTGTGCGAGGACCTGGAATGGCTTGAACAGAGACTATATCTCCCTGGCTAGCATCTCTCAGATCCCCACCATCCTGGATGTTCAAACTGGGATCCTGTTCTCCAGGCATCACCAGATCCTTCCCTCCTCCAAGCTGCTCTATGATGTGGGAATCCAAAATGCCCAGCAGTTTTGCAGATAGAAGCCCTTCTTTCTGAAAGTTCCTCTGGATATAATACTTAGGATGTACTCATCTAAATGTATCTTCAGCAGGTTTTAAGAGGGATTTTGAGAAGTCCTTTCTGTATCTTTCCTTTGGAGTGTTGGCTCTTTGACTTCAAAGCCATCTGAGACCACCTATATCTATTTGATTTATTCATCCTTTTTGACAGAGTCATGATTTTTGTTAGATCCGTTGTAGGCTTTGGTGGTGCAGCTGAGCCCCTTCCTCTAGCTTCATTTCACGTTAATAAGTCAAACAAAACCATAATGTTCTCTTTTCTCCTCAATAATTCAGGTTCATATCATTTCACCTACATTTCTATACCCTTTTAATCATCCTCAACCTCTCTAAGTCTATCGATCTATTCTATTTGTTGCCTTTTAAAAGTTTTTCAAAACCATTTCTCTTTTAACCTTATATAAATCAATCTGAAAAGGTGCATGTAGGAAAAACAAAATAGAGAAATGTTTATGATTCTTAGGGTCTAACATGAGCTTGCATTTCGACTTCTCTAACTTTCCAAAAAGTATGTTTATAAGAAAATGTTCACATTCTATTTGCTCCATTTCTTAACACTTTAATACCTATGAATCATCGTTTCACAGATGATCTTAGCTGGACCACTAAACTACTGGGCTCCATGAAAGCATGATTATTTATCTTCTTTATTGGAATTATTATCACCAGTACTCATAATAATAATAGTCCTCATTCACTGAGCGTGTTGAAGTGCCAGGCACTCTCTTGGAGCTCTATAAGCATTAGCTCAATCAAGTTTCATCACTACTCTCCAAGTGCAACTATGTGGCCCATGCTGAATAGGTGAAGAAGTGGGACTTGGAACGTTTATGTGGCATAATTCTTTCCCAGCTAGTGAATGAAAAACTCAAAATCAAACCCAGGTCCCTCTGAATTCAAAGCTTGTGTTTTAAAGGACTGTACTTTTCATTGCTTCTCATGGTTACTCTTAAAAATTATTGGGTTTTTTTGGTTTGTTTTGGTTTTTTTTGTTTGTTTTTATCTTTCAGATCGTCAGCTCAATTACAGTGTTAAGCACGATTAAAGAAAGTTGTGTGAAGAGCATTTGGAAGTATTGCCACACAGGGGAGAAAACAAAGATTCTAAGGAGGGCATGGCATGCATTGCCAAGCACTACAAAAGTTATCAATTACGCATCCTGTTTGTATTACTTCAGAGAAGAGGTTTGGGGCAGATCAGTCCCTGTGGGATTAAATAAAACTCTTCTGGCTAATCCTCAAGTTTCTCTATGTAATGTGACTAACCTTATCAAAAACTTGATAATATAATTTATTGATATTTACTATGTGCTAGGTGTTCCAAGTGCTTTACAGTCTTTCTCACTTGTGTTCCTCCTTACTGTGAGCCACACTTTACAGATAAGAGACATGGAGAGGTTAATCAAATCATCTCAGGTGACATGACTAGTAAGAAATTTGATCCCATAATCTTTCTAACTGTAGAAACTATATACTTTACCAATGTACACTATATGTTAACTAACTAGAATTTAATAAACATTTGAAGAAAAAAAAGAAACTCTTCACTTTAAGAGAAACCATGGCTATTTCCAGAAAAAAAAAAAAAAATCTGGGATGTGAAATGCAGAGGCAATGGATGAGAGTGAGAAGAAGGGAGCTATGCCTTTAAGGCTGTTTTTGAAGTAAATGTACACTACTAAGCTACAAAGACAAAGAAGTTAGAAGCCAGGGTTCATATTAGATACTCCTTCCAGCTTATAGCAACAGAGACCTTTTTTGAAATACTTTATGCAGGTAAAACTTTAGTCTCTTATGTCAGAGCATTCTGAAAGCAGAAGTCCAAGGCTGTTTTGGTGACTCCACATAGTCCCTCAAGGGCTTAGGCTTCTTATAGTTTTCCACTTCTACACCCATACTTTCTGTTATCCAGTTTACCTCATAGTCCATAATGGCTGCAGAGACACCAGCCATTACATCTGCAATCCAGTCAGCAGGAAAAAGGAAAGTAGAAAGCATAAAAGAGTATCGTAGGTCTGGTGGCCTTCCAAGAAGGACCAAGAGGCTTCCACTTAAATCTCACTGACCAGGGCTTAGTCACATGGACAAAACTGTTGAGAGAGAATCTGAGAAATGTATTCTTCTAGCTGGGCTCACTGTCCCTTTAAAGAAAACTGAAGTCACCTGCAAAGGCAAAAAAAAAAGAAACAAAGAAAGAAGAAAAAGAAAGAAAGAAAGAAGAAAGAAAGAAAGAAAGAAAGAAAGAAAGAAAGAAAGAAAGAAAGAAAAAGAAGTAAAAGGAGGAAAATGAATATTATGATCATTTAGCAATCTCTGTCATAAGCCAGGCCTGAAAATAAAAACTTTTCAGCCAACAGAGCAAAATCCAGACAATGTGAGTCTCACTGAAGCAGGTGAGGAGGAAGCAGGACAGTCCAGATTAGCAAGACTGTCTTGGGCACAGGGTTAATTCTTAACCACATATCTTTCAAATTTGGTTGTTTTCAAGCTTCTGGTATATAGTTTACATTTGATCTTATGGATTTAATTCTCTTCCTTTTCCTACCACTAACAACAAATAACTCAATAAGAGATAGACAAATGTCCCAAATAACTCAACACTGGCCCATGATTGAAGCTGGATTCACTTGGTTAAAAAAAAAATCTGCCACCAGGGGCACCTGGGTGGCTCAGTCAGTTAAGCGTCCTACTCTTAATTTTGGCTCAGGTCATGATCTCAGGGTCATGAAATCAGGCTCCATGCTTGGGCTTGGAGCCTGCTTAAGATTCTCTCTCTCCCTCTCCCTCTGCCCCTCCCCACCTTGCTCACACACTCTGTCTCTCTTAAAAACAAACAAACAAACAAACAAAACCAAAAAAAAAAAAAAAAAAAAAACACCCCTGCCTCCCAAGTTCAATATCTCAGGGCATTCCATGTCTTCAGAAGAACTTTTTTTTCCTATTTTGAACTTTTTTCTTGGCTAGTTTTCCTGCTTTCTTTCCACACGGTGAACTGATTGGACACAGTGTGATAATGTTCCTACATTGACTCTGATGGGTATTTTGATTAAGTTCTAGATTAATTAATCCTACTATATATAGTTACCTAAGCCAACAGATGCATATTACCTAGAGATAGTGTCCTAAGGCCCAAATAGGGGCAACATTAAATATGCAGTATCCCTAACAGAATACTTGGGTAGGAAGACTCAAAACACCCTAATTGGTTTGAAGGCTCTTATTCTTATGAGTCTTATTCATTATTTCAACATTATACATAAAAATTATGACATTTTCATTACTGCTTCTGGCCCCCAAAGTTTTGATCTTTCTTAGAGTACCTAACACTTTAGGGGAATTACTTTATATTTGTTGACAAGTATCAAGAAGAAAGAGTCCAAGAAGAAGCCAGAAGAATGGGAAAATGAGAGGTATATTGAAAATGGAGAAAGTCAAGGAGAATCCTTCTGAAGAACGCAGAAAATAGTATCTTAATCTGTAACTGAAGTTTAATCTTTAACTCTGGGAAAAATTAGGTCATCGACAATGTTTGGGCTCAAAAAATAAGCAAGAGAAAAGCAGCTCCACTATGAATGTCTTATCCCTACTTCTAACTGCCTTACCTAACACTTATCTGTGTTCTATGTCTGGCCTTGTAGAAATAAGGGTCATTTTGTTGGATACAAGCTGTAGAGTTCACGTTTTGCCTACAGTACTATCTTAGGAGTTCATTTTGCTTTCCAAAGCAACCTAAATCCTCTTCCTCACCCATGTCGACCTTCCTCAGGAACAAAGAGACCTGCTTTTTGGAACCTGGGAGAGCAGACCTGACAATGAATACTGCAACTACCTCAAGAAAACACACTAAGGCCAAAACACAGCATTGGGATGCTTCAGGAAAAAGCAAACTACTTGATATGCAAACACAAGCACTTCTCAGATCCAGAGGTGGGAAGTGATGTCTCCTGCCTCAAAGTCACTCTTCAGAAGGAAAACAGTTGGAAGAAAAGAGAAGCCAACATTTGGCAGGTGTGACCAGCAGAGATGTGAGTGTTGCCAACCCAAAAGTCCAAAATAGAGTGTCCTTGCTTCTTTTCATCTCTTAAAATATTTTTACATGTAAATCACCCATAACTATGTCAGAGCCCAAGACTGTTGAAATTATATTTAATTATATTTAGGTACAATCATAATGAACAGTATTTAGAAAGATGTGTCAGCATGAAATAGATTTTATTCACAACCACATATCTTGTCAAAGGATGGAGCTCTTAAGAACAATCAAACTAAGTAGAAAAATAAGTTTTTTACTAGAGAATAAGTTTTTTGAGTAGGAAATAAATTTTGTTACAAGCAAAATACAATGTTGGAAAACTAGAAGACAATGCAAAAACTTTACTGTCAAACAAAATATCCTCTGCATTTTTCTTTAATAACTAATAGAAATGAAGCAGAGGGAAGCAGATTCCAATAATAAACATAGTAATATATTAGCATCAAGACTCACATTTCATATATATATGAAATACATATGTGGCATTTACTACCAGAGTAGGGGCTAGAAATTAAAATAAATAAGAGGTTCTGTCTCTATTGCATTAAAATATGTTTTATTATTATGTAGGTATGGAAAGGCCAACAGATCAGGAGACAACTGCCCTTGAAAAGATGCTTTGTTATACTCACAGATTCCCAAGAGAAAGGGCATACTGTGCATGCAGGGCTTCCTGGGAGACACTGGGGTCAGTTGGGAGGCAGAGGAGGTGGAAAGAAAATGTGCCCAAGAGCCTTTATTGTGGCTTTTGAGGGAAGGAACTGGAATAGGTGAGGCAAGGTAAGTAGATTTAGGATTGGTTAGTTAAAAAAAAAAAAATGGAGAAAATGGATTCTGGGGCACGAGAGCTGTCCCTAATTGTCAGGTACCTGGTTCTGGGGTGATGAGGGCAGGGGAATAGTGGCTCTAACTATGAGGGACTGATAGAGGATGTGGCTGGGAGAACTGGCTCAGCTTTGGTGGGTTTGCATATGAAAGGCTCACTGACAGGCAAGTTACTATCTTCAAGAACTGTCTAAGCCAGAGGCACAGTCCCACCAGTATCTTCAAGGCCCAGATATCAAAACATCAAAATACAGAAAATAAAAGAACATAGTTTACCACTCTATGTGCAAGCATTTTGCTACCTAGCAGAAAGTCAGAAGATAAACCAGTAAATGACATAAAATACAGTAGTGCAAATGGGGCAGGGATTCTACATGCAATGTATAGAAGGAACTGTTAATCTAGACTAGGAATCAATGAACACTCCCTTGGAAATCATGTCTAAACCAAGTCCTGAGGAGTGTGGGAAGCAAAGGTGAGATGGAGAATGGAGAGAGGAGGAAGCAGAGTTCACAGCATATGCTATGACCTGGACTCATGAGCATATTTTGGAAGTTTAGTGTTACAAAGGAATTTGATGTGGCTGGAGTGTATAGCAAGTGGATGTTAACAAGAGAAAGGCGATTAGTCGGGCCCAAAATGTTTATGGAACAAACATCTCCTAGGTATCAGGCCTTCTGCTATTAACCGGAGGCTGACAAAGTGGACAGACTTGGAATCCAGGTGAAGAGGTTCAGATTTCATCCCAGGTGAAATGGAAGTCTACTGAGTGGTTTTCAAAATACACTTGAGGAGGATGAGGGAGGAGGGGAGGGCCATGTTGCAAAATAATAATTTGACATTCTCATATAACTCTCATCCAGAGTAAATGCTGAGGTTCATTGACAAAGAAGGAGCAGATAGACAGTAGGGAGTGGGGCAAAGGTTTACTTTGAAGAGTTCTGGATTTCTTGATATCACATATATGTTCTATAACCTTCAGACTCTTAATTATATGTTTGAGAGTATTTTTCAGGAGAATCGAAGCTGGGACATAGGGCATCATTGTAACTTGTATTGTACAAACAGGACATGAATTGTTTTACTTGCTTTTTCATCATGTTACACATACTCCGTTCAAGTGGGAAATATTAAATCAAAAGCCTCTCCCGAGGTTGTGAGCTGATCACTGCGTATTTTGCAATACGGTTGCTTTTTTTATTTTTGCAAGAAGGAGGTTATTACATCAAAACCTTGAAAACTGCTAAAGATGTGAGTTGTGGTGTTTGCTTTTGAAGTATCTAAATAAATCTGTGGTCATAGCAACTTTGTGATAACAACCATTTGTTGGGGACCATGAAGAACTTTAAATGTATTACCATATTCATTCTTTCTGCAACTCTACAAAGTACATATATGATAAAAATAATAATTTACTAATAGAGGTTCATGAGAATTAAGTAGCTTGCCCAAGATGAAGAGCTATGAGGTAGGGGAAGTTGGAATTCAAATCTAGACACCAACTCCCAGGCTGTGAGCCACCATGTTATAGAATCACACTTCGACTGCTGCCCTAGCGTATTGCTCTGTATATTATGTTGTCCATAGTTAAGGGGGAAAAAAAAACAAAACAAAAAACCTCATCTCTGGAATCTTCCAGCACAATTCACAACACCCAATGAGGGCATTCATTAAGTCACAACACAGCTCCTGGCTTTACCACCCTTATAGCATTCAATTTAGTTGGTTCTTTCTAGTAGCAACATATCATGTGGGCCTTTGCAAGCGTAATTTGGTTTCCCATATGAGCTTCTGTCCATTCTACCTAGATGAATCAGCTCTATTTGTTAGTACTGCTGGGGAAAGCTAAGCAACGTGAGCCCATGAAGGCTTCCCAACATGGTAAATGCTCTATGTGACACTTTAGGGCTCATCAAACTTCTTGATTTCTGTTGGAAGAAAAAGAAAGTATATTTTAATGATTTATTTTCAGGCACTCAAGTGACCCTCATTCTTCAATTCCAGTGCCCTTGGTGGGGTGACAAATAGCCAAATCATTGTAAAAGAAATTAAAATCCAGGGGAAATGAATAATCCCTGTTAGAAGATGTCATCTGATATGTCAGAGCACTAAAATACAAAGGTACCAATTAGTAGCCATTCGTGTTTTTTACCTTACAAAATACATTTTTCTTTGTTTGCTATAATCCCTTCATAAGTTATAAGGAAGTGGATAAATTATAAGAAAAAAAGGAGTAGAAAGAATAAAAGATTATCTGAGACCCATTTTTGAAAATAATTTATTTATAGAGTTTATAAAATAGAGTTTTATTAGTTCATGTTATTTTAGGAGAAAAAAAATAATTTTACCTAAAGTTAACAATCATATTAAATAAAAAGATACTTATTTGAAAGAGAACAGGTAATATTCTCCTGTCTCAAAATATCTCTTCTACTACACTGACACATGACCAACAATTTATACTGTGTAATTCTGTAGGTCATAGTCTGGAACACATCACATAAAATGTAATGGTAACCAATTAGACCATGTATCAGACTCTTCTTATGCACCAACTCCTTCAGATTTTGTCCCTCTTGCCCATTTGTGGTTCCAGCTGCTTTTGGGTGCCCTGGAGCTCCAACCATTGTCAGGAAAGTACAACTTGACCTCACATCACCTCCTGCTCAGTCTGCATAAATAACCCCCACCCTCCTAACTTCCCTACTGATACCCAAGGGTGAGTATCAATAAGCAAGACCCACACCACCTCAACCTGAAAGTGTTACAGACTATGTCCAGTGGGATGAAATTTTGACCAGTGGAAGATGGGAACAGGAGATTATGTCTTCCCCGACCCATTCCACTAAACTGAGAAATGACTTTTTAGACAATGGTCCTCAAGATCCAGCAATCAGCCACATTCTCTAATTGTCCCTCCTTCCTTGCCTCGCTCCCTATGTCTCTCACTCTAGCTCCCTAAAGTTATGCTCCCTAGTCAAGCAGTAGAATATAATACTTACTTCAGGCTCTGCTTTCTGGAGAATCTAGACTAAATATACATTTCCATGGAATACCTTAGGTCAGTTATCTCTATTTATGTAATGTTTGATGGTTCACCAAAGTACTTTCAGAATAATATCTCACTGAAACTTTTAATATGAGCTTTTGGAAACAAGGAAAATGAGAATAAGTAATTCATTCTCTTGATAAAGTATGAACCAATTACACAAAACAGGTAACTTCAAACTTTTCAAAGCTATATGTCTCTAATCCAGACGGCTTTCACTGGGCTTTAACCCCTAAGCCTTTATTTTTTAGGGATTTAGTTGAGATCTCACCAGACTTGTAATTAAACAAGAATTTCTGCCCATTTCTCATCCTGTTGTTTCCATTTATTCTCTTCTCTGTTTCCTCCTTTTTATGTATTTGTTTCAAGGAGCCTGACATTACCTTGCTTTGTACTCATGTATCTTAGACATATTCTTATCTTAAGAGTGTATGTGGTGGTTATGGCCACGGGCATGAAGACAGACTACCTGGGCTCATTATTCCAGCTCTGTGACTTATGAACCTTGTAGCCCTGTGGAAGTTGCTTAATTTCCATGGACTTTTGTTCATCTATAAAATTAGGATAAAAATAGTGCCTACATCAGAAGATTTTTAAAAGGATTAAATGAACAAATTTAATTACAGCAATGCCTGGAAAATATTAAACATATAACCACAAATTTGTTGACTTCTTTCTCTTTGCTACTATAATTCTTCAGAGAGAAGGAGGAATCACAAAGTTAAAGTCAGAAAGACTTGGATTTAAACCTTGGGTTCACAACTGAAGAGTTGCTTGACCTGAGCAAGTCACTTAGCTAATTCTGTAAGTCTACTTAATATCTTGGTCCCTTTGTGAACTTCCTTATGTCCATAATCCCTTCTCTTAAACCCTCAGAGTTAGGATATGTTTAGAAACTCAAAATTTGTCATATTTTAGAAATGTAATAAGGTACCTACAGTGTATTTTAATAACATCCCCAGCTGGAAATTAGTACAGCACTATTAATCAAACACATTAACATTTTTACTGAAAAACTTAGAAAAACTTATAGAAGATGGAATAAATTTAAAAACCTAAAGAAATAGTGGAATCAGATCAGGTTTTACCACTAAACAAGCTTGCCATATGCTTACAATCTCTTTGTTTTTCTGAATTGCAGAAAATGGCACTTTGGATGGAACTGAATCTCCAATGACCTCCAAGACACAAGCCCCTTACTGTGACATGCCCAACTGTGAAGGACACGATTTTCTTCCAAAGCCCCTTCTTTCCTTCCTATATTTCCCATGATGCTCGAGAGGCAGGGTTCTGGCCCTGCCTTTGTGCTTACTACTGCTCCACCAAGAAATTCCCCTTTTCCTTACTCATATTCTTCACCTAGTCCATATATAAACATTTATGAAGTACCTATAGATGTTAACCAAAAGAGGAACACAATTCCATAAGACATAATTTACTATCTAGGACACAGAAACATAAAAATGTCGAAAGAATTACAATATTCTATAGAGATCCTCTGGTAGAAATAGGTGGGTGTTTTATATGGCTTCCTCTCCTCATTATATACTTAGACTAAGCCATTTGAGAAATGGCCTTACTCATAAATAGGCACTAAATAATTGTCACAAAACTGCAGACAGTTCCTTCTTTTAAAATGCTATAAATATTCAAGCAAGGTTTCTTTTAAGATGTCTCTAGGGTTCTGCATTCTAACAAATAAAAAATATTACCTATTAAATTACTTGCTAAAACTTACTTTTCAATTGGCATGAAAATCTATGTTTCTTTAAGCATGAATCTGAAGTTAGACTCTGTTGACAATGGAAAATCCTTTATATGTAAAAGGACAAATTGTTCTTATCATTTGGACCTACTCATGGTCATATTTCTCTCTAGGACATTTTTGCATTATCTCATTATATGACATATTTCATGAAGGTTCTCAAAGACGAAACCGAAACTGCATTTAATTCAAAAAGAGATTAGTCAAATCCATTACTTGGCATCTGTTAGAGGTGATGACCACTCTGTGAGGCTATAATATTCAGTCTTCAGCTCTCCACTCAGTTTTCTGTGGTGCTAAAACCTGTTCTTTGGGTTTGATTTTTTTTTTTTACATCAATAAACATTTACCTCTGTGTGTGGCTCTCACCTCAGAGGTGTTCAAATATTTGTTCCATCATCGTCACCCTTAGTCATTATTTATTGAGCACACCACCCTGTCCCCACCGTGTCCCCCAGTGTCAGGCATGCCTCACAGCTGGGCAATGCATCTCTCAATATGATCCTATCTGTTTCCCTCTTTCAATACTCATACATCAGACAACACAAGTAATCTTTGAAATCCCAGGCTAGTGTCATTATTGAAATAGAAAAGATGGACATCTTTTAGATATTCTTTTTTTTTTTTTCAGTTTCTTCTCCCACCTCGTGTGAGCCAGCTCAAAAAGAGTTAAGTTTGTCAAGTAGAGTAAATAGAAAGGGAATAGAGTCCTATACGAGAAGCAGCTCAATTCCACTTTTTTTCAAGTTGAAAAGTCAACCCTGTGATTGCAGCATTTCTTTCCAGCCTTCCCTTCTGAAACTCCAAGAAAAAAAACAGAGTAGCTTAAACACGTATTGCACACTTATCTTGTTTTAGACCTTGAACGTCAAGGTGATGCCTGGAGCAGATATTTAGCCAGGCAAATGGTAATCTTATCAAAAGAAGGATTTATAAGAGAAATGCTAGCACAAAGTTCCCTGTAATGGGTGAATGGCACTGGGTAATCATCTCTATTCTTCTCACTGATATTTGACAACATCCTTCTCAGTGACAGCTGCTTTATCTCTGCCTTTAATGACCATAAAACAGAAAATCTTGCATAATTCAGCAAGAACATTCAGAAGGCCCTCCGTCTGTCTGATGATGTCTGCTTTGCTGAACAGTTTCTTTCTCGGGGATTTCTTGACTAACAGGTGCATCATTATACACACCAACAATTGGCAGAGTGAGGAGCGCCATAATTCAGTGTACAGTGCCTTATGATAACTACATAAAAAAAATGAACTTCCTTAAGGAAGAAAAAAATGGAGAACCATTTAACTTGTCCAAATGCATTTAAGCTGATGTTTTAGGGAAGACAATTTAGATTCTGAACAAGTATTTGTGGCTCAATCTCAATCTTCCTTCCACACAGCTCTGGGTTTTGCTCACAAACAGAACTAAGTTTGGGCAACGTTATGCTTCCCTTTGTAGGCTTGCACTATTTCTGAGTTAATACAGACTGGGAGTGCTTAAAATACTGATCAAGTTAAAATTGGGTCTTGAGAAACTCCATTCAGCCAAAAGGAAAATAAAATAAAAGTTTCACCTATGGAGAAGTTACCATAGCTACAATGAGGGCAAATTCAAACCTTGATTTAAAATCCAGTTAAGTGTGCAGTCCATGAACTTTGTAATGCATCTTTGTATCTCTGAACTTTTACTACTGAAACTAAAAGCTGGAATTGCCAAAGTCTTCCTTAGACATGGGCTTTGGAGAAATTGGGGAAGGATGTACAGGAATACAACATTAAGGCCTTTAATAGTACATAGAATGTCGAATAATACATAGTGTACAGATTGTTAGAACATACACAAAATATGAAGTGTTAGGTTGGAAAGCCTCATAACAATCAAGAGGTCTAGAGTTCTGACCCATGACAGATTATGTGACCTCAGACTCATCCCCTGGATTCAGTGACAATGATGATAGCTATCCTCTCTACCAGGTATCACAAAGGTTTGTAAGAATCAAGTGGAATAATACAGGGTATCATTTAAGAAAGAATAATGTGCTATACCATCATGAAGCAAAGTCATTATTGATGAAGTTGATATTGATATTTTACTGAGAAGCAAAGCTGCCATGATGGTGAAATATCTCTCAAATAAAGTCCTTCTTTGGGTAGACAGCCACTGCCAGTGTTAGACCTCATTATCCTTTGTGCTGACTCTTGTAATAGTCCCTCCTGAGTTCTCTGTCTCTGATCTTCTAATACATTAAGTCTCTCTAGGCTCCACCCAGTGGCAATTATAATCGCATCACTCTTTTTCTTAACACACTTCTGAAGATTCCCCATTGCCAGGCCCAGCTGCTTAGCTTAGAACCACAGTAAGAGAGAACATGAAAGTTCCATCAACCAAGAGTTCCGTCAACCAAATGACATGCCCACATATCAGGAACTAATCAGTGGGCACCAGACAACCCTAGCAAAGCCCTCAGTTGTTTCTCAATCTCATGCTCATTGTTCCCCCTCAGGCACCTGCAGCTTCCAGCTGCTGAAAGATCTGGTTGCTCCTTAACTTGCCAACTCACCATCCTCAAGCACTGTTAGCCATTCTCTCCTTTATTTCTCCAGCAGGCAGTGTGTTTCCATCTCAGCCTTGAAATTTAATTCTTTATTTCTGAGACTGCCCTCCATGCAAAGTCACAAAGCAAATGTGTGTGTTTTTCCCCCTTGTCAATGTGATTAATTAGAAAAGGACTGGCCCAAAATAATTAGTTTTTGTTGAATGAATGGACCTGCCATCTACCATTAGCTTATGCTGCTTACAGTGCACAGGAGTTACTATAGATACAGATGATACCTTAATTCCAGTGATTCTCTTTTCTCATTGAATCCTTCAAAGTCCAAGTAAGACTCAAACAAGTCTTTTTATAACTCCATGTCATAGATTTTCCATGATTACATATTAAATTAATGAACAAAAATGACTCTAAACTACTGACCCTCTTTCTTTCCCAATTTAATTTAGTTAATTTCTAACAAAAGCTTATTCTGGCCCTAATTTCAAAATATTTTTTATTTCTCATAACATTTTAAAACCTTTCAAAGTGTGTTAGTTCTGCTAACAATCACCAAGCGTTTACCTTGTCCTGTAGCTCATTGTCTTGCCTAGATGTTCTATTTTAGCATTAACCTTGCAACCTGCTCTGGTCTACCCTATTTTTTTTTCCTTTTCCAAATGGGGTGATAGGACATGAGTGCACACTATATCTTTATCTCTCTTTGTTGGACAATTTTACAGCATAAGATATTGGAGAAAATATTGACCTTGCTTTTGGAAGACCTGATTTATTCCTCTTCAGGACTGGCTACGTAATCTTCAGGACCCAATGCAAAATAAAAATGAAAATGTTTTCATACTTTGATCAAAACACAGGAAAAAAAGTTTTTCCCTTTCTTTTGTGGTCTCTCTCACTGGGCCTGTCAAGGTGTTTTTCATTCTCTAATAGATCTGATGGGGATAGATCTACTTAATGCTGCACACCTCGTATGTGAGGCCACTGCCAGAGTGACTGCAGAATCTTACAGATATTTTGGTTCCACAGTTTAACACTAATGACACACATCCAATCCTGACCCTCCCCAGTACCTATGCCCAGAGCCCTGCTAGGGTGGGCTCAAGGGAACAAGGGTGGGTTCTATTGGGTGGGAACAGGGAAGCAGAAAGATGAGAACCAATCCTGGAGAAGTGAGGAGAAGGCAGGATGGGGGATCACACATGAACACAGGCTCTAAGCCCCCTGCATTGTCCCATCAGACTAAACTTACAAAATAGAACTTCAAATAGAAAATTAGTAAGGGCTTCAAGATGGAAAATACAGAGCAGAAGGTCCTGTGGGACTGCCCTAATTGCACACAAGATAGCCTTGCCTCTTCACTTTCAATACTATCTACTCTCAAGGAAAAAATACTCCCTGGGCCTCTGTCTAGAAGACCCCTCTCACAATTTTCTTGTAGGGTTAAATCAAAAAATGTTTGTAACTTGCTGCATCTGTTGTGAATTATCATCCATAACAAATGCTTAATGTGCCAGTGGTTTGGAGCACAGCATGGCCTCCTGAGTTCAAATCCCAACGTCATTTCTTGCTTGCAATGGAGACTTGAGACCATGATACTTGCCATTTACTTTAGAATACACCAGTCCATATGTTGGGATAAGCATGTGCAGTGTTTACTTAAGTCAGTACAATGCCCAGGTGCTATCCAAAAAAGTGCATTTGAGAAATGATCAGCCAACACATGAATGCACAGTCCAGAAGGCAGCTAGCTTTCTTTCAGAAAAGACACATTCCTGGTACTGCTACAAACATCCCTATACCTGACTCCTCTACTGATTATCAAAATATATGACTTTTTAAAATTATTAAAAATAATGACATGTTAATCAACATGATAAATACTAGCAATAGCCTCTCCTTGGTGGAATTAAATGCATTTAGGATAGCTGAACTGTCTAAGATGATTTATGAATACTCCTCACTCTTGATGATCAGGATATACAAGTCTTGTGCAACCTACACACTTAGAAACAGCACATTAGTCTAAATTCCTCAACCATCTGGTGTCCAGCATAAAACTCTGGAGTTGTGAGCTTTATGCCTGTGCTCTTGGCATCTGCTTCAGGAAACCTCTCCTGCAAAGTAATAGTTGGATAGTGGGTTGGGACATCCTTTAGTCAACAGATCATATGAATTAACTTTTTTAGTGTATGTGAATAAATGTTGAGTTAATATGTGACATATGTGCATTAACATCTGATCTAAGACTCATGCCTTAGTTTGACAGGGCTGCCATGGCAAAGTACTACAGACTGCGTGGCTTACAGAAATGTATTTTCTCAAAATTCTAGAGTCCAGAAGTCTGAGATCAACGTGTTGGCAAGTTTGGATTCTTCTGAAGCTTCTCTCTTTGGCTTGTAGATGACTGTCTTCTACGGTGTTCTTACATTGTCTTCCTTTTGTTCATGTCTGTGTCCAAATTTCCCCTTCTTATAAGAACACCAGTCAAATTGGATCAGACCCCACCCTAATTACCCTATTTTAACTAAATTACCTCTTTAAAGTTCCTATCTCAAAATACAGTACCTCAATACTGAGGTACCAGGAGTTTGGAACTTCAACATAAGAGCTTTGAGGAACACAGCTCAGCCTGTAATGGCTTGTGTTCATTACAATGTGCCAGGGGGGCTTGGAAAGTAAGTAATTTTCAGTACCTCAAACTTTTTGGCCACTATTATTATTTACCAAGAACAATCTAAGAGATGTGCTTGTCTAAGCAGGCTTGGGTCAATTCACAGTCCTTGGAAAATCCACTTGCTGTTTCTATGCCTCAGTATCCTCTTGGGATAATAAAAGTATGTGCTTCATAAGATTGTTTTAATGATTAAATATGTTAAGGAATATAAGGTATTTAAAACAAATGCCTGGTGAATTGTGTTTGCCATTATTAAAATTATTACAAATTATCAAATCAAAGATTAATGAATGAGAAAAAAAATGAATGAGTCAATCAGTAAGACTAGTTTTACTCTTTCATTTACAGAAGAGTAAATTAGAAGGAAGCAAGGTTCAATAACATTCTCATGTCACCCAGCTTTTCAGAGATACATCCTGCATAAGAACTTAGGTGCCCTGACTCAAAATCCAATTTTCTTTCCCTTTACTGTTTCACATGACTCCTTTTAAAGGTCAACTTCACAAATGTCCACTGAAGTATGATTTCCACCTGGTCGTACCAAAAGGATAAAGAAAATGTCTCTGACATTTTCTGAACTGAAAATGAACTAAGATGATTCTATTTCAATTTTGAGGTCTGTATGTATTGTGTATGGCTGATTTTAACTTAGTTTGAACTATTATTCAATTTAATTAAGTATTTAATAAATACTAATTGAGCCAAGCATGCCACTGAAAGAATGTCACATAAGTGTCACTGAAAAGAGCTACTTTAAGCCAATTTGATCAGACCCCATTTGGTGGACCTTAGTAGCTGCCAACAGTTACAGGTTAGTTACTCTTCCACATAACCTATACCTATCTCTTTTGCAGACTCATTGGAGTCCTAGGTCTCTTTTCTCTTTACAGTTCCCAAAATTGCCTAAGAGTCACAATACAAGATTAAGCTAAACCACTCTCAGAGTAAGGCAACAAAGACCCCTCCAAACCTTTGGTAGGACACAGGACTATTCAGGGGTCAAGGCCAGGGGACCATTTTCAAGGACCAAGGGTAAAAGATCTGCTAGATTTTATGCCTTCCCTATTCATGCAAAGCAGGATTTTCTCTAAGATATATTTGACAATCAACATATTTTTAATACCACTAATTTCAGTTATGTGGCCTCTCTCAACATTCATTGTACTGATTATTAAAGCCTCTAGTGATAAACTGAGTAAAGGAATTCCAAGAAGCTCCATCAGAGTAGCTGTTTCTGAGTGCATCTGTTCTGATTAACAGGAGAGGCCCTTTCGTGGGTTATGAATGCTGCATAAGGACCGCTGACTAACCTCAGGGTGTAGATTGAAACCAGCACACACATTTTATCACACTTTCCATGTTAAAATGTTTTAACAAATTACAGACATAATAACTACCATGCTATTAGCTGGCCTATACGAAAGCATAGAGGTGGCCTTTCTAGAAAAAGCAGAAAATGAAGCCATGTTGAATGATTCTCCTACAGAAGATACTCACTAACAAATTTGCTCCATGAAGAGCAAATGAAAACATATATTTAAAGATACAAAAATTCTCCCAAAGATGAGAAATACAATTAATACACACAAATGTGTGTATACATATATACATATATATACAATGTGTGTCCATGCACATGCTCTGGGATTTTCTATATAGAAATGAATATCTTTTAGTGCAACTAATATTTTTTCAGCTTTATTGGTTCAGAGAATGATAGGTTTCAAGGTATGTACTCCCTTCACACAAAATATGTTTAGGGATCTAGAAAAAGATAGTTACTCCCAAAGATCTAAGTACAGTATTTATTAACTAATTGTACAATTTTAGATCTATTATATGTTAGATATGAGGTGTTGTCTAGTACATTATTTACATGTTTATAGATACTTAGATACTAAGCAAGGGATTAAAAAAGTATTTGACTTGTGTTTTAAAAAAATAGTCCATTTAACAAAGAAAACTTGCATAATCCCTTCAGTTATATAATAAGCACATCAAAGCCTCCCACTCTTGTAGGAGGAATGAATTATGGATATATTCTAAAAACAGGGAAGATACTGTTAATGCATGGCTCTATGATACCTCCTTGAAATATCACAAGAACATTGTTCTTATTACAAATAAGGGATGGAGATGACTCAAGTTCTACCAGAATACGGCTCTGAGACTGGGACCACTTTAGATAGATCATGTATATACAAAAGGGTCCAGCACAGTTCCTCCCACATAAGAATTACAGATTCTTGTTTGATGATTTGGTGATGATAGCATTAAATTCTAATATTCCACAAGGTTTCTGGATAGGCATGAAAAACCAAAAGAGAAGGAATATATGTGACTGTACAGACTCAAGTCAAGCACTATAGGGAACCCATGATTACCTTATAGCTATGCTATTGTTTTCCTTGTTCCCAAAATGGATGTGGATTTTTGAACCCTAAGATGGAAGAGTATTTAAAGCTGTCCAGCCAAGTGTTTTATTGTTTGCCTTGTTTTAATTTTTGGCCATGAAAATCTTTTAAATAAAGCAAAAGCTCCATAATGGTACTTAAATATTTAAATTATTATTCTGGTGGCTCTTAGAGGGCTGATCAAAGGGGGAGATTGGAAGAAGATAGCCCACTAGAGAGCTATGATGAGAACCATAACTGAAGTAGTAAGAATGAAGAAAAGAGTATGAATTCAAGAGATATTTAGAAGTGAGACTCAACATGTGGGCATAAAGGAAAGGAAGATGTTGGGTTTGAATTCTAGCCTTCCAGCATGGGTACCTGGTGGTGATACAGAAGTGGATTTCTAGGAAGGAAATCCATTTGGGAAAAAGAGAATTGGGATGGAAGATAATGTGTTACATCCATCTGTGTTGACTGTGAGAAATGTAATGACAGTAAATGAGGGCAGTCTCAGCCTCTACACACACATCTTTTGTTCTGATTTGCAGATACCCATTAATTTCATCTCATTGTAAGCCTCTCGTTATGAGAAACTGTCAACTGGAAAAAATTTAGAACCAGAATAGATGGTTTTTCTCCACTAACTCTCTCTTGGTCTCCCAATACTGCCATAGCTGTATGATCCCAGAAAACTGGGGGTCATGATTGATTGACATACCTGGCTCTTTTGGAGTGCGTGTGTGTGTGTTCTAAATCTTTCTCACTTTTCTCATTTCCAGTAATAAGTCTTAGATTTTTACACACTTCCTGGGATCATCTGAAGTCTATCCTTAGCTAATAACAAGCTCCTTCCATTCACTAACTGCTGGAGAATCAATCATAACACACCCATCCTAACCCATGTCCAAATGGGCAGTATCACTTTGAGTAATAAGTAAGCTTCAACTTCTATAAAAACTAGAAAAACAAATTGACTAATATTTTTTTTCTTTTGGAATCATCAAAGCAGGCCATTATATTCACATTATTTGGTCAACAAGGCCACAGTTTCTGATCCCTTCTGCAGGCTGTACTTTCAATATGAAGAGGCACTATGCAGGCATGGGAGAAGATTGTTAAACCCATACAGTTGGTTGAATTACTGGGATGTCACTCCCTGACTCTGGTGTAAGCAGTGGTAATTTTTTGTAAAGAATTATTTTGTGTTCCTTTATTTACATGGAAGGTGATTAGAATTATTACTTTTGTCAATTTTTATCACTCATGATCAGAAAAATATTATCTACATTTGTTTGAAGAAAAAGAAATAGGTCAGATATCCAGGATGGGTCATAAGCCCATAGCAGATTCAGGATTCAAGAAAAATGGGTTTGAGGAAGGGAATCTGTGCTTTTCTTAAAGATTTTTTTAAATAGCCACAGAGAAAAGATGGTAGGTAGAAGACAGAGAGAAGTACAAGTCTGAAATTCAGAAACAGTCTTGGCCTACAGCTATATAGATTGTTCTTTCAAGGTAAAAGTAGTTGTAAAATTAGAGGAAAGGGCAAGATCACCCAGAGATACAAGGTAAGGTCTTGAGAAAAGAAAGCCTAAGGTAAAACCTTGGATAATACCACCATTTAAAGTGTCGCAGAAGACCATCAGAAGAAGGAAACCAGGAAGAGGTGGCAAGAGGTAAAAGTGAACTAGAAAATAATAGCATTATGGACATCAAAGGAGAGAGAGTTTCAAAATCTGAAGAACAATAAACAAAATCAAAGTTTGTGTAAAAGCCATATAATATGAAAACTAAGAATCGTTTATTGAATTTGTCATTTAGAGAGTCACTACTTGACTTCGTGAGGTTTTAATGAAGTGGTACAGACACAGTTGTGATTGCAAAACATTGTAGACAAATCAGGATTGAGTAAATGCAGACACCAAGTGTAATCTGTCAGACAAACATTTGATTAAGAAGGGAGAGAAAAAGATAGTGTGATAGCTAGGGAAGGGTACAAAGCTAAGGAGAAGGTCTTGTTTTATATGTACATGTTTGTGCACAATTGTTTTATTATTAGGGTAAAGTAAAAATCCAAATGTATAAAGTGGAGAAAATCAGTAAGTGGACAGGAAAACAGAATAGTCAGAAATGAAAGAAGGGTAATTGATTGTATTAGTTTGCTTGGGCTACTGTAACAAAAAGAAAAAAAAAAAAAAAAAAAGACCCACAGATTGAGTGTCTTAAACAACAGAGATTTATTTTGTCGCAGTTCTAGAGGCTAGAAGTCCAGGATCCAGGTGCTGGCAGGTTCAATTTCTTCTGAAGCCTTTCCCCTTAGCTTGCAGATGCCTACCCTCTTGTTGAATCCTCATATGGTTTTCCCATGAACATGTATGCCTGGTGTCTCTTTCCGTACCCAAATTTCCTCTTCTTATGAGAACATAAGTTTAGATTAGATTAGCACCCAGCCTAAAAACTTCATTTTAATTTAATCACTTCTTTAAAGTACCCAACTCCAAATATAGTCACATTTTGAGATACTGGAGGTTAAGGTTTCAACATAAGAATTTTGGCAGGGGAGGACACAAATCAGCCTATAATACTCGTAGGGAGAATGCTAGGGTGGAGCTGTGGGGAAAGGGGGGCATTTTTCAGGTTTAGCTACTTAAATTGTCACAATAGTTGGTGGCTGGTAACAATGGCGATAGAAACAATCACTTGGACCTCCTGCCATTCCAGGAGAACATACTCCATCTTATACTGCAAACATATATATCTAGAGGCTTTTTTCCCCCCATTTTATAACATATTCCAAAGTCCTTATCACCCCTATGCTAGTCTATCGAGATTATTCTCTACTTCAGTCAATAAATACTTGTTGAGTGCCTATCTTGGTGCCAGGCACCATGCTTTTTGTGAAAATAGAATCTCAATTTATTTTTTGATATCAAACGCATGTTATTAAACTAAACTTGTTGGCTTTAATTGATTCAACCTCTAATTTGCTCTGTTTTCTATTCTGATCATCTTAATACTTATACATTATTGTGAAAAGATTGAGATAAATTAAAAGTATATATTACAATAGAGTAAATATAGAAATCAATAACAGAAAGAAAAATGGAAAAATCTCTAAATACATGGAGATTAAATAACACTTCTAAATAACACATGAGAAAAAAGACAGATCTCAAGAGAGAGTTTAAAAATAGATTGAAGTAAATGAAAATGAAAACAAAAGTTATCAAAATTTGTGGGGTACAACAAAAGTAGTACTTCAAGGGAAATTTATGACATGAGGTATTAGAAAAGAAGAAAGATCTAAAATCAATAGTCTAAGTTTTCACCTTAGGAAACTAGAAAAAGAATAGTAAATTAAATCCAAAGTAATAATGAGAAGAGAAATAACAGAATTAGTGCAGAAATCAATGAAATTTAACACAGGAAGTCAATAGAAAAAAACAACAAAACCAGAAGCTGTGTTTTTTTTAAAGATCAATACAATTGATAAGCCATTTGTCAAGCTAACTTAGAAAACAAGAGAGAGAAAGCATATTACTAATATCCAAAATGAAACAGGGAACATCACTACAGATTCTATATTCTACAGTGAAGAGATAGTTTAAAAATATCATAAATAAATCTATGCCCATGAACTTAAAACTAGATGAAATGGACCAATTCTTTGAAAGACACAAGCTGCTAAAACTCACATGAAAAAAAATAGATGATATGAATAGGTCTATATCTATTTAAGAAATTGAATTAATAATTAATAATCTCCCCAAACAAAAAGCACCAGGCCAAGGTAAATTCACTAATGAATTATACCAAACATTTAAGGAATTATACCAATTTTCTTCAATCTGTTTTAGAAGGTAGAAGCAAGGAGAATGCATCATAACTCATTCTATGAGATCAGCATTGCCTTAACAACAAAACCAGATAAAGATATTATAAGAAAACAAAACTACACACCAATATGTCTCATGAATATAAATGCAAAAATCGTCATCAAAACATTAACAAATGGACACCAACAATGTATAAAAAGAATTATGAATTACTGAACTCTACATCTGAAACTAACGATGTTGGCTCTATGTTGGCTAATTGAATTTAAATTTAAAAAAATGGTGCCTGGGTGACTCATTCAGTTGATCATCTGACTTTGGCTCAGATCATGATCTCAGGGTGCTGGGATCAAGCCCTGCATCTGGCTCCCTGCTCAGTGGGGAGTCTGCTTCTCCTTCTGCCCCTCCCCTCACTCGTGCTCACTTTCTCTCTCCTCTCCCCCAAATAGATAAATAAAAAATCTTAAAAAAAAAAAAAAAAAAAGAATTATACACCATGACCAAGTGTGATTTATCAGATATGTAAGGCTAGTTCAACATTAAAAAATCAATTAATATAATCCATTGCATCTGCAGGATAAAAAAGAAAAATCACATGATCTTATCAATAGATGCAGAAAAAAGATTTCACACCCATTTATTATAAAAACTCTCAGTGAACTAATAATGGATAAGACTTTCCGCAATCTGATAACAAATACCTACCAAATAATCCTACAGCTAGCACCATACTTAATGGAGAAAAACTGGAAACTTTCTCATTTAGATCAGGTATGGCCCAGGGTGTCCCCTCTCACCTCTCCTTTTCAACATCATCTTGGAAATTCTAGCTAATGAAATGAGACAGGGAAAGGAAATAAAAGATATACAGATTGGAAAGGAAGAAAGAAAACTGTCTTTCTTCACAAATGACCTGATTATCTACATAGAAAATCGGAAAGAATCAACAACAACAACAACAACAAAAAAAAAACTCCTAGAACTAATAAGCGATTATAGTACTGTTGCAGGGTACAAGGTTAATATACAAAAGTCAATCACTTTCTTATTATATCAGCAATGAACCAGTGGAATTTGAAATTAAAAACACAATATCACTTACATTAGCACCGAAAAAAGGTGAAATACTTAGGTATAAATCTAACAAAATATATACAACAAAATATATGAAGAAAATTATAACTCTGATGAACAAAATTAAAGAAGAACCAAATAAATGGAGAGATATGCCATGTTAATGGATAAGAAGATTCAATATTTTCAAAATTACAATTCTTCCAACCTTGATCTATAGATTCAATGCAATCCCAATCAAAATCCCAGAAAGTTGTTTTGTGAATATCAATAAAATAATTCTAAAATTTATATGAAGAGGCAAAAAAGCAGATTAACCAAAATAATATTGAAGGAGAACAAAGTTGGTGGACTGGCACTATTTGATTTCATGACTTACACTGAGCTGCAGTGATCAAGACAGTGTGGTATAGAGGCAAAAAGATAGACAAATAAATCAATGGAATAGAATGGAGAGCCCAGAAGTAGATCCACATAAATGTAGTCAACTGATCTTTGACAAAAGAGCAAAGGCAATTCAACAAGAAATGGCAATCTTTTCCACAAATGGTGCCAAAACAACTGAACATGCAAAAATAGATAATAATAATAATAATAATCATCTAGACATAGACCTTACACTTTTCACAAAATTTCACTCAAATAGATCATAGACCTAAATGTAAAATGCAAAACTATGAGACTCCTAGAAAATAAAATGGGAGAAAACCTAGATGACCTTGGCTTTGATGATGACTTTTAGATACAATACCGAAGGCACAAGCCATGACAGAAATTGCTACTAAGTTATACAAATTGAAAAAAGAAAATCATTCTGTGAAACAGAATGACAAAAGAATGAGAAGACAAATCATAGACTCAGAGACGATATTTGCAAAAGACACATCTGATAAAAAACTGTTACACAATATATAAAAGAACCGCTTAAAACTCAAGAATAAGGGGTACCTGGGTGGCTCAGTTGGTTAAGCGTCTGCCTTCGGCTCAGGTCATGGCCCCAGGATCCTGGGATTGAACCCCACATCGGGCTCCCTGCTCAGCAGGGAACCTGCTTCTCCCTCTCCCTCTACCTGCCACTCCCCTGCTTGTGCTCTCTCTCTTGCTAGCTCTCTCTCTGTGTCAAATAAATAAATAAAATCTTTAAAAAAAAAAACCCTCAAGAATAAGAAAACAAACACAATTTAAAAATGGACCAAAGACCTTAACAGACACTTCACCAAAGAAGATATACAGATGTCAAATAAACATATGAGAAAATGTTCCACATCGCGTGTCATCAGGGAAATGCAAATTAAAACAATGAGACACTACTACACATCTATCAGAATGGCCAATCTAGAACGCGGACAACACCAAATGCCTACAAGTATGTGGAGCAACAGGAACTATTATACATTGCTGGTGGAAATGCAAAATGGTACAGTCACTTTGGAAGTCAATATGCTGGTTTCTTATAAAACTAAATATACTTTTACCAAAAACTATCCTGCAATTATGCTCCTTAGTATTTATTCAAAGAATTTGAAAATTTATGTTGACACAAAAACCTGCGTACAGATGTTTATAGCAGTTTTATTCATAAGGTTGTACATTCATATCAAATATATAACCTTAATGAAAATTTTCTAAATATTTCTATAATTGAGTTTTAATCATGTAGATTTTAGGGAATTTTTCAATATACTCAGCTTGATTTTTAAGCCTGAACATTAGTAACATTAAGATATACTTGAAATATTTATAACAAGATAAAAATCTGAGATTATTAACTTTATTCTCTATCATGAATCTTATATATTTTGTGAATAAAAAACACAGGAATCAGATCTCCTCAGTAACCAAGAGTCATTAATTCTTTGTTAATGCAACACACTTTTGCTCTTTGGCATTATTATAATGAAGAACAGTATTTTACAAAAGCAAGTCAAGCAAATACATTAAATCATGACCTCTTTACTTTGCACTACTCTAGTTTAAGTGCCCTGAAATGAACTTCTTAGTTAATTAGCATTCTTCTGTTTGTCACTTTAAGTAATTACTCTTCTCAATTTAGCTGAAGTGTTATATGTGAGGCACTAAGAGCTTGGAAACAGACCCACCTGATGAATTAAGTTCACTTAGGAACAAAGCAGATAGTTGTATTCAGGAGTCAAAGGAGCAGCCTGTTGGGAGGTTTGGAGCAAAGTAATGGGAATAATTAATGTCTCTTGCTCCAATAATTGTATTGGAAGGATGGATTTCAAATATCCATTAATTTAAGTGGTCTTTATTCCATCATTAAGCAAACTACAGATTTGGCACTGACTTTTGCATACACTTAGCACAAATAGACCATGTTGTACATATATGCCCTTGGGAGTGATTGTCATAAGAAGCTTCAGAGGCTCTCCACGTCTGTGCCTCTTGTGTGGAATGCTGTAGGCAGGGATGGGCTGACTACTGTGCAAGGTCTTAAGGGCACTGCTACTTCTCTGGAGAGCAGAAATTAAGTTTTTCACCTCAAGGTCTGTTTGTTCAAGGATGATTTGTCCCTGAGAAAATTGCTTTGTAGCATCTAAGCTCATATAAGGCTTAAAATTTCAACTTAATAATTCATAAATAAAAACGCCATACTTGTTTGTGTTGAACCAGCCTGGTTTTTTTCATGTTTTAATAATTCTGAAATTGGAATGCTCCTTACAGTTTCCTTTCCTAGCCCTTCCAAATATATGTTTTAAAAGCTGATGGATTAAATCACAGAGATAAAGAAATATAGTGTCTCAACTACCTGAAGCTGATGCAATAAGCTGGATAGTTTGTTTTTGTCCTTACAAGCCCTATTACATATTAACTGAGGTACCACACGCCTTCATTCTGATCTCATACAGTTTTTCACACAAATGGATCATTAGGTACTATTATCCTCACTTGCCAGAACATCACAGAGCTGGGGAAGGTTAAAGTTTGAATTCATTCATTCACTAATTAGTCCATTCATTATTCTTCTATTAATGTAGTCAGTCAACACCTGTTTTGAGGACCTGCAATATAAATAGCAATAATAATGATCATGATAAAACATAAATGTCCTGAGTACTCATTTTGGGCCAACCACTATACTAGGTACTATGGAGAGAATGGTCAATAATGAGGGTCACAGATTCAAATTATATCTAACTGACTGAAAATGCGAGCTCTGAGATATTTACCACTTAAATAATTATCAGGATAATATCTGCTGACCTGATCTGGTATACAAATTCCCCCAATGAGAATTCTGAAGACAATCAATTTTTGAGTCCTAGCCTTGCCTTTTATTGACTACCAGATATTGAGTACATCAATGTACTCTTCTAAGATTGTATCCCCTTCTATAAAATACTCCCATGGCCAGGTGTTTTATTGAGGGTCACTATTTTTCATAAGATAGTATAAGCTCAGCCTTCCTTTTGAGAATTCCATAGTGCCATAGAAATATCTTCACTCTAGATTTTTGTTTTTGTTTTGCTATAAAATATAACCTCAACTTCTGGACACTCAGAAATTATCAAAAGCTCATTATAAAGAATGGTACTGATGTGCATTGTCTGAAACATAAGCAGTCTATTTAATAAAAGCATTATAAATTTTCACATTTTATAAGCCAGATTTAAAGAGCTACGAGAGTGGACTCAACTTGTATATTGAATGCTGCTTAGTTAATACACCTTTAAATTATAGGAAAGAACTTAGATAAGTAGTTAAATAAAGATGATAATAGATAGATAGATAGATAGATAGATAGATAGATAGATAGATAGATAGAGATAGATGATAGATAGATAGATAGATAGATAGATAGATAGATAGATAGATAGATAGAAATATGTTAAAATGTGGACCACTACATCATATTATCCTTCTGACAGGACAAATATAAGAAATTTTGGCAGACAAGCACAAGGACAAAACTTATTAAGAAAAACAAGTCCCCTAACACAGCATATTTCCATTTCTGTGTTTGGCTCCAAAGAAGCTTAGAGCTAATTTGCAATCTATCTCTAGTAATGGTACAGCATGTTCTGGTGGGCATTTCTGTACACTTACTTTGCCTCTGCTTCTTCTTACTTCCTTGTCCTCATTTTCTCATTCCACCTACTCGCCTTGCCTACTTTTGTCCTATTGTACTGCACATATTTATATAAGTGTACCTCAGTTTATTTGAGGAATTTATAAAATTAATCATTAAAAACTAGTGTCTGAGCAACTTTATAATGGAGAAACGTGGCAAGGGCTAGCTTAGCCAGGTGATTAAGGTGATTATCATCAGTGATAAATCCTGTCCCTTGATATGATGTGACAAGAATGGCATCTTATATGGTCTTCTTTCCCAAAACCCATCACCCCAGCCTAATCATGAAAAAAAAAATCAGACAAATCCCAATCGAGGAAATTCTATAAAACACCTGACCATACCTCTCAAAACTGTTAAGGATATCAGAGACAAAGATAGTCTGAGGAATTATCACAACCAAGAGAAGCCTAAAGAGACTCAATAACTAAATATAATGTGGTATCCTGGATGCGATTCTGTAACAAATAAAGGACAGTAAGTAAAAACTAGGAAAGTTTGAATAAAATACAGATTTAGTTAATAAAAGTCAACAGTAGTTTGTTAATTATGACAAAGTTCAGTAAGTATTCTCAATTATGGTGATAACGATAGGGGAAACTGCATCTGGGGTATATGGGAACTACAAAAATTTTCTTTTTTCTTCTTCTTCTTTTTTTTTAAAGATTTTATTTATTTATTTGACAGAAAGAGAGACAGCGAGAGAGGGAACACAAGCAGGGGGAGTGGGAGAGGGAGAAGCAGACTTCCCGCCGAGCAGGGAGCCCGATGCCGGGCTCGATCCCCGGACCCCGGGATCATGACCTGAGCCGAAGGCAGACGCTTAACGACTGAGCCACCCAGGCGCCCCTACCTACAAAAATTTTCTATAAATCTAAAACTATTCTAAAATTTAAAAATTTATAAAACTAAAAAATTAATGACTAAAGATGTGGAATGACTGAGTGAGATGCTATGTGTGATACGGTTTTGCACACTTTCAGCTACAAGAAAAAGATACTTCCTGTGTATCCACATGGCTGTGTAACTTGTGCAAGTAGGTGACAGGTGACATTTTCTGACAGAAAATACATATTCTGTGACTAAGTCAGTTCAGAAAATTGTTTCAGAGATGCCATGGAATCAAAGCTAAGTACAGTGCTTATTGTAGAGTCTACAGGTCCAGTACTCCTGATATGAAAGCCCCCTTTAAATGAGATAAGCAACTCAGGGGAAGGAGATCAAAACTAATGAACAATGAACAATATCTTTCCCCAAACCGCCCTAATTTTCTCTGTAGCTCTCCTACCCAACATGCATACAGCCATGGCACCCTGTGGAGAAAGTGTCCTATGGTCTGTATGGGTGTGTCTTTATGGATCTCTAAGTATCTCCCCAAAGTAAGAAACCTGCCCACTCTACCAACATTTGACCACAGTGCCTTCAACAGGCACAGTTTTGACAGCTCTCAGGCACTCCTAAATTTGGTAAACTGTCTGAATGTGCTTCTTTACCAAAGGAGTCAAGTTAGCCATCTGGTCTTGATTCTGTTTGACCAGCTATTCTGGTCTTCAGATTTGTATTTTGTTACCTCAGGGACAAAAACCTCTAATAGTTACTAAATTTCCTAGGATAGGGTTTGGTTACAACATAATGGCAGTGTAAATGTGATGGAAGTTTGTTTTTGTTTTTTGTTTTTTTTCTCATAGAGAAATTTAGAAGTGGGAAGTCTGGGTCTGGTGTGGAGTCTCACCAATTGTCTGGAACACAGGATGTTTTCAGGCTTTCTCTTTAACCATCCCTAGAGTGTGATCTTCAAGGGCATGGCCCAAGATGGAGCTCCCGTCGTCATCATATCCCTGGTTCAGGAAGGATAGAAGAGGAGAGGGAAATGAGGAACAAGGGGTGAGGGTAAGCTACATTGTAAGGAAGGCTCTCCGAAGCTAATCGATCACAGCTGAGGGGAGGCAGGGCGATGTATTCACTATTCTAGAAGGTCATGTGCTTTGGCAAAGGAAGTTCTCTCTTTAAGAGAAAATGGGAGGATTGATATCGGGAGACACCTATAATAGCAGTCTTTCTCCTTAGCACTTAATCTCATTTATTTCCAGTGTTACAAAATTGCCCTGGGAAGATCTAAGCTCTGTTCTCAGCTCTGCAATGTACTAAATGAATATACGACCTTCGTTAAATCACTTAACCTCTTGGAGATGTAGTTCGCTCATCTCTAAAATGAGGCTAACAATTTCTCATCTTTCATCCTCAAAGCATTTAATTAGATAAATGTATGTGAAAGGGCCCCACAAACTATCAATGACCACCGCCTACAAACATGAAGTAATACCACCATCATCATCTTTCCAGTTGTCTCTGTTACAATAGTATATCCTCCACCCATGCACCTTCCTTTCAACACGCACATATAAATCTATGAGTGATACTTTTTCCCCAGTATATATTTACTTAACCCCAAAGCACTATCATATTAATAACACATTTTTAGAAATTGTAAAGAAGGAAGTAGTAAGAGCATTAAATATTCACATCACTTGTTAAACTTACCGATTCAAGAAATCATGATGTGGTTAATAGGCATCAGTGTTTTATTTTTTTATTTTATTTTTTTAAGATTATTTATTTATTTGAGAGAGAGAGAGAGAGCATATACGAGCAGGGGGAGGGGCAGAGGGAGAAGCAGACTCAACTCCCTACTGAGCAGGGACCCCAACATTTGCAGGGCTTGATCCCAGGACACCTCCTGGGGCTCGATTCCAGGACACCCTTCTCCCCCTCAAGATCATGACCTGAGCTGAAAGCAGACATTTAGCCCACTGAGCCATCCAGGTTCCTGGCATCAGTGTTTTAAAAATCAAAGATAATTGATAGGAGGCAGAGGAAAGGTTTACTGACTAAAAGCAAACAAACAAATAACAGCTGATACATAGGGTGCCTGGGTGGTTCAGATGGTTAAGCGTCTGCCTTCGGCTCAGGTCATGATCCCAGGGTCCTGGGATCGAGTCCTGCATCGGTCTCCCTGCTCAGCAGGGAGCCTGCTTCTCCCTCTGCCTCTCTCTCTCTCTCTCTCTGTCTCTTATGAATAAATAAATAAAATCTTTAAAAAAAAAAAAAGAGCTGATACATAGTAGTAGTCAGAACATACTGTGTTAATGGAACTTTGGAGTTAGATAGACATGGGTTCTAATCCCAATTCTTCCATGAATTATCTCTAAAAGATTGACCAATTTTGTAGACCTAGACTGAAGTTTCTTATTTTTGTTGAGGTATCACGCTAATTCTTATAAAAACCAAGTGAGGTAACATACGTGTAACTCTTAACACAGTGTCTTGCCCATAACAGGCGCACACACACACACATACACACACACACACAAGCCTTCCTTTGTTTCCAATAGTAGAAACAAAGAGCAGATCATGGTAATCTGAAACTTACAAGATAATAATTTACAGTGTTTTAGCCCTTACTGTGTATTTCACTATGTTCAACGCATTGTGTGCATTACTTCATTGACCCACACAACCTTATGTAAAGATCCTTTCATCATTTGTATTTTATGAGTGTGAAGATTGAAGGTCAGGAATGTTTACTTGCCAAGGTTACCAAGCTGGCAAGTGGGGAAAAAAGAACAGAACCCAGAAGTCAATGTCAAATTCAAATTCTTGGATTTTCATCAAAACCTAATTCACTGAAAGCCAGTTTGGCAAATACTAGCTCAGTGTATGATCAATTGGCCAAAAACTCAAACAAAGGAGGTATGTGTTTAGGACTAGTACAGAAACACAGTTTTTGGGCAGGATGTAAATCTGCAAGAGAGTGGACAGCCTTTAAGAGTTAGCTCATCCATTCCCAAATAAAATTACGGGACATTGGAAAAGACAAATATGCTAGTCTGAAAAAAGCCTTGGCAGCAGCAAAACCCCAGTGAAATCAAACATTGGAGAACATCTCTAATTTGGTTAATTGGTCACTTTATAAATTGATCATTTTCTGAATTGAATTTTAGTTAACTGGCCTGTATCCCCATCTCTCAACCATCATGCTCTACTGCCAGGTCAGTTTCTCTTTAAATGGTGAATGGCAGTCTCATTTTCCCCCAACTCAAATACTTATGTATCTGTCATTAATGTTCTAAGCATGTCGTTTACCCAAAAGACCTATCAGGGCAAAGGAGTAGAATCTAGAATTCATTAGCTGACTGCTGAGAATCTGTCTCAGGTGGTGGGATATTGCATGAAAACAAACAAACAAAACAAACTCTTGCCCCTTGCCCCTCCCCCTGAAAAAGATAATCAAAAAAACTGTTCCAGTAGAATCACAAAAACAGGTATGCCAGCCTGTGATCACTAGACTGAAAGGGAGAGAGCACTGCCATCATCTGCCTGGAGTCAGGATTTGGACTAAATAATCCCAATGGCCAGAGCAATAGAGGAAATAGGGAGAAGAAAGGAATTACCAGGCCATGCCTTCACCATACATGAAATAACACCTGTTTGATCATTACAACAAGGGTATTTTTGTTCCCATTTTATAACTGATAAAACCAAAGCACACATGATTTGCCCTTCTTTTCTTTAGTGTGATTATCTCTTTTCCTAGGTAAACTCCTCTAGCCTCCACTTTTATAAATGGATAATTCCTATTTATATAGATGCATACATCGCTCAAAGGAATAACAACAATAATAACGTCCATCATTGCTCAGTATTCCATAGCTCTGTGAGCTGGGATTCATGCCCCTACATGCTGACTCCACGGTTTATGCTCATTACAGGTCAATCCACACTTTGTGCGAGAAAAATGGATTCTTCGGGTGGCCACAGCATGTTTACTAATGAGCAATGGCATTCCCTGTTTTCTTTTTTTTTAACGAAATATTTTTATAATATAATATTATCATTTTCTCATCTTCATAAACCTGAACCTATATTCAAAGTTCTTTTTTTTTTTTTTTTTGACAGAGAGACAGATATAGCGAGAGAGGGAACACAAGCAGGGGGAGTGGGAGAGGGAGAAGCAGGCCTCCCACCGAGCAGGGAGCCCGATGCGGGGCTCGATCCCGGGACCCTGGGATCATGACCTGAGCTGAAGGCAGATGCTTAATGACTGAGCCACCCAGGCGCCCCACCTATATTCAAAGTTCTTACTAATGACTCACAATGATTGTTATTAACATAAATTGTTTTTTATGTTTTAATATGATGACAAACCATGACAATCTTGATATATGTAGGTCTACTTTACAAAGCCTGTAGTTTACCTTTAAGATTTGTCTTTGTTCTTCCTCTTTTGACTAGGGAAATCACAATTTTCACTTCTCCCTGCTGGCAATGTATTGAATGGTTCTAATTTTTGTCTCTTTATTTAAGAATAGTTTTTATAAATGACCTGTTCCATCTGCCAAAGTACATGGACATTTGTTGATAGAGTTCATGGTCTTTCCTATAATTATATCCCACACTGTTGAGTTTGTTTTAGTTCATTTATATCAGGTTCTATGTTAGCTGTGGGGGTTTGAGAGGTAGGAAGTCATCAAGGCAAATTATGGGAAGAGTTGAGTTTTAAAAAGCTAACTTTTTTTTTCATAATCTTCTTGAACAAAATCTTTGTATTAGTTAAAAAAAACAAAATCTTAGTAATTGCCAGCCACCACCCTGCGCCTCCCAAAAACTCAGCCAAATTCTCTCTTAAAACTTTGGCCCTCAAGTGAGCTGACATCTTTGCTAGGCAAGTGTGTGGTCATAGTGTCCATGTCAGAAATGCTTATTTTGTAATTGTGTTCTCCAGCTCAACTTCAGTAGAAACTTCCCACGTCAAGCCTAATCACCACATAATCACCAGTAAGATCAGGACCAGATATATTCAACAAGGTCACTGCCAGCTCTAGTAGGCTCCCACAGGACAAGGCTGGCATTGGTGATTAGAGAACAGATGGATCCCCAGTGGGAATTAAGAGAATTGGACCGGCTGCTTTAGGAGGCCTTTTTGCAATGGGCAGGCTGATCTTGTGAGTAGAGTCTTGTCACCAGGGCTGCAGGCAACTGCCCTTGGGGGAAATCTGTCAGATTGTTGCAGAGACTCAAGGAGAGCATAGTGATTTAGTAAAGAGCCCTGGGTGGCATTATATGGCTTTCTTTCCTAAGTGTTCTTCAGCAAGTCCTCTTAGCTTGTTTGCACTTATTAAACCTACTAACAATAATTCAGGCTGAAAATCAAATTCAGCTCCTGTCTTATCTTTGCCAATTTCCTCTGCTCCAGAATCCTTAATGGGCCAGGTACAAATACGTAAATATCATGCCTTGTGTTGGTAATTAATTTCCTTAAGGTCAACTGAG
This sequence comes from Leptonychotes weddellii, assembly GCF_054177405.1. Lineage (NCBI taxonomy): Eukaryota > Metazoa > Chordata > Mammalia > Carnivora > Phocidae > Leptonychotes > Leptonychotes weddellii. Next base: position 14,130,507 of record NC_138377.1, on the reverse strand, counting down.
TGATAAGAATGCTACCTTCTCTTTATGAATAATTCATTTCTGCAGAAGATCTTTATTCATTCAGACTTCATGGAAGCATAAAGGTTTAAGTACGGGTATCTGTGACTGCATCCCAGTTTGTCCCTATAAACTGAGTGACTTTGGATAATTTACTTAATCTTTCTGAGCTTCTTCTATGTCTCTATATAAAAGATGAGTCTAATAATCTATGTCTCACATGCTCGTAGCTTGTTCGGAGTTTAAATAAATAAATAAATACATACAAAATACTTAGGAAAGGTAGGTGTCCAATTCATGTCATTTCGTTCCTCCTTCCCAGCCTTGAGCATGATAAAAAGCTGAGCTAAACCGGGATGTTTTGATCTAACCAGCATGTTGCTTTAAAAAAAAAAAAGATGATGAGGAACTCAAATAACCTTGACATGTAAATAAAATAAGCAAGTGAGCTAAACTAAGAGAACACATAATAACATGTTTAAGATTTTAGGAATTTGGCGTTGATCGTGTGCTTAATACAGTAATAAATGTTTTATGTGCATTATCTTGTCTGAGCCTTATAACACTCCAATAAAGTAGACCAATATTTCTATTATCTCCTTTTCACAGTTGGGAAAACTTCCTAGATTAAGTTGCTTGACCAAAATCATCAGGTCATAAGTATCAGAGGCAGAAGTGCATTTACCATGAAGTCAATAAAGCTTAGGATCCCCTTCTTTCGCAAGGCTCCCCGCAAAAGTTGGCGGAGGCCCCAGCAAAGAGTTCCCTTGGAGATACATAATTGTAAAATTTGCAAAAATCCTATATAAACTTTAGGCAACATAAAATATGTGTCTCCTCCTGATCAAATACCTTCTCAGTGAGATGTCCCCAAGCTTCACTAAAATTTCAACCTACATCTCCTTTACTTTTTTTTTCTCCTTAGCATTTAACACAATCTAATATACTATATAATTTATTCATTTATCTTGTTTTTGCTAACTCCCCTATTGAAATGGTAAATACATAGGGCATTTTTTTTTTTGGTCATTTTCTTCTGTTATATACCAGTATCAGGAACAGTGCCTATAATATAGTAGCAACTCAATAAATACTTTTTGAACAAATAAGTGAATGAATGAATTGGAATTCCTCTGACTCCAGGGCCTATGCCTCTGGTCTATGTGAACAAAAATCCAACTTGTAAGGTTTTAAATTGCCTCTGAGATAATGATGAATTGGTTACCATTTCATCGGTATCCAAGAATTATGGGACAACATTTGAGACCTGACAGTTATATAGCAACAGATGAAGCCCAGTTGAAGGGAAACATGTCCGTGGAAAAGGAGGCTAGCAAAGGGAAAGTAAAAAACAGAAGTAACACAGTTTCACAGGCTGTGTTCCCCAAATTCATAAGAAATTGGTTATGTGCAAGGCTCTATTGAAAACAGGCACTTCTGGGGAGCCTGGGTGACGCAGTTTGTTAAGCATCTGACTCTTGGGTTTGACTCAGGTCATGATCTCCAGGTCATGGGATCCAGCCCCACATTGGCTCTATGCTCAGTGGGGAGTCTGCTTGAAATTCTTTCTCCCTCTCCCTCTGCTCCTCTCCCTGCTCATGTGCTTGCTCTCTCTCTCTGCCTCAAATAAATAAATAAATCTTAAAAAAAAAAAAAAAGAAAAGAAAACAAGCACTCCCTTTGACCTATAGTTTACTTTAAACTACTTCCTCCATGAGAGGGATATAGACTATTCAACATAGAAGACCCTTTTTGTAAGTGACTTTCCTGGTTTGTATTTGCAATAAATGGGTATATAACAAAACCAAAAGGTAAGAACAATCACCTTTGTAAAGATTAGCCATCACATGCCTGAAGTCCTCTTCGGTATGGATGTATTATATCAAGTCACAGGGAGATCAATTTCTGTCTTCACATCAAAATCCATCCAACAGTGCATGACTGCAATGTACTTACTCTAAAAATTAATAATTTTAATTAATTAACTTAATCAGAATATTCTGATGAACTGGATATTCTATTACATACTTTTTTCCAGAGCCAAAGAAACAGCTGTATTCATGCTGTTTTCAACTGTTCTAGTTCTGTTAGTGCTTTTTTCTGCCTTACTACATATCAAAGTTTGAAAACATCTCATTAATAATGAGCTGGAAGATATTCAGGATTAAAGATAAATGTCTAATCCTGCAGAGATGTGAATGGATAATAGGTCTGGTATCTGAGGGGACCAGATAGCAGTGTGGGCCAGTGACTCCCCATGGAGAAACTTTGGTCCATGAGAAACAGGAGATAGGACAGATCCGGGCCAATACATTCCCTCATTTTCTCTCTCCCATAGACTATCCCATGGTTTGTGCATGCAGCCTAGTTGGAGAAGTTCTGACAGCAAGTGCATCTGCTGAAGGACCTGCTATATCTCGTCATGGCTTGTCATGAAGTGGTAGCTAACTTGCTAACACATCACATGGCATTACTTGACATCTTGTTTTTGCTCCCTTCCTTTCCTTTTAAACCTCGTGGCCCTGAGTTTGCATTCCCCTAATAAAGCATGATCCCATTAACCCTTGCCTCAGGTTCTGTTTTCTAGAGAATCCCTGTTAAAGTCACTGCTAATTATACTTCAAGATATATTTTGAGTGATGTCTTAAATCTAGAAGTTTTTCAAAAGATGAAAGTCATTAAATCCTTGAAGCATTTCAGGCAACCTGCTATGAACCTGTTAGAAAGGAGATATATGAGATTCTCTCTATATAGAATACAAATATTCAGGGAATGGTTGGCCCCAGTTTTCTGCTGGGCCAGTGGTTCTCTGTCAGGATCACCAGAACATGGAGCGTGAGGTCAAGCTAAGAGTGTCATTCTGCGACTGCGAGAATGAAGGGCATATTTAGTAAGAAGATGTACCTTGTCTTTTGCCTTTAAAAACACATGCATAACTGGCACAAAATTCAAATAATTTCTTGAACTATATTGGGAACTGGATGCCTTGATTCTGCTACTAACAAGTTATTCAAAACTGGCAAAGGCATTTAATATTCCTGGTTTCATTTATGTCATTGAACCCTATTTTCCTGAATAGACCCTTTGAGAATATACATTTTTAGAACTGTGAATCCTTTCTATAGGAATATGCACCCAAAATCTTATTGAAAAATTGCAATAAATTACAGGGATTTTTCTGACTCCTTATAACCTACTCACGCATTCTAAGTTAAAAACTCCTCATCTAGGTGATCGTGATTATAAGTTTGTAGCAAAAAGGCAGAAAGCTGTTACTCAGAAAAGCTCAGACTGAGATAACACACACAAGCTTTGAAGAGTTGCAGCCCCCAGGTGATTGAAATGGTGCTTTTAGCGAGGGGATGGAAGGGAAGTTAAGTTTTTTAAGGCAACGAATAAACCAGCTATTTGGAAAAATCCTCACAAAGAGAGCAACTTCTAACGTTAAGGATGACTTCTCCGGGCTAGATACAGTGCTTATTTTCACAAAGTTGTGATTGCTCCCTCCGTCTGCAGGGGGTTACTCCTGGTTGATAAGAAAATTGGAAATCAAGTGAGGGAACTTATATGCTTCAATATTTAGTGGCTAACTGTTGAGTTTTTTTGCCACCAAGCATCCATTTTCCTGCTCTGATTTCTATTGCAGAGTGCTCTCACTTATCCTATATAAACACAGGAGATGATAATTTGAGGTTCAGAAGCTGACAACTTCAGAACCTTTCACTCCTCTTCCTAGCACATATTGGGAGTGAGAGTATGACCTAATAGTGGCTAATGGGCAGGTTTCTGGGAGCATCTGAATCCTGACTTCTTGATGCAAAGCACAATGCTTGGAGTCATCCACAGGGCAGGCAGAGGTAGCATGGCCGTGGCACCCAACCAGGATATTTTAGCTACAAGATGTGGCAATGCTTCCTGATTGCCAGTTCTTTACTTTTTGAGAGTCAACGGATGCTTTCCATTCCCAAGTCTGGTCTGTCAGTTCCATGAATACCCAGTAACCTTTCAGTAAATCACCTTGTATGTAAGATAGAATTGGTTGTTGAGTGCAACCAAGAAACTTTCATAACACACCATTATTTATGAAGTGTGAGGGTGCTTCTTACACAAGGATTTGAGTTTCCTCCAGGAAAGTAGAGTTTTAATGTAGAGGGCAGAAGACCAAAGTGAGACTCAGACTTTCACCCTATCAAGTGCACACACAACAAAGAATGAAGCACCCAATAATAATACCGCTCATTCCATCTCTATATAGGTAAATATAGGACAACTTCTTCCCAACCACCTCATGGAGGGGCTTAAAGGATAGGATACAATGAGACTTCAGATGTATTCTATAGTTTGTGATCTCATTAGAGAACTGGGAATAATATGACCTTTTAGTTGAATAAAAGGGAGGGATTTTCAAAGAGTGACATACCCGAGTTTGTTTTTTGCTGATATTTTTGGGTGAAGCAATCATTACCACTGACACTACCAACCCTGATATGTATTTGAGAAAGTTTTTTTTTTAATATTTTATTTATTTATTTGAGAGAGAGAGAGAGAGAGAGCACGAGTCAGGAGCAGAGGCAGAGGGAGAGGGAGAAGCAGACTCCCTGCTGAGCAGGGAGCCCGATGCGAGGCTCGATTCCAGGACCTGAGATCATGACCTGAGCCAAAGGCAGACACTCAACCGACTGAGCCACCCAGGCACCCAAAAAGTTTCCAGGTAATATACAGGATACCTGGTTAAATTTGAATTTCAAATAAATAACAAATAAATGTTTAAAATATATGTCACAAATAATGCAAGGAACATTCACTAAAAATTTAATTATTGTTAATCTGAAATTCAAATTCAATTGGGCATCCTCTATTTTTATTTTCTAAATCTGTCAACCCAAATTTGAGAATCCATGAGACCAAGTGTTCAAAGAAAGTGTAGTTAAGTTAAGAGAAAACTACATTATTGCCTCAGGTAGACAAAAGGAACTGAAGGGATAATTAAATTTACAAAATCCCTGAATAATGAGTAAGGTTTCCTTTTTTTGATAAAAATAGAGGAAGTTATGCAGCAGCTGGGTGGCTCAGTCAGTTAAGTGTCTGACTCTTGGTTTTGGCTCACATCATGATCTCAGGGTTATGGGATCGAGCCCTACACTGGGCTCCACACTCAGTGCAGAGTCTGCTTGAGATTCTCTCTTTCTCCCTTTGCTCCTCCACCCCATGTTCTCTCTCTCTCTCTCTCAAATAAATAAATAATTTTTTTAAAAAATGGAGAAAGTTAAATTATAACTGGTTCACTATTAAGCTCAATTGGTTCATCTATAGGAATTATAGAGAGACACAGCAGAGATGATAATGAAAAGGATAATGAAACAACATGGTTTAGAGGGAAAATAGAGACAACTGAGTCAGACAAACTTAAATTTGTTATGATAAAATAAATTAATATATACTCATAAATATTATTTTTAAAATAGATATTCTTAAAGGGAAGATTATTGGATCAAACAGCTTACATATTTTAATTCTAACAGAGATTACTAAATTGTCCATCTAAACATATATATTTATCTACAGTCTAAGAGGATGCTTTTATTTTGCCAAACAATACGTAAAAAATGGTATCTATTGTACCTTTAATTTGCATTTGGGACATCAGGAAAGTGAAAAACTTAATTACTTCTGTGCTAGGTCTGCCATCTTGAAAAAGGTAACCAGAACTCATGTCTCTATGGACCCACATGTAACCTTCAGTGGTTTTCCCTTCTCTGTGCTTCACTTTTCCTAGGGGGTAGATGTTAGTAATCAAAACACCCAACATTTGTTATGAAGACTAAATAAGCGCGTATTTCACAGCCCCACATGAGCACTGTGCTTGAAACGTAAAGTGTCCTGTTTAAATATATGTCTCTTTTTTCTCCCTTTTACTTCTTCTCTGTCCTGCTTGTGATATACTTCTACTCCAGGAGGTATCTTTCTTTGGTAGTTAATTTAAAGACAACATTTACAAAATGTTGTAAGCATTTTCATTATCATGAATATCATTAATTATCTTAGAAGATAATAATAATAGTAATTATCATCATCATCATCATCATCATTTTAAAGAAGAAGAGACAGAGGCCATGAGAGTTTTGAGTATAGAAATCCAAAATGGTCTATCTTAGGTCAAGAATAATAGTATACAGGACATAGAACCTTCTGCATTGTTTATTGGTTGGACAATCCATTCTCCAGTCAATTTTTGTTTAACACCTAATAATATAAGTTAAGTAGTGTGGACATTGGAAGCAAGGTAATTTTTAACCATGTATTAAGATTTTCTCAAACTAATCAGATGGGATATGGGATTTTAATCATAAAACTTCTTGAGAAACCACTTTTTGTCTTTTGCTAATGATTCCAAGAGAAATTATTTCTAAGAGAAAGTAACTGGAATCATTTACAGTTTAGAGAACTAATACCTTAAATAAAATAAAAAAATGTAAAAAGTAGTCAAACCCTAAATATAGTGCTGTCAGTAAATAAGAATAACAATGACATTAGTAATTATCACAAATGAAAGACTCCCTAAAGGCTAGGATTGCACAGGAAGCACTTTCCATGGATTATTGCATGTAACCCTCACAATATCCTTCCAAGGTAGGGATTATTATTATTCCCCCCTTTTTTTTCAGGCAGGAAGTAACCAAAAGATTAGGGAAACATGCTCAAAGTCACAGAGGTAATAACCATAAGAGCTGAAATTTAACATAGCTCTGTCTGAATACTATCTACATAGAGAATCATCAAGATGAAATAATTATTTCTTGGAATATTTCCATAAACATGAGTGAACACATAAACATTTATGGAATGCTTACTGGATGTCAAGTTATTGTCATAACACCAACACTATAAGTTAAGGGTGATGATTTTTTTCTCTTGATTTTAGGTAGGAAAAAACTGACACTCAGTGTCATTTCCAAAATCAGACAAGTACATGAGGGTGACCCAAATGCAGGGGTTTCCACTTTGTTTCTGATATTTTCACATGTCCCACCTGAACATAATTCACATGAATTCACTCAATGCTCCCAGTTTTAATGGAGGCCCAAGGCAAAAATCTGCCAAGAAATATTCTTTACATTAGAGCAGTAATATTCTCAAACTGTGTTTTGATACTCTCATTTCTTGATCCTGGTAAGAAGACAGTGTTTTGTTTTGTTTTTTGGTTTTTTGTTTTTTCTTTTTTTGTTTGTTTGTTTTTAATATAGGAAGCACATGGTATTTGCAAGGACAGTGGAAGGGAAGAGTCTTTGACCAATGAGAGGGGATGGAGGAGGGCTTGACTTCTAAACTCAGCACTTTTGAGAGTCACATTCAAACAAGATTCTAAAAGTGAGCATGAATCTTAGCATTGAACTGAATATGCAGGCTGCAAGCAATGGCATTTGCTTCATCTATGGTGATCATTTGGGTTTTCTTTCTGTCTTTGACTCTGTGTGTGTGTCCTTGGTCTGGTCACTTAACCTAATGGGACATCAATCCTTTCATCATATGAAAGAAAATCCTACTGCTGCTTCCTTAGGGCTCTTTTCTATTTGCAAGGAAAAATTCTTCTGCTATGATTTTGGTGGCTATCACACCAACGCCCTAATTTATTCCTCAAAATAATCTTTTTTGTGGAAAAATTATAAAATTCAAACAAGAAAAGAATTTGGCTATAATCCCACCACACATTACCCTTCTCAAAATATGACTTGTTATAGCCAGCCAACAGAGAAATAAAGCAGAAATAATTTGAATATAGAGACTACTTGGCTTTAAAGAAATGATCGGGAATGGTAAAACCAGCAAAACTGGGAGTTAATCTCTGGACTAAACTTCTTTTTAAAGGGGTAATATGCAAGTGTTATGGGGTGAATTGTGTCCCCCAAGGAAGACATGCTGAAGTCCTACCCATCAGCCCCTCAGAATGTGGCCTTATTTGGAATAATGGTCTTTAGAAAGGTAATTGAGTGGAAATGAGGTCATTAGAATGGACCCTAATCTAATCTGACTGCTGTTGTTCTAAAAAGGGAAGTTGGGACAGAGGGAGAGTCGCACAGGGAGGAAATGGCCATGTGGCTGGAGTGACGCATATACAAGCCAAAGAATGCTAAGGATTGCTGGCAAATGCCCAAAGCTGGAGGCAAGCAAAGATTATCCCCTAGAGCTGTCAGCATGGTTCTCCTGGCATCTAGATTCTGGATTTGTAGACTCCAGAACTGTGAGAGAATAAATTTCTGGGCTTGGGGTTTTGTTAAATATATTTTTAAAGAATTTTTACTGGAAGTATAGTTGACATAAATTTCTGTTGTTTTTAAAGCACCCATTCGGTGCTACTTTGTTATGGCAGCACCAGCAAAGTAATACAGCAAATATATCCCAGTATCATAACTGCATTACACACTGACAACCTCAGCTTCTCAGGGTCAAATGTATGCATGCTTTCACACACACACACACACACACACACACACACACACACACACACTTTTATTAAATACAAGCAAGTTAAATGATGTTAAATGAACCAGCCTCCTGCTTTATTCCACTCCCCTTGAAATGACTTCTTGTGAGCTCTGCTCTCTTTTGTGTGTTCATCTGTTTGTGGCACAGAAATAACAGCTGTAAGGTCCACTAAGGATTTCTATAAAACAGCTAATAAAAGCTTCAACTTAAATTCATTCCAGAAAATTGAACACACATAACACATCATATCAGGGAAATGGAAAGCACGTTATTGCACATTTAAAGTTGTATTGTTTGTGCAGACTTTGATATAGAAATATGTTGAAGGGCTGATGGAGATGATATGTAGGAAAGAGCATCATTACCAGGGAGAGCTGGCTCTTGGGCTGGAGATCTCTCCTTGATGACTGCCCCACCCTGCTGGCTTGATCCTTAATGACACTCCCATTCTGCTTCTCCGGTGGTCCAGCTCCCCCTTTTTTGATTCATAGAACATCTGAGCCTTCTTGTTGTCAGTACTGTTGCTGTGAAGAACACTGTCTACTGAAGACAGAATATGCTATGTACCAGACACTAGTGGATATAGGGAACTAATTGAAGAAAAGTGAAGGCAGTGGTAACCACAAAACACAAATATAACCACCAATAAGATATCTGGATGCTCTGGTGATTGACACAACCCAAAATGAGATAATAAACTCACCTATGAACACATACTTCTTGATTGATCATAAATTTTCCCAGTCCTTGATCTTTCTTCCTCCTGACTTCCCAGCTTCCCTATTCCATTTGGATGAAACCCCTTGGACCACTGCCTAATTCTGCACACTATACTGCTAAAAATTAGTGGAATTTTTTACAGCTGACTATTCAATATTTTGCAGATCAATGCTTATTCCCCTCTATTAACTTATATACACTTTGAGGGTAAGGAATTCGTATCGTCCATATTTGTATAATTCTACCCAGCTTTCCCAGAACATATCAGATTTTATGCTTCACAGGTACTATCCAGTAAGTGTTCATGATATGAACCATCGTGGGGGGGGGGGTGGAATAGGACAAATTAGGTTTATCTCTGCTCTTTTTTTTTTTTTAAGGTTTTATTTATTTATTTTAGGGAGCAAGAGAGGGAGCAAATGCATGAGCAAGGAGAGGGGTAGTGGGGGAGGGAGAAGGACAAGAGACTCCCCGCTGAGCACAGAGCCCTATATGGGGCTCAATCAAAGGACCTTGAGATCACAACCTGAATTGAAAGCAAGAATCGGATATTTAACTCACTGAGCCACGCAGGCACCCCATCTCCACTTTATATTTGCTTGGAGGGTGGATGGCGAACTCATGTCTTGACCATAAAATCTTTCAACCCATATTCTCCATCAAGTTACTTCTGATATTTTTTTTCTGTTGGAGAAATGGCAGGAACATTGAGGGAATGAAACATCCTGATAACCTTCTCAATGCTAGGCACAGAGTCTTCCTCCTAAATGTTTGCTTATTGAATAACTGGCCTTCGTTATAAAAGAAGGGTCTGGGTTGTTTTTCTCCTCAGATCAAGTGGGAAACCTTTCCCTCCACCACCCACTGATTTTTCATTTTATTTTTTTATTTGAGTGTAGTTGACACACAATGTTACATTAATTTCAGGTGTACCACTTAGTGATTCAACAAGTTTTTTTTTTTTTTTTAAGATTTTATTTATTTGTGGGAGAGAGAATGAGAGACAGAGAGCATGAGAGGGAGGAGGGTCAGAGGGAGAAGCAGACTCCCTGCTGAGCAAGGAGCCCGATGTGGGACTCGATCCTGGGACCCCAGGATCATGACCTGAGCCGAAGGCAGTCGCTTAACCAACTGAGCCACCCAGGCGCCCGATTCAACAAGTTTATACATTATGCTACACTCACAAGTATAGCTACCATCTGTCACCATACAACACTACTACAATATCATTGACTATACTCCTTCTGCCTTTCATTGCTGTGACTTATGCCTGTATCTCCCACTCCCCTTTACACTCCCCACTAATTATTAATTTTTAAGGAGACTTTCAGTATCCAAACACTATCCTGAGTAGAGATGGCCTGCTTCTGCTTTTTGAAAACACTTTAATGACAAAAATTATTATATATTTTGGTCTATAAACTTTAATTCTTTCACCATTTTAAAATTGGAGCACCCTAATCTTCTTTAGGTCTTAGGTCTAATTTCTCCAAATTAGTTGGTTCCAAACACAACAATAGGGCTAAACATTTGGAAGCCATGACAGAACCTTGACAGTTGGACATTAGATCGATGGGAAGATGGAAACTGCACACAAAACCATCATTAATAATGAGCATATGCAGGAAGGATCTCTCACAGCACATCATATTGAAATGATAAATGTGGAATATTAATTTAGGAAAAAGCAATGTAGGGCCATTTTTAAACTGAAAACCAAGGTTGGAATCAACCATGCCATGACTCTGAAAAGTAAAGTTGAAAAAGAAGATGAGAGGTCTTGGATATTCTAGTCACCTGCTAACCAGATCACCCGGCTATAGTCCTACCTAAAGTCACCTTTTTGCCCAAATACAGTGATGGTATGCAGATAACAACACATTGGTAATCTTTCTAGCCCAAACAGGGTCGGGAGTTCAGGTAATTAGTCGTGCAGCCTGCCACAGGCTTTACTGCTAAATTCAGTGCATGGAGACAAATGGGTGTAAACAGGTGCTAGACAAGAGCGTGGCTTACGGATGGCTCCTTTGGAGAGAAGAAGGAAGTCAGTCACATATACAGCTGGTTCCTTGCTCTTTGACTAAAAGCGTTAAAGAAGAAACCCTTGCTTAAGATTTAGCAATCATTATTTTTTAGGTCAAAATATTTCAAACTGACTAGCTAGTTATATAAATATAGCAGAATCTTTCTTAATCACGTATTTTAATTAATTTCTTCTTTAGTAGTTATATTTGTTTTTCTGTTCTTATAAAAAAACCAAAGATGACTACTGTATTTGACAAACTTGAAATTGGTAGAATTTTAAGATTTTCTGGAGTGTGTTCTGTTGCTTATAGGGGAATATAAATATCCAGTACAACAGCTAGTTTTAGAAATAACGTTTTTTTTTTTTCTGTTGAGAAATGACTTACTTAAAGACCTCAAAGCTGTTGACTAATCAAAACTATAGATTTATTGCGATAAGGAAAAACACCACCTTGATAAGGTGAAAGGGGGGAAAATAAGAGATTTTATAAAAGGCTCAGACTGGGTGGTTTTAAAGTAAGGTAGAATTTATGACATCATAGCTTTGAATTGGTGGGAGCAAGGATGTGAAAATCTGGAAGGAAGTTTTGATAAGCAAGGTATTAGCCTTGATAAGCAAGCTGTTTTAGTTGGTTGATAGTATTATCTTCCAAGAGGAAATATCTCCCAGGAACTGAGTTATTCTTGCTTGTTGTCAGTACTCATTAATATTAAGAACCAAAAAATATGCCCCATCTTGATGTTATTTAACATAGGAAATTAGTTTGAGTACTTTTTCTCTTTCCTTCCTTCCTTTTTCCCTTCCTTCCTCCCTTCTTTCTTTCTTTTTTTTTAATACATTGTCCCTTCCCTTCTCTTCCTTTCTTCTTTGTTCATTTGCTTTCAAAAATGGATCAAGGCAGCCTCCAGTGAAAGTTACCATAGTAAAACAAAAACACATCTAGTCCAACACAAAAGTTACAAAGTAAAAAGAGAGAAGAGGAATTCTATTAAGACAGTCATGGCTGAGTAAGGCTGTCCAATTAGTGTCAGATCTATCCATGAGCACCCTGAAAGTCCAAGCAAAGGGGTGAACAAGATATCAAAACAGCAAAAAATATCTATAGAAAGACAAATACTTATTTCATTATTAGAAAGAAACAATTTCCTGGTCCGTAGCTTTGTGGAGCAAAACATGCTGGAGAGAAATAAGGGCTTTTCTATGTGGAAGACCTCACCATTCACTGATAATACTGAAACCTCAGGTAATCCTGATGACTCAATTAAAAATAGAAAGTGGAAGGGTGGGGGAGCCTGGGTGGCACACTCCATTAAACATCTGACTCTTGGTTTCAGCTCAGGTCCTGATCTCAGGGTCATGGGATGGAGACCTTCATGGGGCTCTGCGCTGAGCACAGAGTCTGCTTGAGTTTCTCTCTCCCTCCCCCTCTGCCCTTCCCATTCATTCTCTCTCTCTCTGTCTAAAATAGATAATTTTTTTTTAAGTGGAAGGATATAAATGTACTATAATAAGACGATCTTTATACGACAGTAGGGTAGACCCTTAAGTGGTGACCTGATTCCTTACCCCACTCCATCCACTGGCCTAAAACTTTATAGAAAACTATGGGTCTCTGGTTTGGGGCTTTTCTGAACAGGAAGTTTGCTCACACCACCTGGGCTGCAGAACCTACCAACGCAGGTATGCCCCTGTGATAGCTGAATTATTGGTCCCAATCTTTCACTTCCTTATTTATCCATCCTTTTATAAGTCATCCATATCTTTGCCATGACAGAACATGCTTTCCTGGCCCTGACCTTGGATTGGCCATGTGTCCTGTTTTGGGTAATGAGAGATCAGTAAAACTGAAATGGATAGAGGTTTGAAATGTATGTGCCAGACTGGATTTATTTTCTTGCCCTTTTGCTTTCACCATGGGAGAAACTCGCCATGTCACCAATTAGTTACTAAAAAACAAGAGAACCTGACCTTAATCAGCAGCCTGCAGTCCAAGCTCAGTGAAACCCAGACCTGATCAGCCAAACACCCCCGCTAGCTCAGAGACACATGAGTCAAACCTAAATTTTGTTATTTTAAGCCATTCAGTTAGAAAGTTTGGTGGGGAGTGGCCACACAGCAGGCCACGTAGCTGATTTTTTTCTACAGTCTCCTGAGACATTTCAGAGTTCAATCTTTCCCTTGTATCCTTGATCTTGTGACTATTCTTTTATTTTCTGGTTTGGTAATAAACAAGTCAGAGTTGTCATTTATAACAATCTGAAAACCGGGCTCACTCTTGTGAGCTGGCCTGCATTGATGAATTCGCTGTCTCTCTCCTAACTCATAGATACAGTATTTTTGAATATACTTGCAAGAGACCCATCAAATTTCCACTGCAATAGAGGAAAAAGTGATGTCACACACACACACACACACACAATTTTTCTTCTGTCTTAAATAACACTGTTCTAGGATCTGCTTACCTATGCCTGCAATGGAGTGGAAAGAGTTAAATGTCTCACATATTATACAAGGTCAAAGTGGAGTAGAGGAAGAGAGGAGGTAAGAATAAACATGTGGCCTTTGGGCAGTCACTGACTCAGGGAGGTAGCCCTCAGGAGAAAAGATACTTCGGTTTAGTTGCTGCTTCTGGGTGAAAAAGGAGGTGCTAAGGCTCATCCAGTTACATATCCATCTGTCCCAAATAGCTAGCATTAAGGCAAGTGAATTAAGATTTTCCCTTCCTGAAATAAGTCAATCAGAGAAAGACAAGTATCATATGATCTCACTGATATGTGGAATTTGAGAAACAAGACAGAGGATCATAGGGGAAGGGAGGGAAAAATGAAACAAGATGAAACCAGAGAGGGAGACAAACCATAAGAGACTCTTAATCTCAGGAAACAAACTGAGGGTTGCTGGAATGGAGGGGGGTGGAGGGGTGGGGTGGCTGGATGATGGACATTGGGGAGGGTATGTTCTGTGGTGAGCACTGTGAATTGTGTAAGACTGATGAATCACAGACCTGTACCCCTGAAACAAATAATACATTATATGTTAATAAACAAACAAAAAAAGATTTTCCCTTCCCTTCCACAATCGTCATCAGGGTTCATGTCTGGTTTTTCCATCATCACCAGCCCCTGAAAGTGATGATTATTTAAGTCAAATACTCCCTAAAATAAAAATATTCCCCAGGGAGGGGGGAGTCAATCCTATCATTTGGCTGCATGTCTTTCAGTCGAGGCATTGCTGGGTTCTGTCCTCCCTAGAGACATCCCAGGTAATAGGCTTACACTTGTGCCAAATTCGGTACTCAATGAAGCCATCAGCTTATCTTCCACCTCTGGCAACATTGACTCCAATTTTACTTATCTGGATAGGCTTGACTTTAATTCATTACTAATAGTCTTGGTTTGTGTTTTGATTAATGTTTAAGCTCCTTCAAATCCCTTTGGAGAAAGCTGAGAGCTGAAGCTTGAATAAACAATGGGATATTCTCAGACTTCAAAGAAGCATTACCTTAAGGGGCCTAGCCAGGCTGTGGAATGCTGGGCTTCTTTCGGCCTGGTCCTAATTAGCTTTGGGGTCTGGCAAACCCGCACAGTGCAAACGCATCCAGCCGAGGCTCCTGGCATGCTCTCTCAACTACCCTCACATATGGGCTCACCACATCCTTGGATCATCATCTGAAGAAAATGTTCCCTTCTGTTCTTGTTCTGCCTGGGATTATCAGTTCTTCTCCCCCTCCTCCCCATCTCTCCTTTGAATCCTGACAAAAATCAGTTAGCCAACTTTTTTTGCCAATCTTTTTTTTTTTGCCCCAAGTGTAGTGCCTTGAGGCTAATGATGGTGACCTTTAAGGGAAGTCAAAGAGAAACAACACCGTGGAAACAATGCGGAATATGAGCTCTGGTTTCAATTCTCTCCACTGGCAGTTCCTCTCTGGACCTTCAACAGGGAAAACGCTTCCCAGTTCAAATGAAAGCAAGGAACATAACCCTCCAGTGCCTCCCCCCCGGGCACCACGAGACAACAGCACTCAAGCTGAACTCCTCACAGTTGGAGAAAAACAAGTTGGCCAAGGGAAAAGACAAATCTGCTCGCCCTTCTTCTTCTTCACCAGGTCTTCACTTCTGCTCTAACCCAGGGATGTCAAACATTCCAAGCCTTTGCTGGTGGGTCACTGAGGCTGTGGTACAGATAGATCAGGGGTCAACAAACTATAGCCACAGGTAGATCAGGGGTCAACAAACTATAGCCCAGGGGCCGAGTCCAACCCACAACCTGGTTTTGTAAATGAAGCTTACTGGAGCACAGCCTCACCCATTTGTTTATGGATCATCTGTGGCTGCCTTCAAACAGTTGAGTAGTTGAAACTGAGACTGGATAGTCTGCACAGCCTAAAATAATTATTATCTGGACCTTTACAGGAAAAGTTTGCAAATAGAGGACAGGAAGACAAAAGAAGATCAAAGATAAATGTGGTGTCAAAATACAATATAATTTCGGCTCCCATTCATCGGTCGGAATCAATTTTTTCCCATATTTGCAGACATGGAGCAAAATATTCCCAAGAATTATACTCAGAAATCAACAAGGGTCCAACTGATGATAGATACTCCCAACAAGACAGGTATTTTTTAAGAAAATTTCTCCATGGAAATTATTCAGCAACATGCAGAAAGAGAGCCGAGATACATTGTAATGTCCATTATGGCTAAACCCGTATTATTTTGTTCTTTTATGCAGGTTCCCAGACCAAAAGGAAGTTCTCAGCTACTTATTCCAAAGGACTCCCCAAAACATCCTTCATGAGATCGTGTCCAATGATGTGGGGGCTCTTCTGAACCTTGCAGAGAAAACTCAACTCCAGAAAGGCCTTGGCTAATAAAGAAGAGAGAAATCAATCCAGACCCCCCTATAAGATGTGTGTTCTTCAGAGAGAATTAAAAACCTGTTGGATTGCTTGTCCTTACTGCCTGCTTGTAAAGCATATTCAATTATTCATTTTATCCACCTGACTGACCACTTAAAAACTATGTAGTCAGTGCTTCGGCAATAATTTCACTTCTAAGTGTTCCGCCTGGTTATTTTTCCGTGTGTGCACACTATTAATTAATGACTATGGAGAAGTCCATAAATTTCAGCATTCTGTAGCAGTGTTGCCTGAATCTATTACCCGTGAAAGCCAGAGTCTACAGTCACTGAGGAGGCACAAAGAGATAAGTATTGATTTCATTTTTGAGTTTTAATTTCTTCTCATTGAATCTGGAGGAGCAGATTGCATTTGAACAACCCTCACAGAGCATTGAAGTACAACACAAGATGCACACAGCCGTCTGCCCACAG
The DNA here is from genome assembly GCF_054177405.1 of Leptonychotes weddellii. Lineage (NCBI taxonomy): Eukaryota > Metazoa > Chordata > Mammalia > Carnivora > Phocidae > Leptonychotes > Leptonychotes weddellii. The sequence goes on along the minus strand of NC_138377.1, from coordinate 14,113,949 downwards.
GGTGGGCTCAGCCTACCAGCTCAGGTTTTGGCGGCTTTATGTGTGTCACTGATGGAGAATCAATGAAAAAACATTTGGGGCTCTTAAAAAAATGCAGCCAAATCCTCTGTGAGCCTTAGTGACTTATTAAATCGGGACAAGGGTATTAAGGACCTCCTGTGTTCAAAACTTCAGATGTGTTTGCATGCGGTTGATTCAGACTCCCAGTGTATTGGGAAGCTGGCCTTAATAAGACAGCAGAAAGTCTCCAACTGGTGAGTGGGGACATCCAGGAGCTGGTGTGGCCTTGGCTTAATTGATGCAATGTAATAGGTTGAAGCGAGTATTTGCTGTACCTCTGTGTTCCGTCTGTTTAATGGAGATGAGACCAACCAGGTCACAAACCTGTCTGGACCAAGATCCATAGAGAGAGGTAGAAAGGAAAGTCCTACTCCTTTTGAGAAAAATGGAAGCCCTTAGCCACTACACATTCTTGGTGTCCGATACAGAGAACAATGTTTTCCTGTAGTATTTAGAATATGCTGAGTAGTGTTAGAGTTTATTAAAAAAAAAAGTTAAACCTATAACAATAATCTGATTTAGGTACTATTATTGCCTGCAGTGTTTAACAGATGGGGAGACCAGGGTACAAAGTTTTGGGGCACGAAAAGCCACGCAGCCAGCAGGTGGCTCCTAGCTCTCTTCATCTAAGTCTCTAACCCTGATGTAGACCTGTTTCTTGCCTCTTGGACTGCCTCTTCTGGACCAGAGTCCAGTGCATCATTTCCTTACTGGAGGACTCCAAGGTAAGGGCCCAGTGGGAAAATGCTGGTTCTGGTCACGATTTTTAAGCTAATGAGATATGTTGCCTGGAGAATGCAGTCAACCATGTGGGAACAATCAGAATCATCTGGAGAGTTGTTTTGGTTGTGTTTAGTGTACTTCCAAAACAGATCTGAAGACACCACCCCAGACCCATGGACTTAAACTCTCTAGGAGTCAAACTCACAGAAATCTGCCTTTTTCAAGCTCCCCAGGAGATTCTGAGGCACTCAGAAGAGTGTCCAGAAGTCAGAGGTGTGGCTCCTCCAGATACTTGCTGCATAGCGTGTTCCCACCTTCAAATGAATCCAGTTCCTGCAGTTTACTCCCAATCATGGCCTCAGATCCTCATCTGTAAAATGAGAATCTTCTAGCTGTACAAAACCTCAAGTTTCTCATCTCTAAGGCCAGGGGCTTTTGTAACCATGTTACCACACTTCCTAGAAGGAGCAGAAAGCCTGGGTTTTGCCCTGGGTGTGGGTTTTGAGGAATGAGTCAGCGGTGAGGTGACCAGACATAGAGGGGAGACCACTCTGACAATTCATTCTACTGCTCCCAAATCTGTACTGTTAAAAATAAATCAATACGCGCATCTGTGCCACTCACACTTCCACACAGGAATGAACCTAGTGCGAGCTCCATTCTGTCAGCCAGCTTGTTGAACTGATTTGTTCACTAAAGGGAAACAAGAGGTTGACAGAAAATAGCAGTGGGGGGTCTATTCTGCCTATACTTCCATCTATAAAAATAACTGAAAGAGTTCTTTGAGACACAACTTTCTAGAAGCAATAAAATGTTTGCTGGAGCATGGTTAGATTTATTACCAATAAAACACCACCGGTTCAACTGAGGCAGTGATGGATGCACAGGCAGGACCAGGAAAGAATGAGGGCTTTAGGGTCTCCTACTCAGGAAAACTAGCTGGCATCTCTGACCCTTAGTTTTCATCAACTGCAAATGAAAATAATATCTGCCAGATGATTGCAAACGGCCTTTAAAAATAGAAGGTAGTTAATATGTATCATTCCTGTTTTATTTTGGGAACAAAATCCACTGCCTTCTTCCTAGGATGATCATGGTCATCCATCTTCTGTGCCCCAATCCTGCCTACTGTGATGGCCCTTCTTGTAAAAATGTGCTCATTTATTCATTTTAGACGCATTTTTTAGCCCAAATCATTGTCTAAGTTTCCAATTGATATTTGTTTGTAATATCCTTTATGTGCTAAAAAAAATATCAACAAATAGGCCATGTGTGATTTCACCTATTGTTTTGGGGTGTCTCTTTGATCCCAAATCAGATAAAATGTGTGTCTGTGTCCTTGTGGCTGTTGTTCAGAGTTTTAGTTTTACTTTTCTTTTCACTAACACATTGATCCATCTAATATCAATTTTGTTAAATCATGGAAGATCAGGCTATTACTTGGTTTTATCGGTCCTGAAAATTTAAATACACATATAGGTGCACAGAAGCACATACATATGCCTCTACACGCATGCACACCCCCACACACAGCTACTTACATGCATGTGTATAGACTGCCTTTAACTCGGAGAGTCTTTGCTATTACTTCGCAGCCCAGAGTTGGATCTATCTCAATGAGAGTATCTTACAATTTACTCTGAATTTGTGTTGTTCATTAAGGTCACAAAAATGTATAAACCCTTTGTTCTTTTCTATGCCCATGAGATAGTGTCTGGTTGTTATTGGTTGAGGCATGACTGAAGGTAATGTTTAGAAAGAAACAAACAATGTAGACGTGGAAGTGAGAGATGACAGAGCGTTGCCCTCCACGAACGTACCCTTCATGTGATGAAGAAGAAACCCAGATTCAAGAGAAAGTGGGGCATAGACAGGGAACCTTCAAAAAGGGGTGCCACTTGAGTGAGTCTGTCTGCTGAGTAGAGTCTGATGAACGTCAGCAGCAGCCTGTGCTTGCTCTGGGGTGTGAACAGAGTGGATTAAAGAAATCCACATAAGATGCTTTTTTTTTTAATTAAAAAAATTTTTTAAGATGCTATTTAAACATGTGGATAGGTATATGCTCCTATGCTCCTAGAGATTGAGCACTGCCAACAAAGTGACAGTAAAATCCAGCTTTTCACTCCAAATACTAATACAACTTACGTTCTGGTTAAATTGTGCTGGAAACACATTGTTTACATTTTAGAACAGTCTTTATTTCTTTTAGACATTTATGTTGTGTTTTCATTAGCATGGACTACCCTTTAGGTAGGTAGGTAGGTAGGTATTTTCAGTTATTGCCTTTGTTTTATTTTTTTTAATTTTATTTTATTTTATTATGTTATGTTAGTCACCATAGTGTTCCATGATTCATTGTTTTCGTTGCTTTAAAAATAATTAGGACATGGTGCTACAGGAACTATAAACACTACTTGTACATTTGAAGTAATAGTGGGAAAACCTTTGAAATTTTTCTTTCTTTGAAAATATGTAAAAACTTATGTCCTGAGATATAGTTGTTTGATTTCAGGAAAATAGCATGTATTGTTGGCATGTGGACTAAAGCACACATACAAAAATATGTAAGATAGACTTTGGATATCCACAAGCATGCAGCCTCCTAGAAGGGACATGACAAAGCCAGAGGACCCAGCCTGGGCAAGGACGAACCTGAGTAAGTATCTAGGATAATGATAATATAACCTGTGTGGTGTAGACTGAAGGTGGCATGGACGTTTAGAATCGAGGACTAACGGGCAGTATTTCAGGAAGAGCTGAAGATGTGAAAATCACCAGGTTGGTGGTAGGCTCAAACAGGACAGTGCCCACAGGAGCATTTTACACACCGTGAGGCATGATTTCGCATGTAACACAGAAGCAGCTTCTCATCTCTCAGGACACAAGGAATCAGAAGACCTTCATTCAAGTCCCATCTCTGTTTTTTCCCCACTGCACAACCTTATGTAAGTCTTGTTTCTTCTAAAGATCTGTTTCCTTTCCTGAAAAATTGGCTTCTTACCACTACTCATTAAAACTCATTGAAAAACTAGTTTACACTGGGGTGCCTGAGTGGCTCAGTCCTTTGAGCATCTGACTCTTGATTTCAGCTCAGGTTATGATCTCAGGGTCGTGGGATCGAACCTGGAGACGGGCTCCAAGCTGGGTATGGAACCTGCTTAAGATTCTCTCTCTCTCTCCCTCTGCCCCTCCCCCCTGTGCACGTGCTCTCGCTCTCTCTCATTAAAAAAAACAAACATCAACAATGTACATATTATTTTATTGTTGTAAAAAAAAGAACCCTCTACAGATATTAATGTTATCATCAACTTCATGAGGATATTGGGAGAATTAATGTAAAAATTGGGATAAAATACACAAGAGTCTTTCATAAAATGGAAGATACTCTGTTTATCTGTAAAATGGAAATTGACCTTCTTTTTTCTTACTTTTCTCTTTTGATCTTACTTCTCTTTCTTTCTCTCTCTCTCTCTGTCTCTCTTTTCTCCTCCTTCTCCTTCTTCATCTATGTTCTTTCATTTGCCAAAACGCTCCGTAAGAAAAATGCTATTGCTTTTGGGCTGTCCACTGGCCTTTATTAATTGAGTATGGGGCTGCTTAAGGGCTAGGAAATTAGAAGATGTAATAATTGCACAATCGTGAATTTTACTGTGACGGTTATTTGAGAAAGTCTGAAGATCATTTGAGTACTTCTTTATTAAGAGTATATCTCCAATCAGACTTGAAGCACAAGCCAGAATTAAGCAACGGAAATAATTTAGGCTTGAAATGGGAACCTTTGTATTCACACATCTCTCCCAGAACCAATCAGTGTGAGTGCATTTCCATTTCAGAGGCTGCATTTGATTTCAGTCCACTCTCCCATGCCACTCTAAATGAGAAATGGAAATAAATGCCTATGCAACTTTTACAATTCTGGAAATAGTAGCATTTGGGCAGCAAGTTTCATGTCATTTTCCTATTAATGCCAATTTCCAAGGTAAACCAACCCATAATATTTTTGACAGGTCAGTGGCTAGAGTAATAGAGAAATTTCAATATATCAGTTTTCATTTCATATTTGGGGGGAGAAAAAGCTGAATGTCATTCTAGCAATTCAAATTTTCTAACAAAACCCACTGATATGTAAAACTCTCGTTTTTCAGGTCTCCTTTCTCAGGGGAAAATACATTTTAATGTTTTAATTCCATGTATTTATAATTATAATTTCATGTCCTGAGGAATTCTGTTCAATGAACTTTTAAATTTTTTTCTCCATATTTTATATAAGTAGTTTTCAGTTACAGACTATGCAGCATTGTGCAGGCATTAAGACAACCACTTAATTGCAGAGACTCATGGAGTTGCATTTACATATAGTCTTCTCGTCAAAGTGAGGAAAACCTTGGGAGAAGAAATTCACCAACAGTCTGGGACAAGCCCTTTTCCAGGTCCTTAGTTCAATACAAACTTATACTTACAAACTCGTTTTCCCTTACTTGAAAATAAAATGCAAGTGATTGATATGGCATGACCCCAGAAATCAAACTGAGTAAATGGAAAAGAAATTTCATCATAATCAAATGCAAGTTATACTTTTCCTCTCTCCTTCTCTTTGAAAATCATTTTTGGAAGGGTGGAGAAAAAGAGCAGAAAGGAGATGAAAGGTCCTTGGAAGTAATTCTCCTACAGAAGAAAGTGAAGAACAAACAACAAACAAACAAAAACAATTCCCAATATACTTTGAACCTAAAAGATTAACCTACTTTGTATAGAACAATACTTCAATGACTGGGCTTGGAGACAAAGAGATGGAAAGTTGAATTCCAATTCTGCTACTTACAAGTAACTCGGAAATGTTTCTTAATTCCACTTACTTCAGGTTTCTCAATTGTCAAATCAGTATAACAATAGCAACAATAGTAATATCAACCATGTATGAGATGCTGGGGACCACATCCAATAATACAGATAAAGAGTCTATCACAGGGGCGCCTGGGTGGCTCAGTCGTTAAGCGTCTGCCTTCGGCTCAGGTCATGATCCCAGGGTCCTGGGATCGAGCCCCGCATCGGGCTCCCTGCTCAGCGGGAAGCCTGCTTCTCCCTCTCCCACTCCCCCTGCTTGTGTTCCCTCTCTTACTGTGTCTCTCTCTCTCAAATAAATAAATAAAATCTTTAAAAAAAAAAAAATTTAAAAAAAAGAGTCTATCACAGATCCTGACTCTGGTTAGCACTTAGGAGTTGTTTATTGGATACATTGTTGCCGTTCCACTGGATGGCAACTCAACCTCTCTTCTTTCAGGGGCACCATGTCTCCTCAGTAATCCTGTGGTCAGCTAAGGACAATGTCATCTCCTGGGATCCATGACTGGAAGTTTGAAGCAAGACTAGACAGTGAGCCAATTCCTAAGTCTATTGTTGGAATAATCAGTAAAGAGGCGCTCTCTCCTGGGTCCCAAGGGCCATCAAGCCTAAAGTTTCCACAACTACTTTGCTACATCATGGAGAAAGCTTTCCAACCCACCCTCCCAGAGCAAAGAAGAGCAAAGGGGCTGCCCTGAGGGAACCAGTAAGCTCATGGATCCAGCTTTATTGGAAGTTAATTCCGCATCTTGCTCTTCCTGGGAACTTGAAACCATAAATTCTAGCTAGCCTGCAGTAGGTCTTTGTCACTAGAAGTCTATATTCAGTCCTTATCATTTTTTACTAGCAACCTAATAACAAGACATTCACGTCAGTAGGGATTTCAGAATGGAAGTTACGAGTCAGATCTCTAAGTTACTGCTCATGTGATCGCAGTTTGGAAGGACCTAGTTCAAAGGTCACTTGGATCTGTATATTGGAAATCCTACACGGAAAATGGGCTGCTTCATCTGCTACAATGGAGGGAGAATTCAGTTTAAGAAGGAGACTTGACAAGTAGAATGAATGTCATAGTTAAAATAACTCTAGTCTGTGTCCTTATTATCTTAGACTTGAATACTCCAAAGTAAGACCCACCAGGTTATGCCTAATTTTAATTATTTACTTGTACCTTCAAGAATAGTAAGAACAGTGCTTGTTTCAGAGGCACATATACTAAAAAAAAAAAAAAAAGAATAGTAAGAATATACATACTTTGCCTAAGAGACTTGCTGTGCTTTTTTTCTTTCTTTTTTTAACTTTATATTATTTTTTAAGAATTCTCAATGAATTATCAATTTTCTCTAAAGGCTCTAAAGTCAGAAGATTCTCCACATATCTGACAGACTTGAGCCAGTTATATATTTTTCATAGAATAAAAAACTTTTCTATCCATTCCCATCTAGTTCTTTGAAAAATTTTGTGTGTTTCTGGTTTAACATACCTCACAAATTCCCAAGGGTTACTTCATCATTAAAGGAGATTTTCCTCACTTTCTTAAACTGGATGATTATTTTTATCATGGTAGGCTTTAAAAAGAATTAAAAGTTATAAGTCCACGAAAATCTACCCTTTTAAGAACAATGTATTGTTTCTATGCCATAATGCTTAATTTTTTTGCATGGCTAACAAAGGGGTTAAATGTAACTATAGACAAGGGTGCACAGATTTTTTTTTTTTTTACCTTAAAATGAATGAAGAATAGTCAGTTGTTGGAATATAAAAGAAATAACATGTGCAGCATATTGCAATTTGTGAAATGACACACTACCATTAAAAAAAAAGAAGGACCAGATACCTAAAATGGAGCCAGTAATGTTAAGGTCCCACATCAGCAAACCAAGACTTAATACCTAACCTAACTTCAGTTTCAACCACCTTCGCCCCCAACCACCACCAAGGAATTTAACCTTCAACCAGTCAACATGGCATTTCCTGGTCAGCACTAGGAAATTTACTGATAGACCTCTTCTATTCCCCTTGGAAGGGTGACCTTGCCTAAAACAATGCATTTTTGCTAATAATTTTCTTTTTTTTTTCACTCCCTCTCTGCTTCTAAAACCTTTCCTTTTCCACAGCTCTGTGCAGCTCCTTTCTATTTGCTAGGTGAGAAGCTGCCAGATTCATGAATCATTTAATAAAGCCAATTAGATCTTAAATTTACTCAGTTGATTTTTGTGTGACTTAAACCTATCTAGCACCAACTGTTAGATTGTGTCTAATTTTTATAATCAGTATTTCCAAAATGCAAGATTAAAACAGGAAGTTCTCCTTTGACTTATTTTTCAGGAGTGGTGGTGAGGGAAGAATGACAGTATTCTATTTCCACTCTGCCTTTTCAATTGTCATGGTTTTTATAACAACAACAACAAAACTCTGAAGTGTGAACACCTTCAAAACCCACCATCTCTTCAAGAGCTGATGAGTTCAGTTTTGGAGATTCCATGACCCTACCTGGAGCAGACAATATCTGAAACATTGTGTAAATTTTCCAAAAAGGAACAGAGTTATTTATGTATTTTCATGCTATACATTTTAAAGACAGAGTTTTTGAGATTAGAAGGGACTTGTCATTCATTCCATATCTGCCATTTTTGAAACAGGGTTGAGGGAATGTTTGAAACTTAGGGTTCAAACCCATCTTAGTTTAACCTAGGTTTGACACCAAGAATGGAACTGCAGATGGCAGAGTGGGTGAAAGATAAATTCCTAATTAACTGCCCTATACCTTTCTTGCCCAGATAAGCTAATTTTCCTCCATATTGGCAGTCAAGAGCATGGGCTCTGGAGAAAGAACTGGAGATAAAGCCAACCTTTGCTACTCACTAGTGATGTGATCCTGGCAAAAGA
>NC_138377.1:14062135-14104935 GCF_054177405.1 Leptonychotes weddellii | reverse complement strand
ATCTTCTCCCATTCCGTGGGTTGCCTCTTTGTTTTGTTGACTGTTTCCTTTGCTGTGAAGAAGCTTTTTATCCTGATGAAGTCCCAAAAGTTTGTTTTCGCTTTTGTTTCCCTTGCCTTTGAAGATATGTCTTGAAAGAAGTTGTTGTGGCCGATGTTGAAGAGGTTACTGCCTATGTTCTCCTCTAGGACTTGGATGGATTTCTGTCTCACATTGAGGTCTTTTATCCATTTAGAGTTTACCTTTGTGTATGGTGTAAGAGAACAGTTGACTTTCATTCTTCTGTATATAGCTGTCCAATTTTCCCAGCACCATTTATTGAAGAGACTGTCTTTTTTCCATTGTATATTTTTACAATAACACCAAAAACCATAAGATACCTTGGAGTAAACCTAACCAAAGAGGTAAAGGATCTATACCCTAGGAACTACACAACACTCATGAAAGAAATTGAAGAAGACACAAAAAGATGGAAAAACATTCCATGCTCATGGATCAGAAGAATAAATATTGTTAAAATGTCTATGCTGCCCAAAGCAATTTATACTTTCAACACTATCCTGATCAAAATACCAACAGTATTTTTCAAAGTGCTGGAACAACCCTAAAATTTGTATGGAATCAGAAAAGACCCCGATTCGCCAAGGAAATGTTGAAAAAGAAAAACAAAGCTGGGGGCATCATGTTCTCTGATTTCAAGGTATATTACAAATCTGTGATCACCAAGACAGCATGGTACTGGCACAAAAACAGACACATAGACCAATGGAACAGAATAGAACTCTATGGTCAAATAATCTTAGACAAAGCAGGAAAAAACACTCAGGTTATTGATGCTGTGTGTGGTTTGTTTGTGATGAAGATGGAAGGAATTAGGGTACCATTATCACTAACGTGTATCTGGGTCACTATAGCACACAGGAGATGTTTCTGTACACACTTTAACACCTGTTACATAAGCAGCCACAGGAAAAGCAACCAGCCTTAAGTACCCACAGACATGGGTATAGAGCCCACACAGTCATTCTTTGCTGAGACTCATTCATCACAGATAATGGAGAATCTCCCAATGCAGCACAAAGTTTGTTAGTAAAACATCCATTCTCCATGGTAGTATCCAAATTATTCCAAAAGGCAATGTCAATTTCATCCATTCAATTTTAACATCCATTTATCCTTGGCTTGTTAATCTTCACCATGTGAAAGTGGTCTAGTCTCAGTTGTACATATTATTCCTCCAACCACTATTTCAGTTTCCTTGGCAAACTTATTTATTTATTTAATCTATTTATCTATTTATTTTATTTTATTACTATTATTATTTTTGAGTTTGCACACCATATGCCAACAGAATTAGAGAGTTCCTCTGGTTGTCCTTGCTCTAATGGACAATATTTAAGATATCCCAAATAGTTTTCCTACTTTCCTGGGCCAATTAATTTTATTGTTAGAAGATTAATTCTTCAAAATACCTTATCTATGGCTGGGAAAAATTCCATTGAGGTATATTGGCTGGAGACAAAATCACTTTTCTTGGCAAACTTATAGCTCCTTGGGCCATTAGTGAAATTTTCATTCTATAGGTGTCTGGTTAGTGTTCTTTTGACCATCACTATGGGCATCATTATTTGTGGCAGCATATGGTACCCCTTTGATGGCTTTTTATTTGAATCTCTAACATGGAATTGAAGCATGTTGCCCACTTGCTGTTAAATTCTGGATGCAGGTATTTTCATAACTCTCTTTTAATAGGCTATTCTACCTTTCTGACATCTGGACTACTTCATATGGGATGTGGAAAACCCACTGACTATCCATGTCACTTGTCCATTCCAGCATAATTTTTGTCCTACAGTAAGTTCCCATGCCCGAATTCCAATGTCAGACACTTCATATCTTGTACACAATGGTTCCTACTGTTCTGACTGTATTTTGATCAACCACCGTTGAGGAGCAAATGCAGCTCCCCTCTCTCATAATAAGCCAGTGACAGTGAGAAAACAGAGATTGTGCTGCTTTCGATAAAGGCCCTATATAATCCACCCACCACTGTTTCCCAAGAATCAACCATCTAGGAACTTGGACTTCATGTTTATTCAACTATCACACTGGACTCTTCACAACTGCATTTTTAAAATTCCATGTTCACAAGTGGCATCCCCTTCCTTGACCTTCATTCACTTTGAAGAACAATACCTGAAAAACCAGACATAACCTGTCTTCTTCCTTGCACATCTGTAAAAGGCCCTTATGATGCACTATCTCCAATGATACCAGGCAATTTTAAATAGGTTTTATGCCTCCAGCAAGTGCACCTGCTCCATTTGTTCTTCTGGAAGTTCTTTTACACTTTTGATAGACCACATGTTCAAATTGGTATTGATGAATTACTTCATACCTTAGTTTTTCTACTACTTAGAATCTTTTTCTAAATGCTTGACTATATAGACAGTCTATTAACCATCATCCAAAATCTGGAAAACTATGAACTTCTGAGAAATTTAATATCTCTGCTTAATATACTGCCATCCAGAGTGCCTGGAATTCAAGGATATTGTACTAACTGGCCTAGTTCTTTCTTTACTTAGGACTTTCCAGTATTAGGGTAAAAGCAGGGGCCTCCTAATTAGCCTCCTTACTGTTGCAAGAATGCTGCATTCTGTAAGCCAGAGTTTTTGTGTTCTTTTTGTAAAGTATCTTCAGCGATGTCTGAATTAACAAGCTTTCCTTAAAGCTTTACTTTATGGTGTAAAGTATACTGCTTAAATAGGAGAGGGCCCAGTGGTTTATTGGTTGTATAATGTTGACCTTTGCTGAGTTTGACTCCTTTCTGGAAGTACAATTCTATTTCATTTGATTGAGGCAAAGTCTGAGCAACCTTTTTAAATAGTCCAGAGTTTTAACAATCCCATATTGCTATTGGAAGTTCTATTCATGTGACCGTAGATACATGTTCTATTACACCTTGGTTTCAATGATACCTAATTATTTTGGAAACAGTTGTTTGGGTAGGAGTATTTAATTGGCTTGTTTCACCTGGAATTTGTATCTAAATCCCATTGACTGCCATACTTGATCATGCAGAGAACACCTATAAAACCAAATGCAGTCTCTAATGACTAACACTTCTAAAGTGAATTCAAGGTCTGCTGAAACTGATACCAAAGGTATGGTCTGTTATATTGTTATTCTTATTTAGTTGGATTCATCTGGCTGCCCAAATAAAATACTTGCTTTTTTTTTTTTTTTTTTTTGATATTACCTTGTAAATTGGTACAAGTGATATCCCCAAATGGGGAATGTGTTTCTTCCCATAGCTGACTATTCCCGCAAACCACTGCACTTATTTTGGCTTTCTTTCTCCTCTTCTTCTTCCCTATATCCCTCTTCCTCCTTCTCACTTCAAAACTTAATGGCTAAAAAGAACAATAGTCATTTATTATCTCCCACCATCCCTATGCATCAGGAACTCGGGAATGGCCTGGTTGGGCAGTTCTGGCTTGCTGCCACTCATGAGTTGTAGTCACATGCTGGCTGCAACTCATCTGAAAACTTTACTGGGACTGGAGGACTCACTTCCAATGTACTCACTCACATGGCAGGATTGTTGATGTCAGCAAGTCGGTTCCATTTCATATACATGTCTTCCTCAGTGCTCCTTGAGTGTCTTCGTAACATGGCAGCTGGCTTCCCTCAGAGCAAGCAAATCCAGAGATCAGTGCCTTTATGACCTATCCTTGGAAGTCACAGCACTGTTCTTATTGCCTTGTTTTGGTCACATATGCGAGAACTGATTCAATATGGAAGGGGACCAGACAGGCGACTAAACATAAGGAGATCATCAAGGGTCATTTTGGAGACTGGCTACCACACCTTTTCATAACTTTTCACTTTAACCAGAATGTCATCAATATAAAATGTCATAAATGTCCTGGAAGATCATAATAAGCCCTAAATCTCAACATACTCAGACTGTGGATGTAACCCAGACTATTTAGGCAAAAGTATATTGTGTTTCTTGTCAAGTGAAAGCAGATTATCTCTTACATTCCTTATCAGTATTCTGATGAAAAACATTACAAAGGTGGAATTCTTTTTCTGGAAATAGCAGATTATGTAAACTTGACCAACCCATCCACGGAGAATAAGTAGAAATCTGGAAATGAATAAAATGAAATATAAAACCTATACATAGGTAAATATACATGGTATATAAGAACACCACACACACATATATATACATTCATATCAAGCTTCAAATTACACCTATAACATCTTAATATAAAATGCTTTATAGTCAAACAAAATTAGCTGGACATACCAGGAGATCAAAGAATATAACTAAAATAATAACAACAACAACAACAACAAAAGAAACAGCAGAATATATAAACAGAAACACTGACGAGAAAGATAATGATGTTTCAATTATGAACCTTATATTCACATCTATTTCTTTTTATACTAAATATTTAAGTTGCTAATTTGCATCATTCTATATAAATAATATTTTCAAAGTAACAATACTATCATTATTACTAACACAATGATTCCTGAGGATATTTTAAGCTTTCTTGTCAGCTCTGTTTTCCTTAGACTGTATCCCACTAGGTATAAAAAATCCTCTATTAAGTCACTTACAGTGGTTCTTCTCTCTCTGCCATACCTACTGTGAGAACAAAAACAATTCTTAAACAAGTCTAAATGGACATACAGTTATTGTGATGGTCCCTAGAAAACCTGTGGAGAGAATTCAATCACTCAACAGAGAGCTAAGTCTCTTTGGAAATAAAAAAATGAAGCTCTGGGTTGGCAAATGTTAAGGGAAATAAAAAGAACCATCTACGGTTTGCATGATCTGTAGTCATGTACAAAATATGATCAAGGATAGTATACGGGGCTTCTATTACAAGATAAGATAGATGTGCTCTCAGTTTCCCATTAATGTCACTATTCTGGAGAGAAAGACACACTGGAAAAGCCAAAGTATCTTATGTGGAAAATATATCTACAGAGTTCAGACAAAGCCAGGTGTTGCTTTTTTATTATCCCAGTCCCAGAAAATTACTTAATTCTTGAAGGACACAATAAATGTGTATCAAATTCACCTTCCTTGATTCAGCAAGGCATGACAGTTAAAAATCACTCAGGACTCTTTAAAAAATCTTCAAAAATGTTACAGCTGCTAAAACAGCAAGATGATGGATGATAATACCAATTTGTGATATTTTAAAAATTAGAATAAACTGCATCTGTTCATGGAAAGAATTCTCTGTTTCTGGTTGAACAACCAATTCAATACATAATTAGATTCACTTTTTTACTTTGCATTCAATTTTTAGAGGAAGATTTTTCGTCAACTTGGGTTTTGTTTGTTTTATAATTATATAAAACATATTGTACTGGTTGACCCAGTCTTTTCCTTACTTAGGGCTTTTCAATCTTATAGCTAAAAGTGTGACCTTCCCAATTAACCCCCTTACTGATGGTAAGGACACTGCCTTCCATAAGCCAGAGTTTGTGTGTCTCCTTTGCAAATATATTCACACACACTCACACACACACTCATAAATAAGCACATATACATGCATATAATTTTCATATCACCCCACACTTTTAGTTAATGTCATATCTTGGAAATATTTTCATATATAAATCGAGATCATCATCATTATTTTCTTTTCAAATCAAATTTACTGAGGCATATTTTTTGAAGGATAAATAATTAGGAATAAATTTAATAACAGAAGTCTAAGACTTGTACATTTAAAACTATAAAACATTGGTGAAAAAATTAAAGATCTAAATAAATGGAAAGACATCTCAGGATCATAAATGGGAAAGATTTAATATTGTCAACATGGCAATACTCCCCAAATTGATCTACAGATTCAATATGATCTCTATGATACCCATTGGGGCATAGTTTACCTAGAGTACAGTGCACCCATCTTAGGTGCAAAGTTTGATGAATTTTGACAATTAAACACCACCACAATTAAACCACAGAACATTTTTTGTGAACTCCAAAAGTTACCTTGCTTTCTTTTGCAGGTAATTCATACACTCCACTCATCTGATTTGTGCCAATATAGTTTAGTTTTATCTGTTCTAAGATTTCATATAAATGGCATCCAATAGTATGAACTATGTTATCTTTTGCCCAGCCTTATGTCTTCCATCAGCATCCATGATGCTGCTTGTATAAGTAATGCATTTCCAATTTATTGGTGATTAGCATCCATTGTATGGATATATCCAATTTGTTTATCCATTCACTTGTTGATGGACATTCAGGTCACTTCTAGCTTGGGGATAGTTTATATGCTATAAAATTCATGGTCATGTATTTGTGTAATTGTCGGTTTTCATTTCTCTGATGTAAATACTTAAGAATGGAATTGCTGAGTTATATGAAACATTTATGTTTAAATTCATAAGAAACTTCCAAAATGTTTTCCAAAGAGGTTGTATTATTTTATATTCCCACCGGCAATGATGTCCCAGTTGCTCCACATCCCTGCCAACACTTGGCATTGTTAGTCTTTCTAATTTGGGCCATGCTAATTTGTATTTAATTTGCATTCCCTTGATGATTAACAATGTCAAATATTTTTCCATGTGCTTGTTGGCAATTCTTATATCCCCTTTCACACAGTGTTTACTCAAAGATTTTGCCCATTTTTTAAATTGTTGCTTTAAGATATATCTTCAAATTAAGTAGAAAAAGCCATTCAATTTTGTAGATCTTTTCAAAAAAATTTTGTTTTGCTAATGTAGGTTCTTTGCATCACCACATAAAATTGAGAATCAATTTGTTAATCTCTACTAAAACAAAACAAAACAAAACAAAAAACAAAAACACCTGCTGGGATTTCAACTCATTTATGGATCAATTAGAGAGAAATTAATATCTTAACCATATTTAGTCTTCTAATTCATCCACATGTTATGTATCTCCATTTATTTAGATCTTTAATTTCTCACAGCTAAGTTGTGTAGTTTGCAGTGTACAAGTTATGCACATATTTTCTTAAACTTACTATTTCTCTTCCTCTTTATGTTTTTAGAGATTTCCACTTCTCTTCTATGTAAAAGCTGGAGGATGTTAGTTACAGGCTTTGAAGAAAGCAGTCAACCGCCTTTTCTTTAGCCTCTTGCACAATCATATAGGTAATCAATTTGTTTTTATCCAATTCAAAAAGTAGTTTTTCTCCCCCCACCAAATATTCACTTGGGTAAGCATTCAGGTTATGGAATGTCACTTCAAATTCTCTAATGGATTACCTAGTTCTTTCCAATTTAATCCTAGTTCTCACTGTATTAATATACTATTTTACCAAAATATCTGATTTTATCTTTCCACTCCTTTACACAACTTTAAAGAGCTTTGTATTTACCAGAAAAATCATCCCATGGGTCCCAATATCCCTAAATGCTATTTCTGACTGCCAATGTTTTGAATCTCAGTACATTTTTTGGATTTTCTATGGGCAGTTTTCTAGGTATGTCCTGATTCATTTGAAGGGCTTCAGTTACCTAAGTAAAATTCAGCAAATCAGTACGCTCCAGGAGCTCGACTGTGTCCTGGGGTATCTTGTACTAATCTTGGCTCCATTTCTCTGACATGTGGGTGGTGGGGGTTCATGGTCTTATGTAATAATATTGCTATCTTCTGAGGAGTCCTGCTAAAGAAATTTTCTCTCTGAATCTAGGATTACTTTCTGCCCTTCATATATTTTTCAATACCTTCTTTTCTAATTCTTCCTGACTTTTCCTGAGTCAACTTATAGCCCTATTTCTTTTGTTTGACGGCTCAGGCTAACCTGGTTTCTCCAAGCAATCTAGTTGCATGGTTTCTGTTGCAACCCAGATTATACCTGTACCCCTTAATATGTTCATCGGGGCCTCACGTCAAACTGAGACACTGCCAGAAACAATGAGAATTTAATCCTCCCCCCAAAGGTGATTTCCCAGATATTCTCCCATTACGCAAATTCTAAGAAGAGTTTCTGCCCCTTGATATGCCCCTGCAATCTTGGCTTGCTTCTTCACATTTCCTTGACTTCTGCAATATTCCCCCACCCCTTGGCCACTGAAGTACTGGTTTAACTATGGGAAAGCCCTTTTGCTCTGCCAGCAAGAATCCACTTCTGTAGTGGGGTTTCTAGTTTGCTAGTGAGGTCCATACATAAGTTGTCTGTTCTCATCCTTCTATCTCATCCTGGAGACTAGGTACTGTGTTCATTTACCATCATCTTTACTGTACATACTGAGCAAGGGATGCATTTCCTTTCCTTTTTTCCCCCTGACTATATTCTTACCCTGTGGTTTGGCACTCTAGTCTGGGCTGAGACTTTTCTTCCTCACTCTGCAGTTTCACTTTTCTGTATCATGTGGCATCTCCAGCATAATTTCTGTATTCTCCATGGGCAGGGTTCTCTTGGACAGTTGACACTGTCAAAAATCCTGGGCAATGGATCCGCTCATTGGGGATTAAAAGGATATCATCCTTCTAGCTGCTTATCATCAGCATTTTTAGAGAAGCTCTTTTTTCCTCTGTACTTTTTTTCCCTCCCTTTCTGTATTTGAAAGCATGGCAGCACTTTTTTTCCTACCCTTTTTGTCTCACATTTAAGCAAAGGTATACCTTTAGCCATCAAGGTGATCAGTACCCACTGAATGTCAGACCAGCTGTCTGCTTCTCATTATTCTTTTAGCTTGTCTACCATAAAGCACAATTGACCTTGTTTTAAACACGCCAGGATTTCCTCTTACACAACACACATTTTTAGACAGAGATGTGATGAGAAGCATAGTGTCTCAACCTCAATATCCAGTCTTCCTCCCCAGAGACTCAGAGTTAACTGTTCTGGAGGATGCCTAATCATTCCTATGTTTTAAAAACCCCATAGGTAGTTCTACCTGGAAGTCTGAGTGGAGGACTTTGATACCTGCTGAGTTCAGTGCATGGTAGGTCTTGTGTTGACGAATATCTCTACTGTGAGTCCAGCACTATTACTAGCCAACCACAAACACACACACTTTTTATCTCTCATAATTCATATACTGATGGACAAACACTTCGGTGTAAATTTTGATAACAATATTTAAAGAGTTTAATCATTCTCAGTAGCAAGGGTTTTTGTTTAGTGTTCTCTAAATGCTAATGACTTAAGGCATAGATTAAGGTGTCTACACCATATATTCACGACACTGTTTATCTCCAGTTATTATTATTTTTTTAAGATTGTATTTATTTTAGAGAGAGGAAAAGAGCATGAGAGGTGGGAGGGAGAGAGGCAGAAGGAGAAGCAGGCTCCCCGCTGAGCAGAGAGCCTGACACTGGACTCGATCCCAGGACCCTGGGATCATGACCTGAGCCAAAGGCAGACACTTAACTGAACCACCCAGGCGCCGTATCTCCAATTATTGCTAAAGTAAAGGACTCCACAAATGATATGACAAGGGAAAGATGGTGAAGAACACCACCACTCCATCCTGGAGAAAAGCAAAGAAGCTACCTACAATGTCCCTGTCGTTGTTTATCTCTCATGTGTAACGACTGAGAAAAGGGGACTTCCATGCCCAGTCCCTGCTGCAGTATCACTGCTCTTTCATATACCACACAACTGCGTAGCTGACTGAACATAATTTTTGTCAAGGCTGTTCTTTTCATGTGCCTTTATCTCCACTTTCATACTAATGCACTGTTTTTAAATATTTGTACCTGTGTCTTTTCTTTGAAGTACATTTCTATAATTGAATTTAACATACACACATCAGAGATTTCTAGTTTGCAAAAGCCTTTACTGAGAGGTCACTTCAGGTGACAAAATTTTTAAAGAAAAAAAACCACAGGTACCAGAAATAATGTATAACTTCATACGAAGTGTCATTTAGAATGATAACCTCTGCCCCTTATCCAATGCAATACATTTAAAAATATATTTAACTTCCAGGATAAGTTTAAAAATAGTTTAATGTTTTATAGTTCTGAGCTAAGGGTGTAGTGACACTTAAATTATATCTAATAGCAGAAAACCAGGGTGATTCTTTACAATTCTTTAAAAGAATAAAATGCCTTCAAATGCATTGTAATTGTACATAAATTTCAACGATTTTTAAAGAACTGATAAGCCCCTGTGCCCTGTAGAAACCACTGACTTAGATCCCTCACTGATTATAAGATATTTTAAGTAAAAAAGAAGCCCTGGGGCAATTGAAATCTTGAAGTCTAGTATCAGATAGATATAAGTAAGACACATTAGTGGTCAGAACCACCAGCCAGGGACCACGAGGAGGAGCCCACGTATGTTACACAAAGCTGGCTTTATTACTTGCTGTAACAAGGGAGTCCAAATCACCAGGGAAACCATGGGGTATGTTATTAAAAACAAGCTAAGAGGGGTTTGTTGCAGATTTTGGTTTGGGGTAGGTAGCTTTGGGTGGAGGTGAGGAGGTTCAAGGAAGAAGTGCTTTGCTCAATTCGGGTCAGACATATAAGTTTAGTAGAACATGCAATAGGCTCAACAATGTCCCCTCCCCAAAGGCATCTAGGTACTAATCCCTGGAACCTGTGAATGTTACCTTTTATTTAAAAATAAATAAATAGGGGCGCCTGGGTGGCTCAGTCATTAAGCGTCTGCCTTCGGCTCAGGTTCAAGCCCCACATCTGGCTCAGCGGGAAGCCTGCTTCTCCCTCTCCCACTCCCCCCTGCTTGTATTCCCTCTCTCACTACCTCTCTCGCTGCCAAATAAATAAATAAAATCTTTAAATAAATAACAAATAACAAATAAACAAAAGTCTTTGCAGATGTAATTAATATCTGTGCAATATCTTGCATTATCCAGCTGGGGCCTAACGCCATCATGAGCGTGCTACAAAGAGTGAGGCAGAGGGAGATTTGACCACAAGTGTACTAGGAGAAGGCAACGTGAATATGGAGGCAGAGACTTGAGTAATTCAGCCACAGGATGGGGAGTGTCATCAGTTCCCAGAAGCTGGAAGAGACCAGGAAGTGTTCTTCTTTGGGGTCTTCAGAACATGGCCCTGCCCACACCTTGATTCAAATTTCTGGACTTGAGAAATGTGAAAGAATAAATTTCTGTTGTTTTCAGCCACCCAGTTTGTGGTAATTTGCTACCACAGTCAGAGGACTCTCATGATACAGGTATCTTGATGATTAATATCTAGGAGGCAGGAGGAGCATGACTAATACTGCAATGCTAAGCATAGTAGTGACAACCGCTACCTAGGAGAGGAGGTGTTTGGGCACTTTTGCGTTTTGCATAGTGTATATGCTTTGTCTGTGCTTAGACATGATTATAGAGGGGTCTGGTGTTTGTCTCACTCCATCATGGTCTCAGAGTGACCTTACTTATGTCAAGCTCTGTGAAATTGTTTATATTCAATGGAACACCAAGACCTAGCTGTCATGCAGGCCAGCTCCCACTGACAGCTGTCCAGGCTATGTTTCTCTTTCTCATTATTAATTTGATGAGTAATGTTGGTCATGCTATTCAGACCCTCTGGACATCGCTATTCACTTCAATCATTCATTCAGCAAATACTTACAGATCCTATGTACCAGGAATTCTTCTAGATTCTGGGGATAAATCTATAAGCCAAACTGTTAAAAATCCTAACCTTCACTGAAGTCACAAAGAGTCAAACAAATAAGTAAACCGTATAACATGTTAATGGGTGGTTAAGTGTTACATAGAAAAGCAAAGTGATAAAGAGGTGAGGATGTATTGGAAGGATTGTTATTTTAACTAAGGCAGTGAAATCTCATTGATAAGGAACCCAAAATAATTGTTGAAGGAAGCTGGGGGAAAGCGTTCCAGATAGAGGGAACAGCAGAGGCATTGGGAGATGTTTATGATCTTCCAGCAAGAAGGCTGAAGTAGCAAAGGTGAGAAAGAGGTAGCAGGAGATGAAATCGCAAAACTGGTTGTTGGTGGGAGGAGGAAAGAGGAGGGCGTTGGCGGCCCCTGAGAGAGAAGTCTTTGCGGGACAGGTTGAACAGAGCAGTGACATCATCTACCTCACCTTTGAAAAGGATCATTCCGCTTTACAGGAGAAAGAGATAGTATTTTAGAAGGAATAACCATTTGATAACCTGTATTAAAATAATTCATCAGTGAATGCAAACTCCCTAGGTGAAAGGCTGACTTGGAGCTGGATATATGTGTGGTGTCAAAGTGTCATTGTTTCCTGATCACGAAGGAGCAAGCTCAGTTTCCATGGATGGATCTGGCTGCCACCACCATAACCCAGGGATCAAAAGCAGCACTGCTAACCACAGGGAACCAGACATATATACCTGCCGATAGGATGTGATGGGATGTATAAAACACCAACCTTTAGGTGTTCTTGCCCAAACTGTTAGACCCAAACCCAGGTAAGTCAATAGTCCTAGCTGTTCGTTTATAGAAAATGCAGGGAAACAATGTAAATGACATCACAAAGAAAAAATTAGACAAATTCAAAAAGTGGGACACCATATAAGACAACTAGTCTGATCTTTTCAATAGATCAATGACATTTATAAAAACATAGGAGCTGCTATGGATTACAAAGTACCTGAGACATTTAAAAAAAGCACAAAGGTCCCTCTGGCTGTGGGTGTATGGTCTAGATTAGTGGTTCTTCTGCATTAACGAATATCAGAATCACTGAGGGGACTTGTTAAAAATGTGGAGTTTTAGGCTGTAATCATAGATACTCTGATTCAGTAACAACCAATGGAGTTGTTGGTGAAAGAGTGTGCCTTTAGCCTCCACTTTGAGAAACACTGAAAGATATATTTAAATTTGGAACTAGTGTTCTCCTGGCTATTTCTCACACAGTTTCCCAGGTCCATGTAAGAGGTTTGGTGGGATTCTGGTGCTCATGGTAGAGACAGGCCACCATTAGCAGAAGACTTGCCATTTACTGAGCTGTGAATTCACCACAGTCCCCCTCCCACCAGAACCATCCCTGGGACATTCAAACACATTAATGGTTGGGCCCTTCTCCACACCAGTGACATCTGAGTCTCTGGGAAGGACAACTGGGCATTGGTGTTTAGAGAAAAAAATCTCCTAGAATGATCCTAACGTGTGGTTAGGGTTGAGGACCAGCTAAAATGTCTTTAAAATGCTGGGTTATGTTGTATTTATTCACATGATAAAAAACCTGACCTTGAATTTTAATAAGTCATAGAGTTATGCTATTTCTATCATTTCAACAAGGACGCCTTATATTTTAAAATGAATGCCCTATTTGATTTTTAAAGGAAAACCCAGAAAGACTTTTTTAAAAGCTGTTACTAGAATAGCGAGGAAAGAAAAGGAAAGGATTAAAAGTTAATTTCATTTTTCGATATTGCTGATAGAGAACTAACTAGTACAAATAGTACCTCTTCTTTTCACAAAAGAAGATCGTATGGATTGTCCCCACCCCTGCACGTATGTGTGCACATGTGCTCAGTAAGAGGGACAATACAAAGCCAGGGTCTGCTGCCCTTTCCAGGATGAGCTAAGTTTAGAGGAATAGCATGTCTGGAAAGGAAACCTCCTTAATGAATGGTTTATATGAATAATAGCAGCATGGTGAGTAGGAAAGTTATTAATTGGTAAAAACTTGGAGAGGGACATCTGAGCTACATGTGTCAACCTGAGTTATGTGGTAGGATGGAGGATGAGGCCACCAGGTAAATGTGGTCCAAGAAAGGAAAGGAAAACTGGCATCTGCCAGCAAGGACAATGAAAACCAACCACCTTGATCTTGCAATGACGACCCTGCTCTACACACAGGAGCAACATACAGTCCTCTTTTCAATAAAATTCTAGTGGAGAAGACACAACATGCTTTTCTTGATAAGCCACAGCTTGTTTGGTCTTCTCTAGAGAATTGCTGGCCGCACTGATTTGATGATAACTCAGGCTATTTTCATCTTTGGAGAGAAAATATGGCCTAGAGAAAGGAGTCCCGGATTTAGACTGCCAGCGTACAAGCCCTGGCTTCGCTACTGACTCTCTGGAGGCCCTGTACGTGTCACTTAATTTTCACTTTTTTTTATATTTGCAAGATGATATTCATAAAATCTATGTAAAGATTTTCTTTCTTTTTTTTTTTAAAGATTTTATTTACTTATTTGAGAGAGAGAGAGTGAGAGAGAGCATGAGAGGGAAGAGGGTCAGAGGGAGAAGCAGACCCCCCTGCTGAGCAGGGAGCCCGATGCAGGACTCGATCCCAGGACCCTGGGATCATGACCTGAGCCAAAGGCTGTCGCTTAACCAGCTGAGCCACCCAGGCGCCCAAACCTAATTCTTAAGCCCCTTATTTCTTCATTAATCACATGGCTTCAAGCCAGGGAAAAGGCAGTTAATGTTTATTGAGCATCTATTTATTTTAGGCACTGTGCTAGGCACTTTTATTTGTGTAGTTTTAATTTTCATGGGAAATCAGAGGCAGTGATATTTGTTTTTTTGTATGTTTTGTTTTTTTTTTTTAAAGATTTTATTTACTTATTTGAGAGAGAGAGAGTGAGAGAGAGTATGAGAGGGGAGAGGGTCAGAGGGAGAAGCAGACTCCCTGCTGAGCGGGGAGCCCGATGTGGGACTCGATCCCGGGACTCCAGGATCACAGCCTGAGCTGAAGGCAGTCGCTTAACCAACTGAGCCACCCAGGTGCCCCTCTATGTAAAGATTTTCTATAGGCATTAAATAAGAGTGTGATTAAAGGAGTTCTGTAAGCTGTAAAATTTTAGTAGTGATTGTTATGGCTATCTACTAGGATATTCACCAGCTTCTGGAATTCCAGCAACTGGAGAGATAAATGGTGTAGTACAGGGACTCCATAAATATTTACTGAAAGTACAAAGCAAGAATGATGGAATATGCAGAAGAAAGAGGAAAGAAGGGGGAAGTGAGGGTCACTTCCCCCTTCTTTCCTCTTTCATCAGGGTACCAAGCACCATGTACAGCAAAGAGAAAGGCTCAAAATGTTTTAAAACGTAAGAGTTATTGAGCCTTTCTCTTTGCTATACTCAGTGCTTGGTACTCTGATGGAAAAGACACATGGAAGGAGGGGATCAAAAGAACCATAGACACCACCCAGTGAAATCTCAGTTTTAGAGTAGAGGGCACTTAGGGATTTAGTTTTCTGTTGACAAACTATGAGATTATAGGGCCATTTCAATATCTTTCCACAGCACAGTGGCATTAGTGTATGCATAGATGGGATGTGATGCCAGCATCTTGAGTCCTCACCACTTCTAAAACAAATCATCCTTAGAAAGGCAGAAATCCACCCCTCCTTTCCACTAGGATTCTATGAAGTTGTCCATCTCGAAAGGCTCAAAATAAGTGGTCGGAGATTACACACCATGAATTTCCAAAAACCTGATTAATAAAAGTCCTTAAAATCCTATGACAAACAAGATGAAGTACATAAAATACCCATTCTTCCAGAAGACAAACAAATATATTATTGCTCCTGGAAAGAAAATATTTGGGCAAGTCTCAAGGATAAAATGCACAAACAATTTAGCAAATCTGGCAGCACAACCCAGAGGTAAAGGAGACATGCCCTCTGTTTTCAGGGACCGTGGGGCCTTTTCTCTCTCGGAGCCCTTTCTCCATGTGGTCTCCCATGATCTATGCTATTAGATCATCTTCCAGGCGCACTACCCTTTAACAATGTCCTGTCTGAACTTCACTAACCAGACCCCTGGGTTGAAGGGCATAGATGACCCATGTTATATTCAACTCAATTCTATAAGAAATAATAGGGTCATGCAGTGGGGTTACGGAATATTTAAACTGATTGATGGACTCAAAACCCTTGCTTTGGCCTAGCAGGCATTCATTAATTAATTAATATTGGGAAGAATACAGGATATGAAATCAGAAAGCCTAAACTTAGGTGATTGTATCTTCTGCTGATTAATGACATAATTGGTCTAAGCAGTGACCTCTTCTGTTATCTCAACTTTCTCACCTATCAATGGAATATGCCTTTGGCTACTCCTTACTCACATTACAGAGTTACTGTAATGCTAAAAAAAAAAAAAAAAATGTAGGTAACAGATCTTATGTTATTATAAGCATTATGGATTCCTTATTACTGTATTTATTACAGATTTTACATGTGATCTCCTTTATCAGTTTCCATTAGTCCTCTCAATTCCTTGGAAACAACAAAAGAATTGCTCCTGGTGCTTAGGGAATCTTGATGAGCCAGCACTGATTCTGGTGTTATCACTCCTACCCATCACTGGTTTAAGGCCATCACGATGAATTATGCCATGTGATACTTATAGATTGCATTTCAATTGTTGAAGGACTTGTATTTAACCTCACTTTTCTTGAGTCTATTTCAGACCTCTTGAAGTCCTTTATCCAACTGATAAACTACACCTCCTTTCTCTATTTGCTACATTTCCTGGCCTATCCTTATTTCAGTATTCCTTTCACTCTGCTTCAGTTGTCATCTCTGAATTGAACATTTTACATAGAATCCTCAAAATACAAAAGGAAGGACATCTCAATCATGAACATGGCTTTAAATTGTCAGACGATGGAATTTGGTGGGATTACTTCTGGCTTCCATAAAGACATGGGTACTTTCAACTACTCTCTCTTAGTTTTCCCTTTAAAGGAGGTAGAAAATGAAAATGAAAAGAAATTTGAGCTATGTTTATAAAATAATAAAAGTTCATTTAAAAGAGACAGAGGAAAGCATTGTAGGAGCCTATAGAACACTGAGTCCACAAAAAAATCCTTTGATCAATAGCAGTGCAGATCTTAAACCAACCTTGAAAACACTTTGGGGAAAGGTCATTAGTGAGTATTTACAATATTTTTTTAGCTCAGAAAATTGGCATTCCAATTACAATATCTTTCGGTAACAAGTACACAAACACATTTTCACAGAATACCAGTAATATTCACCCCCTCCCTGTCTCAAACACTGTGAGTGGAATTATAAATTGGTGAAGTCTTTTAGGAGCTAATTTGTCAGTATATGTCAAAATTATAACTGTACTTAGCTTATGATCCAGCAATGCTACTTTACATGTGCCCAAAGAGATGTATATGGAAATGTTCTTTGTATCATTTGTTAAAGTAGCAAAAGAAAAGGGAAAATACATACTCACTAGTAAATAAGTTATTGCACAAACATTTTATGACACACCCCAGAGACCTAAAAAACTGACATGAAAAGATAAGACACACTGTTAAGTTATCAAAGTACATACCCTAATAATTGTACACTATGATCTTAATTAAGCTGTATACCTATGTGTACACTCATACACTGGAAAATTGACAGTACACAGAATCATTGACAGTAATAGGGATAAGAGGATGGGAAAAGACAAAGGGACTTTTTATTCTTTATTCTAATCACTTCTCTATATTTTGAGTCATGTGCAATGAGAGAGTATGCCTATATCACTTACATAATAAAACACAAATATTTTAAAAATAAGTGTTTCACCACTCTGGAATATGACAAAGAAAGAAAAATAAATACTAAGAATATTTCATATTCCCCTATCTGATTTCCTTTATATGCATTTTTGTTTATTTGAGTCCGTGAATATGCAATACAGAATGTGTAACTCTGGTCGTATGCAGAATTGTAATGCAAATGTCTCAAGCATGCTCATATTTGTTTAATTCAATAAATATTTTTGAAGTGAACATCCAAATAAAGGAAAAAATGAGTGGATAAAACCTAAATATCTGGGGCACCTGTGTGGTTCATTTGGTTAAGTTTCCAACTCTTGGTTTTAGCTCAGGTCATGATCTCGGGGTCGTGGAATTAAGCCCCTCCTCAGGCTCCACGGTCAGTGGGGAGTCTGCTTCTTTCTCTCTCTCTACCTCTCCTTCTTCCCCTCTCCCTGCTCATGTGTGCATGCTCTCTCTCTCTAAAGTAAATAAACAAATCTTAAAAAATGTAACAACTAAATATCTGCACCTCCAAGTGTCTACCAGCTTACTAAGAAGTTTACATCCTCACAAACTTACCCACAATCTCAAATTCCAAAATTCTTGAAATCACTAATAGGATACTTTGGACAACCTGAATGGCCCCCAGCTCCTTTGCTTTGTGTTATCTCATTGAGTCTCACTGAGTGTGAACCACTTCCCTTGTTTGTGGCTCTCTGGTAGACCACAAGGGAGCAGAGGGGCCTCACTCATTTAATCAGCACAGTTATGGGCTGTGCCTGTCCATGCTGTGCCTGGTGGCTCCTCCACAGAGCCAGGGCCTCTCCTGGGCAGCCATCTAGATGCTGCCGTATGCCCCCACCCAGAGACTGCCTGTGCCCCTGGCTCTGCCACTTTCCTCTAGGTTTCTAGTACCTTCACACTTGCAGATATACCCTGACCCACTGAAGTTTGGGAGGGTGTGAGTCATCTGTTTTCTCAGCTGCCACTGCTTGAAATTTCTCACTCCCTACTTCTGGGCTTTAGAACCTTCCAGACACTCAGGAAATCATTTGCCTCTTCTACTCTTGTTATGATGAATCTGAGCTTCCTTTAAGTTTTCTAGCTAAAAGCTTACTTAACTTGGCATCATATCTTTGAGGTCCTTCTAAACTCTGGAAATTCATGATTCTATTATGACGATGGGTGAGCCAGTTCTTCAGAGATCAAGTAAAACCAAGATGAACTTTATAGCTTCCAATTAATCTCAGGCTTATATGATTATTGTCTCTCTAAGCACAAATCTTATTTTCTGTTCTTAAATTGTTTGTAACATTGTCAGATGGTGATGATGATGATGATGATGATGATGATGGTGGTGGTGGTGGTGAAGATGGTTTCTAACATCTATTGAGCCCTTCCCTGTGCTCCTGCTTTAAATACATTGTATCATTAATCCCCATAACAATCTACTCAGGCAGATATTGTCAATGGTACCATTTTACTGCTGAGAAACTGAGTCTTGGTGTGATTAAGTGAGGCAGTCTGATGCCAGAACCTGCATTCTCAACTACTCCTCCATACATCTTAAGAAGGCTTTCCATTGGAATGGAAGAACATAAATGAGAATTGATTTTGCACTTTGAAGTTCTTAAGAACAAAGCCATTAAATGACACAAGATGGTAGAGAAGGGCTTATTTGTGTCGTGCCAATATTTGTAAACCAATTGTACTTCAGTTGCAGAAGAGTATGTCTACATGCCTTCTTTAAATACAAAGAGGCTATTCAAATTTTTTTCAAGAAAAAAAAGTAAAGGTACAGCAGAAAGTGGAGCAAACAGAAAATGTATATGAAAAATCTTCCCCAAGGCTGGACTAAGTAGGCAATGACTCTCTATGTTCCTGAGAAAATAGTAAGAGAGGAAATGTACTCCTAGATGTTGAAAGAGTTGCAATCTCAGAAGCTTGCTAAATATAAGCAGTGTGCTGTCTTCTACCAGGTCTTGGTGAGGGTTTAATTATGTGGCTTGCAAAGCATCATTAATGCTAACCAGGGGAACTCGCTTACTGAGAGAGACCCGGGCAGTTCACTTTCTCCACAGATTTCAGATTGTTTTTTTCATTTTTTTTTTTTATCAAGTTGGGACTATAATGGAACCTTCCCAGGCACTCATCTCTTAGTAATGCTTTGAACTTACAACACCAGAGAGAAATGGCAATGACTGAACTTTCACAATGGCTAACTCTAGCACCGATTAATCAGTTCCCTTAAAGAAAATTGGAACAGGTAGAGCTGGAGACTGGCTTCCAGATGCAGGAGTTGGAATCATTATTCTGAAATAGTTTCCTCCTGCAGTTATAAACCAGTAGATTTTTTTCTCCACCAAACAGAATGCTAAGATAATAATCCTTATTTATCTATTTAATGGGGATGTTGAAAGGTTTATTTAGTTGCTGTTTGTAAAGTGTTCGGGAAATGAAAACCACTATATAAGTGCTAAATATTATTATCCAACCTAGCACTTTAATGTGAACATTCTGTTCTGGTTGCGTCCTCTAAGAAGTCTATTTCAGAGCAGCTTAACACCTCCACACAGAGCTTTCAGAAAGGTTTCCATGCTGAGTTTGTTGAGAAGCCAAAAAGTCCCTGATCACTCCAGACAAGACAAAAATCAAGCCACAGATATAATTCACAGACATTTGAAGGCATCCTCAAAATGCTTCATAATTCATAACAGAGGTCTCATTAATCTGAAAAGTACCAGTGTAAAATCAATGGAAAAGTCAAACAGAAAAATGACTAATGTCATGACTTTCTCAGAAGAATCACACAATCCTACATTAGCCATGCCATGTAACACAGCAGGAAGGTCCCTCCCAGGAAAGAACATGAAAAATTAAAGTCATCTGGGCATGAAACTGTCCACCCATAAACCTTCATGCTACAATTTCTAAGAGGCTTCAAAATAGGCCCAATTTTTCTGACTCAATACTTATCTCAAACTTTGAGTGAGCCACAAAATCGTTCCAATGGCTAGAATACATTTTTAAGGTACGGAAATGTGTAATTAAAGAGAATCTCCTTTGTTTGGAAAACTTTTGTATTGGATATACATCCAGTTCCACAAATACTAACGTTTTATCTTTTGAATTGTGTAACCTGTAAATGTATTTGTGGGAACAACATGAGACAATTGAAGAGTGCATCCTCTGCTCTAATTTCTATGAGTTAGTTCAAAAGTCTGAGAAAAACCACCATTGCTCCCATTGCAATCAGCATCAGCTGCTGTGCAATCAAGCTCAAATGGTCTGCAGGTGTTTTAGGGACTTTACTGGGGAATTTTTGACATTTCTCTATTAGGTGTCAAATCAGGTCAGGAATTGAAGGAGATGAAAATGAAACAGGGAGTAAACGTCTAGCAGTTGGCTAATATTGCATCCAATTAAACAAATGACAGATGTTCCCTAGAAAATCTGGAGGTGGAAAGATACACACAAAACAAAATAAAAAGAGCCATCGTATTTTTTTTTTTTTAACTTTAGTTGGTTTGTGTGGGTGGATGTGCATGCATGCTGGTGCGTGAGTGAGTGTGGGATTAACGAAGTTTCTAACAAGACCCCTCCAAGTTGTTTTTGAAGAAAATATCATCCCGTTACCGTGTGGATTAAAAGTATCTGTGTTTATGGCAGTAGCTTTATTTTCTGCAGCTAAATGCACTTCAGCCAGTTTTATTACATAGAAGTAATAAGCATTTTGGCATGGAATTGAAGTTGGTACAAAATATCCAGAGAGGGGTAATTAGAAACAGCTACAATGGCAAAAGGGAAACGGAAGCCAGGGATATTTGCCCTGGCCGCCTTCCAGTTGCTCTCTAGAGTTCTTGCTGTAAAAAGATAAGATATTGTTGAGGATGAAATTATTCCCACTCCCAGGTCTTCATCCAGTTTTGTATGGTGTACAACAATAATGTCCACTTTCTTAATATGAACTATGGAGAATGAGCAAAATATTAAATCCATAGCAACCCCAAATTCCAATTCTCAACAATCGAAAGATACCAGTCTGCCCTAGAAACATTTGGCTGTAGCTTATTTCCTAGTTGTTCAGCATTAAGAAAAATTATCCAAAACTTGGAAATAGGCAAAAGGATGGTTGCATGACTCTTAATATCATACTGGAATAGGTTTTAACTGCATACCCAAGATTATTTATGTCTCTAATGGATTTGCTTTTCTGTTTGTTATTTACTATTGATTAAGGCCTGGAGTCTGTGAAGTTGCATGCTAACTTGTCGATTTTTATCTACAGAGATGCAAATAATTTGGCTGGGTAGAGCGCAGAATCCTAAATTATATAGTTTTATTGCCCTGTAGGGCATTAACCAGTTTTGCCTTTAACTTAGCAAATACCTTCCATACACTTTTCCTGATAGACTTACATATACCCTGATTCTCAAAGGTTTTTTTCCAATTTTTCTATTCTGTTGGTTCACTCAATAATAAGTCAAATACATTTTGGCATATATTTACTCAATTTTATATGAAACTCATGTTTTCAATTTTTTGAAAATTATACATTGAAAGTTTTGACGGATATTCCACTGACATGTCCAAATGAACAGAAGTGCCAATTACATTTTCTAAGAAGTGCACCTCATCGGCTCTTCAAACCTGGGGAGATACTGTCTCTGTCACGGAAGTGAATCCCAGGTGTTGCTTGGGCTTTACCTTTGCTACTTCTGTTTCTTGTTGTTGCCTTCCCATCCCCCTCCTAATTCTCTGTATGTTTCTGGTTCCTGGTCAAGTTTGTTGGACTGTCCATACCTAACTGACTTTGTTAGTCATTTTTACTTATCTGCTTGTCTATCTGTGAACTGAAAGTAAATACATTCTAAAATATTGCATACCCATTGGAGGGGTGCCTGGGTGGCTCAGTCAGTTAAGAGACCCACTCTTGATTTCGGGTCAGGTCATGATCTCAGGATCATGAGATCAAGCCCTACGCTGGGTTCCATGCTGGGTGTGGAATCTGCTTAAGATTTTCTCTCTCCCTCTGCCTCCCCGCCTCTCCCATGCATACGCGTTATCTCTCTCTCTTAAAAAAAAAATGTAAAATATAACATACCCACTGGAAAACAGAACTGTCCTTTGAGATTTGGAGTGGTGGGTTTTGGTTTCTAGATTACATCTAACCTCCTGCAGATGCTGAGCGATGGATGCTGCATGTTTTTCCTGTGTCTGTGTATCTGTAATGGAGAAGATTCCGTTCCTCTCCTCGTGTAAATGTAAGCTGTCTCCTAATCTATGAAGAGCATTGGCAAATTAAATTTTAAATTCTCTCAAAATAAAAGAGGTCCACTCTGGATAAGTGCTTGCATGAATCTAAATACTCCCAGAATTCCAAGAAAATAAGGAAGCTGAAGTTATAATACCTTAAGTGTGCCAGACTTTTAAGAAAAAAAGAAAATCCTTCTTATAGAAAATAAAAGCCAGAGCATTTTTGATAAGAGTTTAAGTACACCTAATCAAGATGAAACCGTGGATTGGTTTGTAATAGTGGTTTAAAAACAGCTATAAGTGTTATCCTTTATCAGCGTGTACATAATACAAAAGTGCATTTTGTTGTTTTATAGATTTTTTATAACTTTATAAGACTGGGTTTGTTTTCCCATCAAAAGACTGCAAATATGAATGTCTCTGAGTTCTCATATTTATTTATTGCTCATAGAAGTTAATAGTATTTCCATTAAATATTTAAAATTAAGAAAATATCAAATTATAACCTTGGCAAATATTTTTACATTAACTGTACTTATATTTTAATGCCTATCTGATTAAACATCATCCCCAAGATCCTTAGTTAACTTAACCCTTAATCCAATGTTAAACTGAGTTAGTTAATGTATAATCCTTGGACACCTGGATAGCGTTTCAGTAAAATAGAATACTGAGATGCTGCCACTGTTACAACTGTGTATACAAAATGTGGATGTATTTTTGTTTTTGAAGGATTAAGAAAGTAGTTTTGTCTTGAAGTATCAGATTGTTTCAATACAAAATTAGCATTAAGTACAAAATGAGCATTTACAGCAAGTTGCAGAAGGTTTGAGTGCAGTGAATATTATTTGTTTGGGTTTCTAATAATTGCAAATGATTATGAAAAAAGGAATGAAATATGTCAAAATTGTTCAGCATTGACTCATTTCGATGGGTTTATTTGTAGTTTGTTAATCTTTTACTGCCAAATATTATATTAATGCAAACTAGGATTTTTTTTCCTCTATGTTAAAATGACAAATGATCTTCTAGCATTTAGTAATCATCTCTAAGACATAGTAAATATTAGTCTTTACATTCTGTGTAATCTACTCAAATAGCAGATTCTCTATCTCACTAGAATCACTTTCTGTGCAATACAAGAGCAAACTCATGTATATAACCCAAAGGAAAAAAAAAGGAAGAACAAAGTTCTTCACTCTTGAATGAGTTAAGTTTCCTTCTAATTGTTTTATGTTCTATGTTTATTTAAAATATTGCACTGTCACTTTGATGAGCCAGAAATCAATCTAATATTCTCAGGACCTGTGATCCTATCTTAGTCAAAAGACCAAATATTTTTTTGATTTTGCCTTGTCAAAATTAGTCTATATTTAAAACTATGTCTATATTAAATATATTTTACATGTAGAACTAGATTGTAGTGGGTTAGCACACAGATTTCTTCTTTCACTCTATATAAAGAGAGATACTAAAAGTAACTTGGTTTGGTTGATGTATCCATATTTCTTTATTACTCCAACAATTATCATAAGAGCTGCATGGGAAAAGTTTCTCAAATCAAAGGAGAATTATGGAGGTAAAATACAAAAATTGTAAATATTTCAGAGATTATAAATTTCAAAGATTTGTCAACCCCCTTGCCATCCTTGGCATGTTTTTATCTTCAAAAGAGACATAAATCAGATTCTTACAACCCAATGGAGAATTTCACTCTCTTCTGTTCTCCTATTATTGGTTACTATAATAAATTAACCATGGCTATTGGGCCTTTCATCAGCAGATGCTTGTAAGTTTTGTTATAAGCTACAAGCTGGATATTGGGCTTTTAACAAAGAAGGACAGTCCCAGTGCCTCAGTAAAAAGGACTCTATCAGGTGCTTTTAACTATTGGTATTTCAAGAAATCAACTCGTGGAAACAGGTTTTGAAGCTTGAGCTGGCATCACTTAGGTAACTCTGCGATTGTCCAAGTTAACTCTAAATTGACTCAGGATTTCCAGAAGCCTCTGTTATTCAGAATCAGACCTCATGGAAGCTAACTGCTGACCCCAAATCCAAAAGATCAAAGCTTAATTCACACAGTATAAAATGAATGGGTAAGGGAAATCTAATTGTAGTTATTGCTTTAGAATATTTTGGTACTAGTTTTGTGTTCTCCTTCCCTATTGGTAAAAGAAACTCTTTCTCTTCTTTTGAATATGTCTGCAGTCCTGAACTTGTAAATGGTATCTTGTCCATCATGGCCCCTAAATTTAAAAACAAACAAACACACATACACCCAAAAACTATTCCTGAGTCTCATTACTTTTCTTGGAAATGTAGTTATTTGCCAGAATTTGACCTCCTTTCTAACCAGGATGTAATTGGACAAATCGATTCCATAATCAAGCCTATACTTGTAGTAACATAGTTGGGGATAAATCTCATCGTAATGAGATACAACAAACCCATCATTAAGTCACAGGAATTGTCCTTCATATGTAAAACTGATGCCCACAAAGTTCTCCCAAGAATCTGGGACAAGACCTGCTCTGTGTCTTATAGAGTCTTATGTATAAACAGGCAGAACCTGATCAGATTTGGCAGATTTTAAGCAGGGAGCAATTCTTCCAAATGTATAGGAACTACAGGTACAAATTGTGGATGGGAATGTTACATGTTTGCATTTGCTTTCCTCCCTGTGGTATATGACGACCAGTGGGAAAAATTAAAAGAAAAAAACCCTCAAGAATAATAGATGTTATTGAAAATGCAATCTGAGAATCCTTATGAATTTTCCAGTCAGAAGTTAATTCTCTGGCCTTAGTTCTCGTTCAACCCTGTGAGCCTCTGAATTAAGTGATTGACAAGGAGGCTTCTATGGTTAATTAACACCTCTTGCTCCTTGGGAAATTAATTGATCAAAAACAGAATGAGATGAGCATTTTTTTTGTAATCAAAAATAATCTTTCAAAATTATTTATGGTCACCAGAGGGACTATTAAAAAATTATGCCAAATTTGAAAATAGGCATATTCTTTAATGTCATATTGCATCATTGATCAGTAGGCACTTCCAAGGAATATTTAATTCTCTAATGGATATTACCTTTAGATTAGGATCTAGACTCCATGAGGTTACATGTTAACTTGCAGTTTCATCTTGTAGAGATACAGGAAATATCAGTCCTGTAGAGAACTAATGCCAAACATCATGCCCTCTAAGACTTAATCAATTGGGCCAACTAGTTCCACATGCCTTTTGTGACCAACTATATAGATCCCTACTCCTCGAATGCTCTCCAAATTTTCCATTCTTTTGGTTCTCTCATTAACGAGTTAAATTTTTGACGTGTGTTCATTCTTAAATGAAGTTCGTCAGAATCATTTTATGTGGGTCATTCTATAAAGACAGGATCCATGCTTTCTAGCTTTTTGAAAATTATATTTGGGCGCCTGGGTGGCTCAGTCGTTAAGCGTCTGCCTTCGGCTCAGGTCACGATCCCAGCCTCCTGGGATCGAGTCCCGCATCAGGCTCCCTGCTCTGCGGGAAGCCTGTTTCTCCCTCTCCCACTCCCCCTGCTTGGGTTTCCTCTCTCTCTGTGTCTCTCTCTGTCAAATAAATAAAATAAAATCTTTAAAAAATAATAAAATAAAATAAAGAAAATTATATTTGACATAAGTCAATCTCTATTAATTGGGGAACAAATTGAACAAGCCAAGGTAAGCATCATTTCTCAAACAATTCATTTGAACTTCTCACTTCCTGGAGACATCCATAGGTTTTCGGTTCTAGTTTAGCTAATAAATAAATAAATAAATAAATAAATAAATAAATAAATAAATCTCTTACAAATAATTCTTGTAAGATGATTTTAAATCATGATTTATCTCCAATGTCTTGATTATGTTCTTTAATTCACTAAAATATGTGCACGGTTGTTTATTCTCTGTAAAAATGAAATAAGGAAATGAAAAAGAAATAAAGCAAATCATTGTCTTAGATGGTATATCAATGTAATTATCATAGAATTATTAGTTGGTTTGGGGACTTACTCAATAAAATTTATTATTCAGCCCACTACTCTTGCCTAGATATAATGTCACATCCCCATCACCTCACACAAGAAACAATAATAACTTAAATGGCCAAAATGAGACAAATCCTTCATTTGTCACATTTATATAGAAGGAACTCCAGTTGATATATGTCAGGACTATGTAGATCAGTTCAGGTTTGAAAGAAAGCATCTTTTAACAACAAACAAAAACAGGACAAAGAGCAAATCAATTCTCTTCTACTGCAGGGAATAATGCCATTCAGCAGGAAGAATAAATATAGTGCAATGGCTTGGCTAGCTGACACTGGGCTTAATAGTGGTCTTTTAGAATATTCACATATAATTATGATTGAAAGAAAACCTTGACTTAGAACCAGATGTTGTACTAGATGTATGCTCAGTGATGGATCTATAATTTTTCCTCAAAAACGTCTCTTATCATCTCCTTTAGTTAAACATTTGAACAGCGGGTGCCTGGGTGGCTCAGTTGGTTAAGCACCAGATTCTTGATTTTTGGCTCAGGTCATGATTTTGGGGTTGTGAGATCGAGTCCTGCATCAGGCTCCGTGCTCAGCAGGGAGTCTGCTTGGGATTCTTCCTCTCCTTCTCTCTCTGTTCCTCCCCCCACTTGTACTCTCTCTCTCTCTCTCTCTGAAATAAATAAAATCTTAAAAACAAACAAACAAACAAAAGCAATAGTAGATAGAAAAAGGCTCCAGGAAGAGAAGAGTATGCGTGGTGGTATGTAAGGGACTTCTGCAGGCAGGAGCCAGGTGCTCCAGATTTAGCAAAGTAACCCCCTTGAGTTCTCCACTGTCCACCTCATTGCAGTGGAGTCCTGAGCAAGGATAAGCCAGGGGAGATCTCTAGACAGTCCTCAACTCTTGTTAATCAAGGAAATAAAGCTCACTCCAGTTCTTTCCTGTGGTGCTCACCATTTCCTCACCACTTGTCTAGAGTTTCAAGCACAAATGGCTTCAAGGGTCACATGACAAACACTCCCAGCGGGGAACAGGGAAGAAGTAGGAATGGTGGGGAAAACGACTGTATGTCAGGGCACAAAAGATTAGATTCAAAAGCAAAACAACCCTTAACTATCTGTGGGTTATATTTGACTTTCATTCACCTCTTCATAGGGCCTGACCTTGGACTAAAGGGCTTAACTCCTAGATGAGTAAAGGAAAACTATGACATAACAATCTATAAACAAGAACACATACAGCCAAGTGACCAAGCAGGTCAAGAAGACATCCCATTTAACCAATGCATGACAGAGACTTTATTGCAAAATTAAAACTCTACCACGATGCATAAAATAATTAACATTTATCTAGAGCTTAATAGGTATAGAACAACATACGCATCATCACTTTTAATATAATACAATAAAATTACTTTACTTTTGCTGCTATCATGTTGCTTTTAACTATGTCTACAAATACTAGAACTGCTATTGCTACTAATCCTATTCCTACAATTATAACTACAACTACAGAAAGTCCCCTATTTCCATACTCTAATATAGTCCAAAGACATGTCAGATAATGGAAATGTAAGTTATAGGGAAGAAAATAAATTGACTCCAATGATGACCCTCCCATCATGACTCACTTTGAAGATATAATCACTGATGCGATTTTTTCCACCACTTACAGATAGTCTCTAACTCTGTCATTTTTCCTCATATTTAACTCATATCTCCTCACCTTAAGTCTGGGATGTGTCCACTTGAGGTGAAGGAGTCACCATTTCAGCCCACCTAGTATTTTTACCTGTGTCTCAGTTATATTCTGTTTGAGACCAATTCTTATTTTCATGTTATCACTTTCTTATTTCAAAAACAAAATTGTTAAATCAAAACACAATAAAATGTTCACATAATTTCACAAACGTAACTGTATAAAAACATGACAAAAGTGTCACATCTGACACCTGAATGACAGGCCGTGTCACTGTGGAATAGCTTGAAATAACTGGTTGTTTTTTTGGTATGAGAAAGTCTGATTTGGGTTTTTGAAAAGGAGTTTAGAGGTACTCATGTATCATCTATCAAAGTGAAAGTTATTTGAAAATCAAAAATATAAAAATCTGAGACTACCTCATTTACAGAAAGGAAATCATTTCAGGAAGTTGGGGTCAGTTTTCTAATCATGTGGTTCCCAAACTGTGATTGATTGCCTGAACCATTTTTAAGAAAACATGGAAAAGGAACTAGATTGCCAACTTTTTATTTTGCCAAAAAAAGTAATTATGATACACATATATATGTAAATACAAACACTGTCATTTCACCAAAAAAGGACGTTTTTAACTCCATAACTATTAGAAATAGTATCATTCAGGAAAAAATGTAATCTATAAACAAGAACACATGTATAGTAAACTGAATTGTGTCTCAAAAAGAAGTTCAAGTCCAAACCCAGAACCTCAGAAAGTGGCCTCATTTAGACTAATGGTCTTTTCAAATATATGAAGGTAAAGATCTGGAGGTGTAATCCTGGATTTGAGTAGACCCTAAATGCAATGGCAGGGTCCTTAGAAATGACAGAAAAGGCGAAACAAGACCGAAGAAGGTCACATGAAGATGAGGCAGAGATTATAGTGATGAAGCCAGAAGCCAAGCACTTCCAAGGATTGTTTGTGCGCAGGTACCAGGAGCTGGGGAGAGGCAGGAAGGATTCTCCCTGCCAGCCCTGGGAGGGAACAGGGTCCCATCCACACTCCGACTTCCGCTTCTCACATCCAGAACTCAGAGTGAATACATTTTTATTGTTTTAAGCCACCAAATTTGTGGCAATTTGTTGTGGCAGCCATAGGAAGCGAATACAATATTTAACTGTAAAACATGCAAAGACATCTACACTCACTATTGTCTTCTTTTTTTCTGATTCTAAGTCATCCATCTCGTGAGGCATGGAGAATCGAGAATCACTGCTGCAGTCTGGGTTTGTCGGTGCCAAACCCTGGCACCTTCCATATTCCACACTTCAGCATATAGTCCAGCAAAGGAGATAGAAAAGGTTAGCAAGTTACACAAGCTTTTGTGGACATTCTCCAGCTAACTGTAGGAGGATGAAGGTGAAAAATGCAAACCCTCCCCTTGCACAAGGCAGCTGATGCATTAATGCACAAGGCAGCTGATGCATTAATGCATTCTCCTCAGGAATGTGGGAGGAAGAGCCTTTCTTTGTTCCAGAGATGATCTTTCTCTATAACTGTTGTGAATAACTTTGTGACTGCTTTAAAACCTTGTTAAGTTAAATGCATTGGTAAAACTTATGATGGAGTAAACTTGCCTTAAGTAACTTCAAGCCTTTTAACAGCAAGCAGCTGTTTTAGGAAGCAGCCCCGAAGTTTGTCCTGTACCTGTTAGGGGAGCTGAGGGACTATTTGATGGAGATGAAGGGTAACAAAAGACTGGGTCTCAAAGGACAATCAAGCTGGGGTTAACAGAAGTGGCACGGCAGCTGTGAAAGTCGCTTTTAATCGGGAAAAGACAATTCCTGGGAGGTTTTATGCTAGCACATACAGAAATTTATTTTGAGGGCTCTCTCTCTCTCTCTTTCCACCACCCCTCCTCCCATCCATTTCTCCTTCTCTCTGTCCTTCAGATTTCTTTTTTTTTTTTTTTTTTTAAAGATTTTATTTATTTTTTAGAGAGCGAGCGAGAGAGAAACAGCATGAGAGGGGAGAGGGTCAGAGGGAGAAGCAGGCTCCCCGCTGAGCCGGGAGCCCGACGTGGGACTCGATCCCAGGACCCTGGGATCATGACCTGAGCCGAAGGCAGACGCTTAACCATCTGAGCCACCCAGGCGCCCTCCTTCAGATTTCTTTTTGGCTACCTTTTTACTAGAAAGATTTAGGAAGTTGTATTTTGATGATAACAGGAAGGAGGTAAGTAACATTTGTTTTCTAATTAATTTCTAAATAAATGGATGGATCGTGTGGTCCAGACAAGGGCTTTAGCAAATGTTGACCAGAGATGCTGAGTCTAGAAGGTTATCAGTTCTCAAGCAAAATACCCAGAGTGAATGGAAACATAATGGCTAAGACTGCACACTTTGGACCTAACTTGCCAGGATTCCAAGCCTGACTCTTCATGGCCAGCCGTGTGTCCTTTGGCAAGATGCATAACTTCCTGAGCCTCATTGGTGAACTGAGCACAGTCATGGTAGCCATTTATAAAGGCGATGGAGCATTAAATCAGTTATTACCAGTAATGTGCTTAGAATGGTGCCAGGGACATAGTAAGTGCTCAATAAATTTTAGCTATTTCCTAGATCTGAACAGAGCCTCGGGATTTGGTTCAGCAGTGACTATTAACAGTTTAGATTTAGAAAACAAAACTTCAATGGAACCAAAAGGTTTATATTTTAAAAACCAGGTGTAGTTGGGTACATTCTTTAATGTGGTTAAGAGGATCTATTAGCCCTTATGTTTGCTTTTAAAATAATTCTAATCATACAAATAACAGTTGTGTAACAGAAAAGAAAGAATAGTATATAGCCACTCCTTTTCTTCCCTTTCTTATTAACCCACTCCAATGGAAATCTGATTTCAGATCATGAAATATTATCAAAACACTAGTGTAGACAGGTATCTCAGAGAGAATAAATCACTTCTTTTAAACATTAGAAACCCCAAAACATGAGGGGAAAAATTTTAACAATAGATTTTGATTTGCCAGTGTGGCTAAGAAGAAAGTTAAGGTTGAATTGATAATCCTTCCCATGCCAAGTATATAGACCATTTCTGCCCATTCTCCAAGAGTCTGTGGTTATTTGTAACCCAGCTTCCTTGGTGTGAAGTTGGAAGTTGAAGTTCAAGTGGCCTGCCAGCCTGACCCATGAATACAGATGGCTTTCCTCATGCACAGTCATGTTGGGACATCTGGCACAATTTCCAAGTTTAAAGATCTTCTTGGGTCACAGTCATTATTGTCATGGTTCTGTTATTTTTATCAGATTCTCTCTTCTTCTGTGCTTGCAATTATCCCATTTCAGCGTCCCTTAGACTGCAGGATTTTTATGGAGATGTGATCCTGTTATAGTTGGTGCATTTTTGTTACAATAAACAGAGCCCTAGTTGGTGGATTCTCCAGGACTCCCTTATAAGTGACCTTTGCCTGTCATTTGATGTTAAATAGGTGTCCTGGGTGGCAGTGATAAAACCATGTGCAAGTTGAAATGGATATTAATCGTGTCTGTGTGACATCTACAAAAGGTATTGAGTGAGCACTGCTGATTTGTAGTACTTTTCCTCTGACTTGGAACTTTGTACGACTTTTGCAAACTTTGCCAAGTTCTGTTTAAATACATTTCTTCAAATTGAGGCCCGTTAAACCTAGATTCTGGAAAAGAATTAGCATATAATGTGTTTTCTATCTAATACCATATACGTTCTTCTCTCTGACAAGACATTGCAGAGTTACTTATTGGGGATGTTTATTTTAGGAATCACTGACCAATGGGCTCTAGGCTGTCCATGTAACCAAAGTTAGTGCTTTCAAATTCTGAGGAACTTAGTGGTTTCTCTGGAAATGTTGGTCTGTGATTCCACCTGTCATCAGACCTGTTAGCAGCCAAGGGCTGTGGTCAGTCAGCACACCAGAGATCAGGGGCCAAATCCAGACTATTGCTTTCCTTGGTAAAGAAAATCTTGTGAAATACAGCCATGCCTGTTCATTTACATATCGTCTATGGCTGCTTTCACATTACAATGGCAGTCTAGTCCCTTTACAGAAAAAGCTTGCCCAATCCCTGGTCCACAGCAAAATGACTCAAAACGCAGCAGCAAAGACTCTTCAAAGTCTACAAGTGCTCTGGAAGTTTTCAGAAAATTGCTTTCCAAATTCTCATGGACTTTCCTAAAGGTACCCTTGAGAAAGCCTCAGAGTTCACACTTAGTCCTTCCAGTGAAGGAAGGAAGGAGGGAGAAAAGGAAAGAGGGGAGGGAGGGAAGGAAGGGAGGAAGGGAGGGAGGAAGGAAGGAAGGAAGGAAGGAAGGAAGGAAGGAAGGAAGGAAGGAAGGAAGGAAGGAAGGGGAGAGAGAGAAAAAAAAGGGAAACAGAAAAACAGCATCACCTTTCCCCAGAGGCGACAAAGTGAAAGCTTTAATGATTAATCGAGACATTATAAAATTCTTCCAGCCTTTTCCTGACTTACAGCATTACTGTTAGAGGCAAAACTTCTTGTCATATGGGCATTTTGGACTCAGAATATTCTGAACTGAGATAAATGGATAGTAAAGTAAAATTGTGGGAGTAATGGCAATTTTTATTTCACAGCTTGAATTCTCCCATCTCCCTTCTTACCAGAAACAAAAACAGAACAAAACCCACCAAAACCACTACTGTGAAATAACGCATCTCTCTTGAGAGAAACCCCTTGAGAACAAAGCACAAATCATCGATGCGAAATATTGAGCTTTAAAATAAATATTTTCATTTATTTAAACATAAACAGGTGTGGATTTACCTTAAAGCTACTGAAGCTTAAGCTTCAAAGATCCTCGCTGGCAAGGGAGCCTTCCAAGGCCCTGGAAGGGGCATGGGCAGCGTGTTCATAGTCATGTGTTTCTGTAAAAATTATTAAATTAATCTGGTAAAATCATTTTTCAT
Organism: Leptonychotes weddellii; assembly: GCF_054177405.1. Lineage (NCBI taxonomy): Eukaryota > Metazoa > Chordata > Mammalia > Carnivora > Phocidae > Leptonychotes > Leptonychotes weddellii. Next base: position 14,071,571 of record NC_138377.1, on the reverse strand, counting down.
GTCTATACAAACTCACCTTCGGTTATGCTTCTCCCTACATGGAGTAGCTTTAGATGGGCTGTGAATATTTTTAGGATCTATCCAAGGACAGTTGAGCTGGGGATGGGTTTAGTTCAGCATTAGGGGGAAGTATTTATGTGGTTTGCAGTCACATCAGTATACAGTCACATTTTTGCCAGCCATCTGGTGGTGGAATGGCTTCTAGGAAATCTTTGCCCATCCTCTGTACGGACTTGTCTGTCATCCAGGTCCACATGTAGGATCATGATGTGAACTTGCCCTAAAGGACCTGGAAATACGCGGGTGGGAAAGGAGGAGTAATGATTTTCCTTAGACCAACAGAGCCAGAGTTGTTCTAAGGAAAACTTTTCCAATGATCAGTCTTAAAAGATGACAAACCAAGGAGTCAGTTCTTATCCACGAATGGCCAATACGCAAATTCTCTCCTTTCAAGAAAATACAGCATAAATAATTATCAAAACTACAAGTTTTTTTTAATCTTTTTTGATGAGGATCAGAGAAATAAAGTTTATCAGGAAGTCTGTATTTATTAATCCCAACCTTAAAACAGTGTAAGTCTGTAAGTCCCAACTTACAGACATGTGTCTGTAAGTAAACTCATGTCTTACACATCCCAATTATTCTGAGAAAAAATTAAATTTTGACCAATGACAGTAAAGACTGAATTATCTTTCTATTTCCTTTAGAGAGAGAATACTGGAAATTAATATGATATGAAGAAGTCATCAAGGAGTTTATAGACAACAATTTAGAAAAAATAATTATAGGGGTATGAGGTATTTCGTTAATTAAGGAAAATACCATGACACATATCTGTTTTGTGATTTTCGTGCTATATGTCAGCTTTTAAAATTTGTAATCTGTTATGACTTCTTTTCTCATTCTAAATACTTTTGTATTTACAAAATCAAATCAATTACAGCGATATTTGTTATCATTTTTCCTTCAAAAGTCACCCATAAAGTTTTATAAAATTTACGATCTACAAGACATGGATCTACCCTAAACATAAGCAATTCTTTTCAATTATTTCAGTCTTCATGATTAGAACTTGTCATTAGCTATAATGAAAAGCTACTTCAAACAGCCAGAGTAACAGAAGTTTATAATGCTAAGTCTTTTAAATATAAACAGAATGCTTTGAAGGACTGCAAAATATTTTGAAATATTCTATATAAATCAATAGATAAGACATTATCATCATTTCTTTCATTTGTTGAAATTGTTGTGCATTGCTAAAATAGATAAACGTTTTTTATCAGTTGTATTATAAAATATTTATTCCAAATATAGTTAATCTTTATTTTCTCCTATAAAATGTTTAATATGTATTTACCTCCTAACAAAAAGTAAAATTATATGCAAACGTTCAGACCAATTAATGTTTGGCATCATATGACTTCCATTAAATTTATATTTATCATGTCCTTTATTTATTCTTATTTTTATTTTTAATTTACATTTAATCATTCTCAGAAGCTAAACACAAGAGTTCAATACATGAATATGCAGAGTAACCAAAAACATACCCTTTTATCCTACTTGTTATTTCTTAATCTCCTTTGATTATACATTTTATTGCATTATTATTTAACTAATGGTAAATAGCATGCTAATTTATCTTATTTCTATTTATAAAAATAGATACATAAATTTTACTATACCTTCAGCATTTTATTTTAATTATTTTTAATATTTCAGATCAGATTTGTTTTGTATTTTATTTCTGTGCTCTTAAAAGATAACACTTCTTGGGAAGCCTGGGTAGCTCAGTTGGTTAAGCGACTGCCTTAGGCTCAGGTCCTGATCCCAGGACCCTGGGATTGAGTCCCACATTGCACTGGGCTCCCTGCTCAGCAGGGAGCCTGTTTCTCCAGTTCCCTCTACTGTTCCCCCACTTGTGCTCTCTGGTTCTCTCTCTCTGTCTAATAAATAAATTAAATTACAAAATAAAATAAAATAAATAGATGGTAACACTTCTTAAATGTTTTAATGTGCTTTCTTGAAATATTAAGTGAAGGAAGACTTTTTTGGACAGAATGCAAGTAATTTTTTTCAAACTCATTTGGCTAACCATTTTGGTTAAAGATAGACATCTTCTGGGGAGCCTGGCTGGCTCAGTCAGTAGAACATGGGTCTCTTGATCTCGGGGTTGCAAGTTCAAGCCCCAAGTTGAGTGTAGAGATTCCTTAAAAATAAAAATCTTTCAAAATTATTTAAAAAATAAATATAGATATTTTCCATAAATAGAGCTAAATTTGAAACCCAACGTTTTGACAAAATTATATTTGAAGTCATCACAGGTGGGTTTGTCCAGCAGCAGATGAAGGCTAGGATAAAAGAAGTTTTCACTGGAATCAACACCTGTAGAGAAGAGGTTGAGGGAACAGGATTGAGCTTACAAAGTAGCTGAACAGTGATGCAGGCCCAACATTGCCTAGGTCAACCCAAGTGGGAATTCTGCAGCAAGATGTGTTCATCAAAGTTGTTGAGCATCACTCCAAAATGATGGGATGACCACACTACCCACCACTAGACAAGCCCTCCCTATGTGGTTCTGGATCTCTGTGTCCACCTCAAAAGCACTTACAAAACAAGCGCATTTTTTTTAAAGATTTTATTTATTTATTTGAGAGAGAGAGAATGAGAGAGAGCAAGCACATGAGAGGGGGAAGGGTCAGAGGGAGAAGCAGACTCCCTGCCGAGCAGGGAGCCCGATGCGGGACTCGATCCAGGGACTCCAGGATCATGACCTGAGCCGAAGGCCGTCGCTTAACCAACTGAGCCACCCAGGTGCCCACAAAATAAGCGCATTTTATAAAATAGAAAAAAATGTGTTAGCAAAGATGTAAAGATATGAATACTAAAATTTTGTTTTCCAATTCATTAGTATGTTAAGTTAAACAAGGTGTCTCTAGGTAAAAACTTCACAGATAAAATAGTTATTTGTAAATCTTAGGAAAGTCTTTTGATATAAAGTAATAAATTATTTTTGCTTTCAATGGGCATTATCTTTTCCTTCCTTGAACTTATGAATGGCACAAGATTACTCAGTGATTTTATCAATAAAATATAAAATAGATTTTTAAAAATGATATGGAGTTTTATGTCATTTCAGTAATCAAGCATATGTATTAATGAATATAGAAAAGAAATTATTTTAAATAGTCATTTGTTTATTAATAGCTGCATGTCCAACAGGTTTTTGTTTTTTGTTTTTTGTTTTTACTATTTAATGTTTAAAACTTATTTATGACATTTACTATATTTATGGTGTTTGGAGCAAGTGCTTATTAACAATAATTGTAACAATACCTAAGACAGAATACATTTCTAATATTTAGAACCTATGGTCAGAGGAATTTCTTAAAAGTACCTTCTAAAATATTAGATATTAGATATACATATTTAATGGCTTAAGTAAACTTTTCAGCATAAAAATACATTGAGGGTAAAATTTCAGTGGAGATGGTAATGGAAATATGAACTGAAAATAGTTTAGATATAAAATTAAATGTTAAAATAAAGCTTGTTCATCTATTTTTCATATATCACTGTGGGTTTATAGTAATTATGATTAGGTTCCATTGACTATATTTTAAGAAATAATATAACAATTTTATTTGAAAAGATTAATGCTTATTTTATAATAGAAACATATAGTTCCTCAATATTTAATAATGAAAAATTGTAGAGGTCAATTTACAAATATGAGAGGAGGTACGCAATTTTCAAATTGCTTTCAAAGGGTATCAGGAAAATCACCAACTAGACAGAGCACTGGGAACAGGCGAGGTGGATTCTTCACTACTTACCATCTGCCTCCTTAGCCCTTCTCTAGACAAGTGGACTTCATGATGATGATGTCTGACCATGCTCATCATTTCCCAGGTCAGGAGAGGGCCCACAATGGCCAGAAAGATAATGAGACACCTCCCCTCCCCAGTACTTTAGACTTTTTTCCTAAACACCGACCCCCAGAGTCATAGCACGGTAGGGTACAAGCCTATTTCAGCAATTTTTCAAGTTTCATTTAATTCACAGTAAAGAAAAAAAAAATCATCTTCTACTAAGTGCTTTCACTGATCTTCTTAACTTTGAATGAAATCTGAAAAAGGCAGAATAATGGCTTTCAAATATTTCTATAACCCAATCCTTAGAATCTGCAACTGCATTGCATGACAAAAGGATTTTGCTGATGTGATTAGGATTGTGTATTTTAAAATAGGAAGATCATCCTGGATTATCCAAGATAACCCAGTCTGATCACAGGAGCCCTTAGAAGCCTAGAACTTTCTCCAGCTGGAAGCAGAAAAAGATGTAGCAGAAGAGAAAGTCGGAGAGATTTTAAGTGTGCATCTGAGATATGGGTCTACATGGAGGAACAAGAGAGGCCTCCTGTAGGAGCTGAGGGCTTTGCCAGCTGGACAGCCAGCAAGGAAAATGGGACCTCAGTCCATTCACAGAAAGGAACTGAATTTTGCCATCAACCAGAACGAGCTTGGAGGCAGATTTTTCCCCAGAACCTCCCGTAAGTGCACAGCCAGTGGACACTTTGAGATTGTTCTTGGGAGACCTGGGGCAGAGGATCCAGTGGAGACTGGCTGTGCCCAGATTTCTGACACACAGATACTGTGAGATAGTAAACAGGTCCTGTTTTAAGCTATTAAATCAGGGCTGATTTATTCCATGGCAATAGAAAACGAATGCAAAATTCAATTTTCTGCAGAACCTTGCATTACACGGGCCCTTACCTTTCACCTTCGGCCACTGCCCCCTTGTAGTTTTGGGTTCTCTTGCTTCCTCATTCTGAAAACTGCCTTCTGACAGTTCACAGAAGTCTCTGGATCCACCCCTCCCCCAACAAGGGTGCTTAAATTTCCTATTCCTGCCAGCTCTCTCTTCCCATTTCCTCTTTCCCACTGTTGCCATCACACTTCTGCATGACCCACTTCTGTTCATCCTAAATACCCCCTTCCTCCCTGCTCAGGAGGGCATCTCCTTATGCCCCATCCAAAGTCTAAAGTAGGACATCTCTTCACTAGATTTCTTCACCCTCTGAGAGAAGGGGTTATGTCTAGTTTGTCACAAGTGCTTATCAGACTAATTGGTATGTCATCAGTGATCAATAAATATTTGCTCAACAAACAAATGAATAAAAGAGTAAATTATACTATCGGTGAGACTTACAACAGCTTTAGCCTTTTGGGAGCTTTATGAAGAGTAAGGAGCAAAGAGCATGGCCACTCAAGGTCCCAGATCTCAGGAGCACTCCCTCTCTGAGGACTCTGCCTATCCTGCTCTCTCCATGTGTTAAACATTCATCAACTGGGCAAAGCCTCTCCTACATCACCTACTTTATCTTCCCAAAGTCCCTCCATTAAACTCTCTTGGAATCATGTAATGCAAAAATGTCTTTTTGTCATTTACCATTGCAAATGAAAATTAACATTTGTATAGTACTGTGTAATTTACAAAGCATTTTAAGAGAATGCTCTTAAACATTTGACAACCTGAGGTGCCTGAGTAGCTCAGTTGGTTAAGCGTCTGCCTTTGGCTCAGGTAGTGATCCCAGGGTCCAGGGATCGAGCCCTGCATCAGGCTCCCTGCTCAGAGGGAAGTCTGCTTCTCCCTCTGCTCCTCCCCCTGCTCCTGCTCTCTCTCTCTCTCTTTCTCTCTCTATCAAATAAATAAAATTTTTAAAAAATTGGACAACCTATCACAGAATGGAATAGGGCAAATCTACAAACATCCCTTGACTTTCTGATGTCTGTATTCCTTGTATTCAACACAATGCCAACCACACCCCAGAGTTTTATTTACCAACTACATCCAGTGGACTCACACGTGTTTATTATCTCCAATCTAGACCTTCCTCCAAGGCCTATATCAGAGTCCTGGATGGTTACCAACACAAATTCAACTTCCGCTCTGTTTAACTGTTGCCTCTCCAGTTTTCCTTAATTGAAGAATGGTGAGAACAGGACACATGACTTCTCAACACATCAGTCCCATAGGAAGGGTGGAGCCAGACATTTTCTAAGGGTGATATTTCTTTTAAAGGTTTGTAGAACTGAAATACAAGCAAGTGCAATGGGCTGATGTACTTGTAGAGACTCTAGATATGCACAGCTCTTCCATCAGTCTCCATCATATTTTGCCCTGATCCATTCTTCCAGGATGCTAGTGTCTAAAATTAACCACCTCACATCTATTCCCTTGGCTTAGGATTTGTCACCTGTTAAAGAATAAATAATTCAGGAAAAGGTAACTTAGTTTCTGTTAATTGATTCCTTAGAATCCATTTGTTATCAATTTATTCTTTAGATTGAAATCACCTTGATTACAATCTAGATCTTCCATTTTGCTATTTGATCAGGGTCACATCCTGTAGTCATGCTAAGTCTTAGTTTTCTCAGTTGGAAAATGGAGGTAATTTTAGAACCTACATTTTAGATTGTGGAGAGCCTTACATGAGAAAATACATTTTAAAGCATTAAACAGAGGGCCCAGTATATCATATATGTTCAGTGAACTCCACATTGTGCAACACCTTTGTTTATTTTATTCACTGTTGTTTCTAAGAAAACAGCACAGTGCTCAGCACATAGAATGCACTCAGAATAATACAAGAATGGGTAAATGAATCATAGGATTATGTCACTTTTAGGCATGGTTTTGCAAAGAAAAGAAAAACAATAAAACAGCAAACATAATTGTAACTGGACAGTTTACAGAAGGAGCAAAGCACAGAACCAAAAGGAAGAGCTACACACAACTGCGTAAATATCACCTATTTCCTGAAGCTTCCAAAGACTGCCTCCAGAAATGTAATCAGAAATGCAGCCTCCTATGTGTACTCTGAGAGGGATCTGTGCCTGTCATTTTCTTCTGTGCTGGATTCTTTCTTGCTATTTATTTGTTTTGACATAAACAGGAGCAATCTTGCAAGATAAATATTGTGCCACACAGGCAGAAGGCTGTCAAAAAAAATAAATAAATAAAAAGCCACTCTGAAAAATCCAGAGCCATGGATTCAGTGGCTCTGTGGAACAGGCAGCTTGAGCAACACGCTCCTCTCATCACTCTCTGCATGTCTTTCTAATTTAGTCAAGTTGTTTACCTTGGAAAGGAAGATCATATTGTGTTCTATAGGGAATGACTCATATTCTGAGAAAACAGTGACACCACGTTGTGATCTGCTAGCCACATTGTCTCAGACAGGGGTTACAGGTCTATATTAGGGCACTGACTTCATATATTGGGAAATAGAAATGACAAATGTGGTTTTTCACTACCATGGCTTGAAGGCACAACACAATGGAGATTTTTCGTGCAGCACATTGGAGTCAACAAGGTTCCATGCTCCCTGCCCCTCCATATGGGAAATAGGAAAAAAAAAATGAGGGATCAGAGGAAGGTACATCTAAAAATACAAAGCCACTGTTAAACAGATTTAAAGCTCTAGAAAGATCACCATGTAAAAATGGTTTCTCAGAGTGTGGTATAATGCCATTGGCATTAGAATCACTCATTTGTTAAAACTCAGGTTCCTGGGTCCCATCCCAGAAATATTGTATCTGTATCCACTGGGATTGAACCTGGGAATCTATACTCTAACAATCTCCCCAAGGGATTCTTTTGTACTCTAAAATTAAACAACCACTGATATAAAATACCTCTAACTTAAGAACATGGAGATATTGGGGGAAAAACCCGCACTATTTCATACTTATCCACAATGACTAATTACAATTACTAATTACTAATGAGATGTGTCTACCTATTGGTCACTGCACAATTTTCCAACCTTGGAATCAGACTGGAAACCACCACCACCCTCATTTCCTGTTACACATTCATTTACACAGGGTACTCGCTTTTTAATCACAGCAACCACCAAGGACTTAACTTCTCAAAGAAATTATGTCATTGAAAGGAATGTAGTACAGCTAATGTTGAAACCGTGAACCACCTTGAAGTAGTATTGTGTAACAAATTACAAGTATTATGATTTCCCTCAAATATTTAAACTATCCCAGCAACACTACTATGAGTTCACTGGAAAAACCTAGGTTCTTTTTCTCACAATAAGAAGAGAAAGGGACACCAGAGATAACCATCTCTCCACATGCACAGAGAATAGCCCAGTAGAGGACACAGTGAGAAGAGGGCCACCTGCGAACCAGGAAGAGAGGTCACACCAGAAACCAACCCTGATGTTAACTTGCTCTTGGATTTTCAGCCTATAGAACCATGAGAAAATAAATTCTTTAAGCCATCCAATCTTTGGTATTCTGTTTGGCAGCCCAAGCTTCTAATACACCTTGAATATCCAAGGCAGAAAATGTTGCCACTATGAAATTAGAGAAGGAGAAGTATGAACAGAACCCAGCATGAACTCTTGATATTATGAGCCCTTTGCTAAAGCTTAATGAAAATTACCATTGCTCTGACAGAACTACCAGGAGCTCAGACTACCTAGAAAAGAACAACATATGGACTTCCTTACTAGGTAAGACTCCCGACTAGCTGAAGTGCTCATAAAAAACAAGAGAAAAAAAAAATAATGATTTGGGCGCCTGGGTGGCTCAGTTGGTTGGGCGACTGCCTTCGGCTCAGGTCATGATCCTGGAGTCCCTGGATTGAGTCCCGCATCGGGCTCCCTGCTCGGCGGGGAGTCTGCTTCTCCCTCTGACCCTCCTCCCTCTCATGCTCTCTGTCTCTCATTCTCTGTCTCAAATAAGTGACTAAAATCTTTAAAAAATAAAAAAATAAAAAAATAATGATTTGATGATGAAGGAAGTCATTGATAGGCTGCAGGAAGAAGAACTGTAACCTGTTATGTCTTTGTTTGTTATACTACTTGATCAGGTAAGCCTTCTCAAAAAGTCACCTTATCTTAGCATGGTCTAAGTGCAGTGATATTCTTTTTTTTCAATTTTATTTTATTATGTTATGTTAGTCACCATACATTACATGTTTAGTTTTTGATGCAGTGTTCCATGATTCATTGTTTGCATATAACACCCAGTGCCCCATTCAATACGTGCCCTCCTTAATATCCATCACCGGGCTAAGCCATCCCCCCACCCCCCTCATCTCCAAACCCCTCAGTTTGTTTCTCAGAGTCCATAGTCTCTCATGGTTCGTCTCCCCCTCCAATTTCCCCCCCTTCATTTTTCCTTCCTACTATCTTCTTTTTTTTTTTTTTAAACATATAATGTATTATTTGTTTCAAAGGTACAGGTCTGTGATTCATCAGTCTTACACAATTCACAGCGTTCACCATAGCACATACCTTCCCCCATGTCCATCACCCAGCCACCCCATCCCTCCCACCCCCCACCACTCCAGCAACCCTCAGTTTGTTTCCTGAGATTAAGAATTCCTCATATCAGTGAGATCATATGAT
>NC_138377.1:14027000-14061635 GCF_054177405.1 Leptonychotes weddellii | reverse complement strand
TATCAGTGAGATCATATGATACATGTCTTTCTCTGATTGAATTATTTAGCTTAGCATAATACCCTCTAGTTCCATCCACGTCGTTGCAAATGGCAAGATTTCGTGGTTTTTTTTATGGCTGCATATTCCACTGTGTGTGTATATATATATATACATATATATATATATATATATATATGTATATATATATATATATACACATATATATGTATATATATATCACATCTTTATCCATTCATCTGTTGATGGACATCTTGGCTCTTTCTATAGTTTGGCTATTGTGGACATTGCTGCTATAAACATTGGGGTGCACGTACCCCTTCGGATCACTACATTTGTATCTTTGGGGTAAATACCCAGTAGTGCAATTGCTGGGTCGTAGGGTAGCTCTATTTTCAACTTTTTGAGGAACCTCCATACTGTTTTCCAGTGTGGCTAAGTGCAGTAATATTCTTTAACCACAGACAGATTCCACTTCCGTTGCTTTGAGGGTTAAGATGTGTGGTACAAATCCTTGGGAAATGCTTAGAAGTCTTCAGATGAATGAAAACTTTGTGTGTACACAGTCAGAAATTTCTGGATCTTCCTTGGGGTTTCCTGGGATGTTGTGACATCTTACACAGCAACTGCTGTGACTTTTGCATTTCACCTTATAATAATCTTCACCAAATGACTAGAGACTTGGCTTCAAATGGCTCCCTCTTTTAGTTTCTTCTGAATACTTTGCTTGGAGTCGTTAACCCATAACAACAGCAATAAAAGTAAATTGACTACTCCCTAGGGTGCATATTTGTAGTAGATTCCAGTAATACAAAGACAAGAACATTCTTTAAGCACTAATGTCCTGCTTTTTCATGCTTTTATAGGTTCTGTTATTGATTTGTTTATATTCTATTTGCTTGTTAATGGTTTAGATATACATTGAATAGTATCTAACACACCATTATCATACTTAACTCTTTTTTTTTTTCCTTTTATTTGTAGCAATATCTGGGATTTCTTATGAAGAATCAGATGGGGATACAAGTAGTTTATCTTTAGCAATGATGAAGATGGATATTTACTGGAGTATATAAAAATGAACAGACAAGGAAACTAAAATGTTGAGATAAACTAGGATTTAAGCCATTGCTTTAGACAAGCTATAAAATGTTATTAAGGATTTGCTACAGAAACAAAAGAAAACTGCTGTTCCTAATTCTTTCTTGGCTTAATCATCCAAAAGTTTAATAAGCTGTGTACCTAAATGGGAGATGGATTTTACAATTTGGGACTAACAGTATGTTTATATATCCCTACTGTACCTCCTTTGCAACTGAAACTACAGATCTGTCATTTTAATTGGGCTTCAGATGGACACAAACTCTTAACTTTCTTCAAAAATTGATTTTTTTAAAAAATCAGGTGAAACAGTTGTCATAGCTGCACAACATTTTCAGTTACTCAAGGATTTATAATATTAAGGCCTGGAACATGTCTCTTTTGTCTTTTTATTCTTCACTGGTCCAATCATGATGCCTTAACCAAAGTTGGGCAATTTAGTTGAATACTCAGAGATGACTTTCCCTATTTGCTCAATTCTAATATGAATGTGTTTTCCTGTTTTATCAGGAACTATGTATATTTAATTATTATAAGTTTTCCCCCAAAGTATATTAATGAATCAATTGCTTCTTAAAATTGATAATGTCTTAGAATAGGAGAAGAATGGAATCTGGAAAGACAAAATTCTTTCATTCTTTTACATAACTCTACCATCTCAAGATCAAGTTGAAATATTTCTCTTTCATAATCCAGTAAAAATATTTATTGAGCCCTTTCTGCCTGCCAGACACTGTAGTATATTTGTTCTTGACTGGGAACTTTTTTTCTTCAATTTAATTTGAATGCTTAGTTTTGTTTTTTTATGTTTTTAAGGTGAAAAAATACTTCTCATAAGATCTTTTCCCTCTTTCTTTCTTTCTCTTTCTTTCTTCCTTTCCTTCCTTCCTTCCTTCCTTCCTTCCTTCCTTCCTTCCTTCCTTCCTTCCTTCCTTCCTTCTTTCCTTCCTTCCTTCCTTCCTTCTTTCCTTTCTTTTCTTTCTTGAACATTCTCCAAAATGGGCAACACCAAATCATTCAATGCCAGATTTCCTTGACCCTTGACTTTTGTCAGTCAGTCTGGTTTCTTTGAAGACCCAGTCCCAATGGCTTTTTAAAACCTGTGAAAAGCTCATCCAGAAAGCACTTACTCTGAAGCTGCCGTGATGTGGGAAGGTCCCACTCTACAACAGAGCCTATCATTCCTGCAGCTTGACAAATGAAGGAAGAGGGCTCTTGTAAGTACAGTAGACTATTCATCCACATCTCTGAGCTACACAGGCTTTGTAGCATTTTGTGCTGCCTCAAATAAGAAGCAACCAATATCCTGGAAACAACTGCTTAAAATAATCTGAAACATCTGCATCAAAACATTTTAGTTTTTACCTTCCTTGGCCACCCTTTTTAGGTTATCTATATTCTCTTAGTCTTACTGCACCCATATTAAATATTATAGCAAAAGGAATGGAAAGTAAAAAGATATGTATATCTCAAAGGGATGGATTTGATTCTCTCACAAAGATGGGATGCCACCATGACATGGTACTTGTAGTTACAGCTCCATAATCGCTGGGCCACTTAACTAACTGTAACCTTGGGTAAGTCACCCCATTATGCAACCTCTCTGTATTTCACTCTTGATATTTAGAACATTGGACAATAATTCCTTCTTGACAGAGATGTGAAGGTTAGGTAAGATGAAGAGATGATGCATGCAAAGTGTTCCATAAAATAAACGAGTAGTACATGCTCAATAAACACGGTTGGATTTTAGCTACCTCATCTCTTTCTGCTAAATGTCCTGTAAGTTACCATCCAAAAGTAGCTTAAACTAAGGACTCTATCAATAGGATAGTGATTTTCTTTAGCTGATTGCAAGGATTATGTTTTCACAAATTTTTCTCTGTCCCCACATATATGCATGCATGCACATGTGCGCACACACCCACACACACACACAGATAATGATAGCACCTAAATTAAAATTTCACCTTATAATTTAATAAAATTTATCAAAAAGCCAACTGACATAGGGGCACCTGGGTGGCTCAGTCGTTAAGCGTCTGCCTTCGGCTCAGGTCATGATCCCAGGGTCCTGGGATAGAGCCCCGCATTGGGCTCCCTGCTCTGCGGGAAGCCTGCTTCTCCCTCTCCCACTCCCCCTGCTTATGTTCCTTCTCTTGCTGTGTCTCTTTCTGTCAAATAAATAAATAAAATCTTTAAAAAAAAAAGCCAACTGACATAAATACTAAATAATATTCAAAATTATTAGTTTACAGCATTATAATTAGGCTTTTTTTTTAACTTGTAGCAAGAATTACTATCAAACTCCACTCATTGGACCATAGACCCTTGTGGTGTTAGCAAAAGCCTTGCCTCTCACATAGCACACTACTATAGTTAGGTATTTTATAAGCAGCAGACCTGCCCTTGATTTGCCTCTGTCTGAAATTTTCTGGATTCTACATCTATTCCTCCATTCATTACTTCATCTGATTACCCATTCATACACTAATTCATTTATTTATTCATTCACTTATCTATTTAAATATTATTAGAGTATGTGGCTTTATCCTCTCCAGCAATATTTTTTTTATTTAAATATTTTATAAAAATTTTTCTAGTTTTCTGTTTGTGGTCTAATATTTAGCTTTTATCATTACCCAAATTTTGTGTGTGCAATGTCTGCATTGCAATATTGTTTGCACACAGGAAAATTAAAATTACATATATAGTTCTATGTTCTAAACCCAGTACTACTCAGGAACCTCAGTGAGACTGGAGATTAAGCTCTTCAGAATCCTCTACAATATGAATTCTTATTGCCTATTAAATGCTTCTCATTTCCACTCTGCACAAAGGATCCTTCTGAAGACATGCTATCTTCCTCTCCTTGGGTATGCCAGATAACTAGAGTGGTCAGGAAGTCCTCCTCAGATGTAGGTGGCCTATCTTTGGATCTATAATATGATCTGTTTGAGACTATCTCACAAACAAATAAGGTAATATATTTTGGGTCAGTATTAGGAAGAATGCCGTAAAATGCCAAATGCAAAGTGCCTCCTAAGGAATAGGTTTAAGCAGAGCCTGGGATATAATTCATCAGGGGTATTGGAGGCAAATTTTGGAGAACAATTAAACTAGACAACAGGTATGGCCCATCTTTCTTGGATATTTTGTTGTTTCAAATACTCCCATGTATGGAAACCTAGCAGTTAGAGAATTGGGTAAGAACAAGATCTAGATATCAGATATGTATTAATTTGTGATCAAAAAGAAGAAAATATTTTAGGTTGGAGGCAATAAGGGGCTTGACATTTGTTCCAGCTGGGATGTAAGGGAGGTATCAACCCAATCCAAGGTGAGGATAGCCCAAGACAGAAGACAAGGATAAGCTTCCTCTCACCTGTGCCTCACTGACTAAGGAACCAGCAGTCATGCCCAGCTAAGTGCTTTACAAAGAGCTGCTTTAGGGTTTATTACCTCTCTGAAGCATAAACCAGAGTTAAACAAAAGGAGTGAAATATTTTGACCTAAAAATGAATGAATCTTTGGTTTTGTTTCCTCATGTTCACCAAATAATCAGCTTCATTCTTTTCCTGAGTAAAGTGTACTTCGAGGTTGTATTGCATGATATCATCACTCTTTCAGGTAAAATGTAATCATTCATTCACTTGGACAATGTTCATTGATTCCTGACTATGTGCCAAGCACATCTCTACATGCTGGGGGAGAAAAGATAAATTGGACATGTCTCTGACTTCCAGAACCAACCTCTCAGACTTGTGAAAGTTAGTCATGTTAAAAAAAAAAAAAAAGATGAATAGCAATACAGCATGATAAGTGCTGTAATTGAACTATAAAGAAAAATGGAACTTCTAAAGAATCAATTCTTCACCAACAAGCTACTTCCCAAGAAAAAATGTTACTCTAAATAGATATTTAAATTGCTTAACTTACTGAAGAAGTTTTAGGGGCAACAAATTAAAAATCATCTTACATTTCTGGAAGAAACCCAAATTGTTTACTGTTAAGATGCTTTTATGTTTCTGTTTTGTTTTTTGTTTTTTTTTAAGATAGACGCAACTTCCCATTACTGTAATGGCTTCATTAGAGTAAAAAAAAAAAAAATCATACCTACTTGAGGTTAAATTGAGTTGGTTTTCCATAATAATTCATATTATCAGTTATTATTTTTCCAGCTACAGGAAATGAAACTAACTCTTATGTATCTCTTAAGTATTCTCTATTGGATATATCTCCCTTAATAACTTACTAAAAATACTGTGAAATTAGTGCCTCTTCCAAAATCAAAAAGGCTGTAATTTCCAAATTCCTGAAAAGGAGGAGAGTGAGGAACAAGAGGATAGGACTGCTCATGTTATTGAAGAAAAAATTTGAAATGTAAAGGTGGATATTTTTTGAAACCCATGGATGGAGGAACTTCAAAAGAAAAGCCAACATTTTTTAACATTATTAATGCAAATTAAAAATTGATATCACCAATATCCAACTTCTAGGTACCTGATCTTAGGTATTGCTGACAAAATATTCCTTGGATTTCTAATGAAGAGTATATGTTTTGTTATCTTTTTGGTTCCCTTTGTTAATTTAAAAAACTCAGACTCAACCTATGACAGTTGTCACTGGATTATTAGAGTTCTGATATTAAAAGTTATTTTCCGGTGGATTTGAGGAAGAAGGCCTTCTGACTGATGTGGATGTTTCTGCAACTTCTTGGAGTCATTAAAATGCAGAGTAAACACCAGGATGATTTATGCAAATGCAAACAAAGGAAAACATTTTCTTAATGACACCTCAAAACCTTATCCAGTTGAAATTTTATTTAAGATTAAATAATGGGTGCTTTATTTAGATTAATTAGCAAGAAGATCACAGTAGTCAATAGGCAACTGAAAGATGCCATCTGTTCCCTTTTCCAGTTGTATCTATGAGCTTTGCATTGGTGTACCAGGGAACATGGGAGAATTAATTAGGCAGCAAATGAAATTTTCTCACAGATGGCACCCATTTACTTCTTGCAAATGCATACCAGCAAATTTGTGTGCCTTTGCTTTAATCTTGTTTGTCTCCTTCAAAGTTTTGAAGGACCACTGGCATCTGACCATCAGTTAGTTGACTCTTTTAGAAAAGTACAAGAATGTAGGGAACACGTAGAGCTTAGCCTCCAAAAAAAAAAAAAAAAAAGTCTTGTTGGAAATAACATCATGAGAACTTCATAAAGACTTAACATCTCTCTTTGGTAAGAGTTTAATCAAGCTGTTTGTTTTTAGCCGAGATTGTTGCTTTTTGTCTCTTTTTGTGTGGCTTTTAGAGTACAATAAGAATTCTTGTTCGAATCTCCTTGCATATCAATACAGAGATCTGACTTGTTTTATAAAAGCTGCTTTCCAAAGGTTGTGGTGATATAATTTACATAACACCTTTTTTAAATGTGGCTCTAAATATTTGTGAATCACTGAAGGAAATAATATAGGAAGATGACTGGACTCAGTTTTATTTTATTTTTGTACCTCTGCTTCTTCAGAGGTACAAGCTTGTGGTTTGAAGAAAACTATTGTTCCGTCAAATATCCCCTATTGGAAGAGCACTGTCACCTGACCGCCTTTCTCTGATCTCTCCATCAATCTTCTGGAAATGGTATTCTAAATTCTCCTGCTCAAACTTAGAATATTCCAGTCATCCCCTAACCTACTAAAATTGGATTTATGTCCATACCAGTCCACAGAATTTCTCTTTCAAAAGTCTTGAATGATTTCTTAATTTTTAAGTGCCCTGGTTTCTTCCTCTCTATAGCATTTTAACACGATTCACTCACTCTTTAACTTCAAGATACCATTTTCTTCCACTGTGTCTTTTACCAACCCAAGTGGTGTTTTTACATGTCTGCTTGGTTCTTCTTTTAACCCTTGGACATGCACACTTAGGAATTTTTTTAAAGATTTTATTTATTTATTTGAGAGAGAGGGAGAACACGGAGCACAGAAGCAGGGGGGGGGCAGAGGGAGAAGCAGACCCCCCACTGAGCAGGGAGCCTGACGCTGGGCTTGATCCCAGTACCTGGAGATCATGACCTGAGCCAAAGGCAGATGCTCAACTGACTGAGCTACCAGGTGCCCCTACTTCTTAGGAATTTTTTCACGCTTTGCATGAGGGGCAGAATTTTAAAGATGCCCCTCAAGACTCCTGTCTACTGGTTATTCAGTCAAACTCTATTCTAGGTACTGCTATAAAGGGACTTTACAGATGTAATTACAGTTACTAATCAGCTGACTTTGATTACCCTGGATTATCTGGGTGAGACCAATGTAATTAATCATATGAGCCCTTAACAGTATAAAATAAAGATGGGAGATTCCATTAGGGAGACATGGTGGAAGAACGTGCAAGGGGGATGCTGTGGCAGAAGGGGAAGTCAGAGAGGTCCAAGTAAGAGAAAGAGTCGACATGCCATTTCTTGTTTTGAGAGGTCAGGACCCCTATGCTGAGACTGGAGAGAAGCCTCTTGGAGTTACAGCATCCCCTGACTGTCAGACAGCATGAAAAGATGTTGTCATCTTTTACTTTCTCAATCCTGAAACTGCAAGGAACTGGAATCTGCCGAAACTTGAATGAACGAGGAAATGGATTCTTCCCAGAACCTCTCTCTCAATAAGAGACCAGACAGCCACCACCTTAATTTCCACCATGTGCAACCCAGAGCCAGTCAAGCCAATCTGGACCTCTGAACTTCAGAGCTGTAAGATAATAAATTTGGCTTGTTTTGAGACACTAAGTTTATGGTAACTTATTATGGCAGCTATAGAAAAATGATTTATTCTCCTTGACTGATATGTGTACTTCTTAACTTTGTTCACTTATGCTAATTATCCCACATATATCTCTATCTTCTCTGTTTTAGTGAGCTCCAGAAACATATGTGCAGTGTCCAAATGTCCTGCAGACACCTCAAACTCATCGGAGTCTAAAGTAACATATCATTTTCTCTCCACAACCTATATCTCATCTGGTATTTCCCACTTAGACCAACGTATCACCATCCACCTGTCTTGTGAATCATTCTCTATCCCTTACTATTCCCCACAACCCTCATCCAGTTGGTCACCATTCATTCAATACTGAGCATCTTGGGGTTACAGTTAGACTAGATCCTTGCTTTAATGGAGATTTTATGTAATGAAGAATGAAGTCATGTAAATAGATTAATCTAAGAATATTATAATTGCTGGAAATATTACATTTTTTAATGATGTGATGTAACCAAAGGAGTAAACTTTTAATCGGGTTAAGGAAGGACTCTGCAGAAACAACATTTGAATTATGATTTCAAAAATAAGAGTGAGCCAATCACTCAAAAATAGTAAAAAAAAAAAATAGTATAATTAGGCAGAGGAAGTTAAAATCCAAAACCCTTAAAGCATGAAAAGTTTGGCAAGTTTGAGAAAAACAGAAGAAATATGTGTGTTTGGAGAGAAGAAATCAAGAAAAGAAGAAAGCCAAGAGATGACATGAGATTGGAGAGGTGACTAGAAGTAGAACAGGCAGAATTATGTTAGGTTACAGTATGACAAAATTGTTTTCTGAAAGCTAAATAGGAGGTCATGAAATATTTTTAGCAGAGGAGTAACATGATCTGATCTGTCTTTTAAGAGGTGTGGAGAATGGACCACAGAAGATGAAGAGGGAAAGAGACAAATCCAAATATAGAACATTCATTCATTCAACAAATATGTATGGAGGACTTACATATTTTAACCACCTTTTCCAAATTGGCTTGCACTAGAATGGTGGTGGTGGTGACAGAAACAACTGGAAATATATAAGATGTATTTTGAAGGTTGAACAGTCAGAATTGCAAGCTGAGTTATAATGAGAGGAAGTGAAAGAAAGAAAGGAAAAAATAAATGATTTCTGGTTTCTTGATTTGAGCAACTGTCTTTCTACTGATAAAAAAAAAAAATACATGAAGAAGATCAGGTTGAAGCCTAGAACAAAGAATTAAGGAGTCTGTTTTAGATATAACTATTGTGAGGTGTATATCCAGCACCTAAATTTGAATTTTAGCGGTCTAATCCTCAACCAAGAGGTCAGCGCTGGTATAGAAAAATGGGAATCATCAGCAGAAAATGAGTTTTAAAGTCGTTGGACTAGAAGATGTCACCTAAAGACCATGTGCCATTAATTCTACTTCTGAAATGTTTATCAAATGTCCTACTTCTACATTTTCCCCAATAACTAGGCCTGCCTTAGTTTGGGCCCTCATCAAATCTTCACCCTACAACACTTCTTACATTACTATCGCACTTTGCTGATCATTTTACTTTCCTTAAAACTCTGAGACAGATATGGCCATCTGTAGCATGAAAGGAAAACTTACTACAATCATGTGAGTGTATATGATCACTCTCTTTTCCCTCCTGCATAAGAATGCCATGTCCCAGATAGATTGCTTCTTTAGCTCAGAATTCAAGATGAAAAGTACACTTGGAATATAGGAGGATCTAACCATACAACTTATATGCCAGAACTAAAACTTGGATGTGGTCAGACATGAAAAACCAGGTGTTGTTTGTTACTGCAGCAAAACCCAGGAAAACCATTTTTGTTTTCCTACACCTTCCTGTGTGGTTGAAGCTGTGAACAAATTTTAATTTAAAATTTAATAAACATCACAAGCATATAATAAAAATTCAAGAACTTGGCAGTAATAAGTGACGTATTTCTTTGATCTTAATTAACGGAACAAGTGAAGATATGACAAAATTAGTTACATAGAAAAATTGAATTTTTTATTAAGCTCTTATATGGCTAAACCTCCTGACTTATTTTCCTGAGATAGGTGGATGAAACTTTTGGATCAACCTTTAGCAAGCTCACCACTTGGAAGAGTCTATGTGACTACAGCATATAAGCCAAAGTCCAACAAATTAGATAATCAAAAAACTAAATGTTTCATCATCTCTGAAGCTAAGGTTTAGCTGATGATTACATTAAATATTTCGTGACATTTGCTGGAAAAAAAAAAGTGGGGGCAGGATGCAGAGCATTTTTCAAACATTGTGGAATTTCCAGGAAATTTCAATCATTTACGTATGAAATATGCAAAGATTATCTACTTCATTTAGTAGAAGCTTTGGGGGCAATTTTATGATTTTGATCATTCTGTAAGTCCACTGATTATTCATATATTTATCTCACTGTTTTTGACCTGGTGAAGGCTTTCACTAAGCCAAGAATCTTCATTATCAAACCTTAGTTCAGTTGATTTTTATATGTTTATATTTAAAAATTTAACAGCAGGTAACCCAAAGCATCATTCTCACACTGTTTTTTATGAAGAAAAGCAGAAATTTTCCACAACTGAGATCACTTGAATTTTTTTTCAAAAAACTATATAGACCATTTATATTTTGCTTAGGTTTGTACAGATTCAGGATTGTTAGCTGAATCTTTGTCTGAAAAATCCTTGGAGATGTTACACATCCACCCTATATCAAATAAAAATGTTCTTGGTATAATATGTCTTTATATATTTTTAAAAATTATTTATTCTTTTTTAAAAAAGAATCTCTGAAAAACTGTGCGTGTGTGTGTGTATAATATTACATATACCTTTATCATTTCTTCATATGCTTAGTTTATCAGTCTATTTCAAGCAGAGTCCTTCAGGAGGTATATTCAGGTCCCTATGCCTTCTAGGGTGGGCCCTAGAGATCATCTTGCAGCTAGAACCCTGGGAGAAAAGCCATGGGCACTCCACCCACCACATCAGCTTCCTCTATCACCTGTCTCATTTCTTCAAAGTATTCAGAGGCATTTCAACTTTGATTTTGGTCAGCACTTGGGTTTACTTATTAAAAATGTAATACTTCCAAAAACTTTGACCGTCTTGGCTCAGGTCTGCCTAGGCATTGCCAAAACCCTCCCCCTGGAGCCAAGACCTGCTGTCTTCCAACTGCTCTCTTCAAGACCTGTTCTCTTCAACTATCGAGTTCTAAACTCTACTGATTAGTCTCTTTTGTCCCTGCTGACCTCAAGAGACAGGAAAAGCCAAAGCAGATTGGAAAAGTGATATCACTCATCATATTCCTAATTTTTCAATTTTCCAGCAAGCTCATCAATATGTATCATTTTCTTCCTCTTCCACTTCTCATGAAGTTGTAATTATTATGGACAGAATATAATGGTTTATAAATAATGCTCATATTTCTTGATTCCAGGAAATAATTTTTCTGAAATATGCACCAAAACCAAAATAATCTTTAATGATTCTATCAAAGAAGGAAATATAACCTTTATAATTTCCTAATGATGTTACTTCCCAACATCATTAACACACCTTCAAATGAGGCATAAACGAAATCATGCTTTCAATACTCTTCTACAACACCATTCCTAAGATGCAATGCATGAAAAAAAAACTAAATTACTAGAGTAATGTATTAAAATGTTATAGCTAGTAATGTGGACTATTTAATTTCAGCTATTGACTAGTTGATTATCAAGGTTTTTTTTTTCCTTTCTCGATCTAATCAATATTTTTTCTCATTTTATTACTAACTTGTCTCATCAATTAATCTTTGTCATTGAAGTAAGAAGAATAAATCCAATTATTTCCACTTAGGATTTACAAACTGAATCATGTGTCAATCCACTTACTAAATTCACACGAATTCCATAAAGCACTGCAGCAACTTATAACACTCAGTAAAGAACTTATAATGAATTAGAATTTAGTAAGTTGCATAATTGCTTATCAGGGAAAGTGAAGATTTTCTGCATATTATGTGTTTTTGCTTTTGTTTTAAGATTTATTTATTTATTTGAGAGAGAGAGAGAGAGAGCACAGGCATGCGAGTGGGAGGGGCAGAGGGAGAGAAATCCTCAGGCAGACCCCTTACTGAGGGGGGATCTCCATGGGCAGCTGGATCCCAGGACCCTGAGATCATGACCTGAGCCCAAATTAAGAGTCAGAGCTTAACCAACTGAGCCACCCAGGCGCCCTTCTGAGTATTATAGTTTTGTTTGGTTTTTTTTTTAAGATTTTATTTATTTATTTGACACACAGAGAGAGAGAAAGAGAGTAAGCACAAGCAAGGGGGAGGGGCAGAGGGAAAGGGAGAAGCAGGCTCCCCACGGAGCAGGGAGCCCAACTTGGGGCTTGATCCCAGGACCCTGGGATCATCACCTGAGCGGAGGGCAGATGCCTAACAGACTGAGCCACCCAGGTGTTCATGAGTATTATGTTTTAAAATAAATGCTTTCTATAGACAGAGGACTGACTGATGTAATATTCAAAAAATAAATAATTGTAATTTTTGAATATCATAGCTAGATCAAAAAAAGTCTATGATAGATACTTATATCAAAGTGCCATTAATACATGCTAAGTTGTCCTCTTTGACATCTGGCATCAACTTGTACACACATTTACCTCCCCAAGAGGGAAAAACCTGCACTGACATTATTTATGTTGGATTATTTCCACAACAATGTCTACATTGCAAACCCATTCTTTTGAGATATTCCCTACCTCCTCAACTCAAAAATTTTAACATATAACCAAATTGTGTTGTATTTTTTAAGAACTTATAACCAATGATACGATTTTAATACGTTAACTTTTCTTTAAGATCTTAAAGCTAGGGAAAGAATACCAATTTTCTCTTTACCACCAAATTAAGGAAAAGTAAAAAATAACCCTGACAATTCCACTTCTGTCATT
Organism: Leptonychotes weddellii; assembly: GCF_054177405.1. Classification (NCBI taxonomy): domain Eukaryota; kingdom Metazoa; phylum Chordata; class Mammalia; order Carnivora; family Phocidae; genus Leptonychotes; species Leptonychotes weddellii. The sequence goes on along the minus strand of NC_138377.1, from coordinate 14,048,809 downwards.
TTACTTATAATAACCTTTAAAAACTCATTTATTTAACTGCATTTTTCATATTCCAATTTGAAATGCCATCACAAAAGGCAGACACTGAATGCTCACATTTAGAAAAAAAACAAAAACAAAACAAGATTAAAATATATTCCCCAAACCACTGAGAATTCTTTCAAAACCACACTATTTAAAAAGACAATATGCAGCTGCTTAAAATGATGCTCTTATCTTTTCCTCCATGATGGAAGCATCTATGGGTTTGCTTATTTACTATTGTATTAAGCACAGAGCCTGGTACTTAATAAGAGCTCAGTGAATATATGTTGCATGGATAATGACTAAATAACTAATTATAATTTTCTGATCAGTTTTTATATGAATGCATGAGCTATAATGGGATCATAGAAGATTTTGAACACTGCCTCCTTCACTAGACTGTAAAGAAGGTTCCCCACATTTTATTTTTTGTTGCTTTGTGCATACAAAATAATCAATAACTATTTGTTAAATGGAGGATGATTTTCAACAAAGAGCTTACCAAATGATAACCAGCATATATCAGCAGACATGAAAGAAATGAAAGAAAAATAATGAAAGAAAATGAAAGAAAAAAAAAAGAAAGCTTATGGCATCTTGAGGTTTATATGAGATGCACATGCATGCTTGTGTGTATATATGTGCATTAATGTGCATTAATATATTAATATTTTAATAGATGCATATATAAGCCAGAGTACCTACTAGTTTGTTCTCTGGTACTTTTGCCAGAGGAGCAAGTTGAGATCAGAAATACTTTTTTTTTTAATTTAATTTAATTTAATTTTATTATGTTATGTTAGTCACCATACAACACATCATTAGTTTCTGATGTAGTGTTCCATGATTCATTGTTTGCATATAATACCCAGTGCTCCATTCAGTACATGCCCTCCTTAATCCCCATCACCGGGCTAACCCATCCCCCCACCCCCTTCCCTTCTAAAACCCTCAGTTTGTTTCTCAGAAATCAGAAATACTTGCCTCTATAGTTATCATTATAATTCTGAGAAAGTTAAGTAAATAAAACAACTTTGCTACACTGTGTCATTATATACTCTCAAAAAACCCACATAATTATTGTGTGTCTGTCTCTGTATAATAGTCTAAGAAGAGTCTTAAGAAGAGGAGATGTTAGCTTGGTCATCTTTGAAATTCCACCTCCAGATTTAGTGTATACCATGTATTTTTAGAATAAACATTAGAGAAGTAAAATGGATTACTCTGGAGAAAGATTTCTTGGGTAGATGATTTACTGATGGATTGCCCATTGGGAAACACAATATGTTTTCCTTGATTACAAAAGTACCTGTTTGGTAAAGAGCAAAACTGGCACACAGATTTGTAAATTGCTATAAATTTTCTGATTCAATGTGCCAGTATCACTCAAAAATCTTACCATTATATGTACTCCCTGAAATATCAACTCCACTTAGAAAATTTTCTCTTTGGAGAATAATCAATGATTTATTAATAATTTAGCTATAGATATTCTATGGTAGTATTATTATAGTAATATATACTTGTAAACAATGGAAGTAGCCAACATTATTTCTTGGTTGCAAATAAACTAAGATAACCCACATGCTAAAATAAAACTTAATTATATATTGTGTTATAAACAAATATATATTAATACGAATATGTGTTCATGAGATATTAATTAGAAAAAAAGGCCCTCTATAAAACTATATATATACCATAATCTTCTCCCTACCAAATATACAGTAATAGAAGTATTTATAAAAGCATAGACAAAATTATTAAACAATTATCTCTGATTATCTGTATTTTTCAATATTTGCCCACTGAACATGTTCCGTTGTATAATAAAATACAATTATTTTAATGATAAAATACAGCATTTATTTGGAAAGGATTTGGAGTATCCTGAAAAACACAAAAAAGAAAATTTAAAACGATCTATAATGTAATCACCCAGAGAGAAACACCATAACATTTCATACACATATCTCCAATCTTTCTACTATTAAGTATATATTTTAACATAGCAAAATCATACTATGGCTTGGATGATATCTGCTTTGTAAATATTATATCTCATAAAATGTCCCAGAGTGTAAGACTTTTTAAAAACATGATTTTCACTGGCTGTAAATTATATAATTTCATAGAGTTCTGTAATTCTCTAGGGTTAGACATTTTAATTGCTTCCAGGTTGTCACTACCATAAAGAATATTAAAATGAGCCTCTAGGGCGCCTGGGTGGCTCAGTTGGTTAAGCAACTGCCTTCAGCTCAGGTCATGATCCTGGAGTCCCTGGATCGAGTCCCGCATCGGACTCCTTGCTCAGCGGGGAGTCTGCTTCTCCCTCTGATCCTCCCGTCTCATGCTCTCTGTCTCCCATTCTCTCTCTCAGATAAATAAATAAAAAATCAAAAATAAATAAATAAATAAAATAAAATAAAACGAGCCGCTATACAGATTTGTTTTTGCTGATATTTTCTCAAAATAAGTGTCCAGAAGAGATTTTGCTAGTTTAAAGAATAAGCACTTTTTAAGACTTGAGATATATATTACCAAATCACCCAACAGAAAACTTGCAGTACATATCAGGAAAACATAAAAGCGTTTATTTCCTTGCCTTAAAAAAATTCCTTAAAAATATCTCTGTCAAAAAAAAAGTATTTCTATATAAATACTCATTAGCTTGATTTTTTTTAATGTGAACTTAGTGAGACTTCTACCCATGTCATACCCCAGTCTGCAAACACTGTTAGAAATTTCTTAGGCATGTGCTCAATAATTTTACATGTAAATGCATGCATGTATTTATATATACAGAGACATAAGTTTGTGTATGTGTATGTATTTATGTATGTATGTGTGCATATATGTATATATACATACACACAATACATATATACTATTATATATGTCTGTGTGCATCGTGCGTGTGTGTGTGTGTTCCTTTTACCAAAGTAGGCATGTTACTTCCTATTCTGAGCTTTTCTTCTCACTCAGTAGTATTTGTTGCATATCTTACTGTATCAGTGTATAGATCTACCTAATTCTTTTAATCATTTTAAAATTTTGAATAGTATTTTAATCTTTTTATGCTATGAAGTATTTCATGATATGGATTTAAACTTATTTAAATTTCTTATTTATTAGCATTCAAGATGCTTCTAGAAATCATTTTTTCAATATTTATAATATAATACGCACACAAAAAAAGAGGCCATAATTATTATACGTGACTTGGCAGTGGAATGTGTCCAACTTTATTGGTTATTTGACTTCTTTTGTATGTGTTCATTGCCTGTTCATTGCCTGTATCTTCTATTTTTTATTAGGTTGTTAATCTTTTCCTTGGTTTTTATGAGTTCCTCCTATATGTAGAATAACTTTCTGACACATAACTAAAATATTTCTTGTCATTCCTCTTTTTGTTTTTATTTTAATATACACTTTGAATTTATTTTCCCAAACATATCAGTGTGTTCCATAAAACTTTTTTTATTATGCTTATAAAAACCTTGTCTACCCAAATTATGTTATCATGTATATTTTCTTGAAGTTCTATTGTAAATGATTTAAACAATTAATTAAATTTCTTTGTAAAGCCATTTTTCTGGGCTTCTGGATTTGATATAGCAATAACTTATCTGAAATAAATGGTAGATTTCATCTTATAAAAGAGGCCACAGAGATGGTGCCATTTCTCTGTTGTGCATTGAGGAGTCTTGCTCTACTCTGCTCTTCACTGCTGATGTTAAAAAAAAAAAGTGAATATAGTCATTGAAAGGGTCATGTGATTTTTAATGGGGTAGCTTATAGTCATGTTCAAATGCCAGATGAAGTAATTACATTCTGCTTATAAGCAGTAGCAGTATAATTTCAATTAGAATAGCATCAAATGGACTGATATAAACCTAAGGGTTTAAAACCCACTCAAGTCACTAGAAAATAAATGACACATGTGAATGAAGATATGCTCAGAGGTAAACTTAATTTTTAGGCTGTTGATGACCAAATGTCCGTGGCCTGCTTCCATGACAGATACAGAAAATAGGGAAAGTGGTGGGAAAGGGGATGAAGGGGAAATGTTAGAATATATGAAATATAATAGCAAGACTTACAAGGTCTCCTCCACGCCAAGCATTGCTCTGAGGGCTTGACATACATTAAATCACTGAATGCCCATAATAATCCATGAGATAAATACTACTATTGTCCCCATAATATAGATGAAGAAAAGGATATGATTAAGTGATCAGAAAGATGAAATGATTGTCCAACTGACAAAATTATGAAGGGGCAGAGGTTGCATTTGCTCCCAGGCATTCAGGCTCTCTAGGATGTGTCCCCCCCTCCACCGAGCTATCTTCTTTTTGAAGTCCCATTTTCCCTCATCATTCTGAACAGTGTCCTCGGAAAGAAGTTCTTGGCAGTTGGTCTATAATTTTCCATTCTCATCCTTGCTTACTATATTCTTCATTCAATAATTAAGTGAGTTAATATTTATAAAGTGCTTAAAATAATGCTTGGCATGTTTAAGCAGCATATAAATTTTATTAATGAATAAAATAAATAAACTCAATTATGTTTGAATACTTATTATGTTGCAGGCAGTCTGCCAGACACTGGAAATGCAAAGTTGAACAAAGGATGTAAAATCCTTATTCCCTTTGACCTATAGTCACTTAGGGAGAAAAAAAAAAAACAAAAAACATTAACCTACAGTAACATAGGGAAAAAAATAGACATTTAAAGTAAAATTTTACAAATAATTATTTCATAATTCTTGTGAAAGTGCCATATAAAGAAGTGTGATCCATCTTGAGGGCATATGGCAGGAGGACATAACCCAGATTAGAATCTAGCTCATGCAAGACCTGAGAACCAAGGGATAATAAGGAGGTAGGCAAAAATACAGCTGGGGTGAGAGCCTTCTAGGAAGAGGAAAACTCAGGTGCAAAGTTCCTGAGACAGAAAGGATATTGGCAAACCAGAAGGTCCTGGAATAGAGCCATTACATTCAATTTATGTTAAAAACGGGGCGGGGGGGCATCCAGGAAAACTTCAGATGGGACCTCAACTCTCCCAGTGCCTGTCGTTGTGCATGCCTCAGCTTTTATTTCAGCTTACCTCTCTGCAATACCTAATGCTGCGGGCCACCCCTTCCTTTCTCACCACCTTGCTTGATGCTGCTTTTTCCTGGTGCTCTTCTCTCCCTTTACATGTTGAGCATCACAACGTTCCAGTCTCGAATCCTTTCTCTTATGCTGATACATGACCCAGGCAGGCTCAGCCACTGTTATACCCTCACTGACATCTGTATCCTGGTGGCACCCAAATCTGTACAGACAGTTGGATTTTCTGCACTGAATTCAAAAGTCATATATTTATATATCCAACTCCCTATTGCATGGTATCATCTGTTGAACATCTCCAAATTAATATGTCCAAACCTGAACTACTGCATTCCCTGCCAAGCTTCCTCCTCTCCATTTCAGGTTTTAATTAATGACACCATGTTCATCCCGTTGCCCCAACCAGATACCTAGAAACTGCTGTCATGTCTTTCTCTCCTAGATATCTAATCAGTCACCAAATACTATTATGTATGCTTTCTTCTAATCTCCTGAATCTTTTGACTTCAAGTTCTCCCTATCTTTCTCCTGTATTGTACATTGGCCATCCACATGCTTTCCCTGTCCTCAGCTTTGGCTCTGATTATACCCCTTGCAAAACTGCCATAGTGATCCTTCAAGTCTGTAATGTGTTCACATCCCTCATTTTTAAAATATCTGTTTATGACTCCATTGCCTATAAAATTATGTCAGAATATAAGAGCTTCATGATGCAAGTTCCATGCTTAATGCTCTGTCCACATTTCCGGCCACTCTCCCCCTTTACATCAGCTCTCATCTCATTCAAAACTACACGTTGTTTCTGTACCTAACTACGATCTTCCTCCTCAAGTTTTTTTGCAAACATTTCCCATTGCCTTTCTCTCAGTATTTACCAGGATAATCCCTCTGACTCTGTAAACCTGCTATGAGCTACTCCTGGAGCAGGACTTCATTCTTCACCTGACTCACATCCATTTCTACCCTAACAGGGGTGCCAGGATGATGCTTTGAGTCTCCAGATATCAATGCCAACTATGACCCAAATCCAATAGTCCTGAAGTGACTCTGTGTTCCCCATTCCACAGTGTACCAATGTAGGTGATAATAACTGTCCTTGCGGAATGACTTGGGAAATCCTGGCCAAGTTCACTTCCCACTGTGTTTCAGCATCCTTTCTCCTGGATACTGGCCTCTTCTTCAGTCAATGAGTTGAAAATCTGTCTTAATTTCAGAAACTGGAAAAGTGTGTCATATATAGATCTAGCTTCTATGTGTAAATTTCCTCTAATATTTTTTGGGAAAAAAAACAGATGGTATCATTTACATGTTATAAATAAGAAAATCAAGGCTCAGTGAAGTTATATAATTGGCCCAGGCAATGAAATGTAGAAGGACTGCACCACTGTTGAAAAGGTCTGCCTCAGAGGACAATCTGTTCCTTCCACTATCCAATGTAGGCTCCATACAAACAACATAATCTGACTCAAAAATACATTTACCCAAGAAGTCCAACTATATTTCCTAGAGATCTAAACCTGATCCTTTTATATTAGTATGGTAAGATGGCGTTGGTTCAAATTCCTATTCTATCCCTTATTATATCCCTTTTATATCTTAGGATAAATCATGTTTCTACAAATCAGTTTTCTCATTTATAAAATATCAATAACAATAGTACATATATGAGAGAGCTTTTGTGAGAATTAAGTGAGCTCAAGTATGTAAAGGTCTTAGCAGAATATGGGGCATGTAAGGGCACTCAAAAAATATTAGCTATCATCAATATCATCAAATTATTATTGTTGTTATTACTAATATTGAACAATATATGTAAGACAATTAATATAATATCTGGCACAAAAGTATTACCTATTGTTACATTATTTAATATTAATAATTATTAATATTTGGGAAATATATAATTCTTTAATGCTTTAAAGTAGTACCTGTCTTACAGCAAATTTTCAAAAATGTTCATATTTAATGGTGCTTTAAAATATATAACAATAATGTATACATTGTTGAAACTTGAACATGTTTCTAGAATTATAAATGTCCCTTCCAATGCCTGAACTGTGGGAGGACCATTACTGTGCTAATGTGAAAAACCTTGATACCACTCTCAGGTGTGTCCTCAAGTGACGATGTCTGTGGACATCTGGTCCAATGACCTTAGAGCTCCTGCAGCTTCATTCAAATTCCCCAGCTGGGACCAGTCCAATCCATCACCCCAATTCACGGCCTTCAGCATCTCAAACCCAAATCTAACAATAACCAGTTAGCTCCTGAACATGGGAAGAGCTTTATTTTAAGTAGTTAAATGGAAATTCTACCAGTGAAAGTCTTCTCTCTCTTAATTAAAATTAACAGTAAGCATGTCCTGTTTTGAGACTTGACATGTCAATGGATCTTTTCTGTTTGGGGGCGGCGGGAGGAAGCTATCATACTCTTGGAAGCACCACTAAGCTGGAAAATTCACCTCAGCCAGAACTTCATGTCCATATTGGCCTTATTTTAGCTTGCAGCACAGTCTGCATGAATGACCATCACCCCATCAGAATTATCAACTTAGCATAAATTGCATAACGGACTCCCAGGAAACAGTAAAGAGCAACCCAACTATAATAGCAAAGAAAGCCTTTGTTCTGTCTCGAGGTGGTATATAGAAAGACACACAGACACACACACACAGACACACACACACACACTACTATCATTGTTGTCACCCCAACCATGAGGAAAAAGCCATATAATCTACAGTTATTCCTTTCCTTGAGCCCATTGACAGCTGAATTTGAAAATCAGTAAAGCAAACTGAATTCCAAAGTGTCAAGTTTCTCTGAGGAGTTTCACGGGGCAAAAGAAACAGAGCCTGGTGCCATAGAATCAGAAACAAAAGCAGTCAGCTAGAATGTTAACCAATTCCTAAAAGTTGAGGGTAGGCTGTCAAATCAGTTAAGAATGGAAACCCCCATGCAAAGGAAGTATGAAAGCACTCATGACTGAGCACTTTTTCACAAGCCGCACCTAATGCTCACAAAAAGAACTGAGGGATTTCTGGAAGGGCAGCAGACTGGAACAATTCCCCTCCATGGTGCAGGTGTGCTGATGAAATCAGGTGCCGCTGGCAACAGGACACAAACCTCCTCCCTGAGATGGGAAAGCAAAATTACACATTGACTTTGGAAAACCACTCAGCATTGTTTTATACACTTTCCCAGGATCGACCTAGCAAACCAACTCTTACATATTCACTCAAGAGACATTAAAACATCTATCCACACAAGACTGAACATTTATAACAGCTGTTCATAACAGCCCCAAACTAGAAACAACCCCAGTGCCCATCAAGTGGCAGGTCTATGCAGTGGAAAACTACCTAATGTAAGAAGAAAAAACCACTGTGATATGTAACAGAAAGAATGGATCTCAAACTCTTCTCTTCAGTGAAAAAAAGCCAGACATAAAGGATAACTACCAAATGATTCCCTTTGTATGTCATCTAGAAAAGAGGAAACTCCAGGGATAAAAATCAGATGAGTGCTGCCAGGGGCTGGGTGTCGGGGGAGGGGATTTGTTACAGAGGAGCAGGAGGGAGTTTTTCGAGGTGATGGGTATTAGGTTATGTCTGTATGTGTTTGTCAAAATGCATTGGACTGTGTATTTAAAATGGATGGGTTTTAATGATTTCAAGTTTACCTCCATAAGCCTTTAAAAACCTTTAAAAACTACAGCAAAAGAAATCCTTTCTATGACATATTTTGCATAACTAACCAAAGAAAGTCACATAAAGGACTTTCAGCTGGACTCTGAATAAGATGATTGTACAAGACTATTTAATTAGACTGTCTCTTTGTGCTTGAACAATTTCATTCATTCAATGTATATTGAGTTTCTGTTATATACTATGGGTATCAAGCCTACTTAATTAAGGAGGAAAACCAAGACACTGGGAAGACTCATGACTTAGCTATATTGGATTGGGAGTCTATGCCTCGATAAAGTTGAGCCTATATGCCCATGCCTGGTGAAGTGTGATACCAGGGGAGGAGAAACCAGAAAAAAGTACGTGGAGCATTGACCATTCCTGATTCTCGGGATGTTTGCAAAGTGAAAATTTACTCGTCTCCCACATTCTTCAGCTATCTTCACATGGCTAAGTTTCACTGCTTCCAGATGGAAATTCAAGCAGGTCATGATTTTCCTGGTTATACATGGTTAATATAACATTCTATGGTCACTCTAAGTTGCAAGTTAAATCAATATTTAGACTATCCAGTGAAAAACATAAACCATTTCTTCAGTTTTCATCCAAAGGCAACGTGTCAGGAGTCAGTCAACTGCAGATTTTTCACCTGCCTACAGGTGCATGTCACTTGCCTTCAGGACAGGGACTCTCACTGACTTCTCTAGCCACATACACATTCTTCCCCATTTGCCACCCAACCCGTATCTAAAATTATAACTGATCCCCTCCTTAGTGGGATAATGTGGTGGAAAAAGACTATGATGGGAGGAGACACAAACAAGGGCACTAGACAACCACAAAGAGGATCAAACATTTGTCTTGCCTGCCTAACACTAGGGACCATCGGTTCTTTATCAATGACAACTCTATCCCACTTTATTACTCCTACCCCCTTTATAAGGGGATAGGCCCTTAAGAGGCCCATCATCAAACTACTTCTTGCTTACTGATAGCTTCCAACACAGTACAAGCCCTCAATTTCCTAATAACTCCCCAAAGTCACCCATTCAAGCCAAACCTTATCACAAGCACATCCTACATCCCCTTATACTCACTGGCCTACAGCTCCTCATGGTGTAAGCTTTCCCTTACTACAGCAAATTAATAAACCTAGCACCGTTTGACTACCGTATTTCTTCCCTGGGCTTTGGTAGATGGTTTCGCACTTTTTAAGCCTGACAAATACTCAGAGCTCATTCTTTCTCTTATGAGCACGACCATGGATTCCTTGGAAGACTCCGTGCTGGGTCCATCCAGCCACAATACTTGTTCTACAGAAGGTATATTCTGTTCTTCCATTTCCTCCACCCATAACACCTGGAGTTTTGTTTGTTTTCTGTTTTTTTTCTTTTTTTCAGAGTTCTGCTCCATATAAACTCTCTCCACTGGACTCCCAGGCAATTCTTTCAGGAAGAAGTTGAAAGATTCTAAGATGAAAGACCAGGTCACTCACATGCCCAGTATGTCTCAACTCTCATTCAAGGGAAAGGGTCATGAATCCTTTTCTCCCTCAACACATTTTGACAGAACAGTTCAGTCCCATGATAGCCATAGCTCTTCCTCTCTCTTCCAGCAAGTCCACTTACCAACCCAAATATCTTGCAAGATCTCCTGGGTGGGAGGCAGGCATCATTGCTTTTTGCACCCCCACTCCAGGAGACTCAAAGCACAGTTTTCTCCAAAGACAAAATCTCAGCCAGTATTTCTCATTCCATCTAAAAGTGATCCTTTGGTGGGGTTTAAGACAGTCTTCAAATTCTAAAAATCTGGGAATTTCTACTTGTTAGTGAGTCATCTCTCTCCGGGATGGTCACACCTACTACATGTGGTGTCCAGTGCCTTGGTCTAGAGTGCCTATATGAAATCCCGTCTTTTCCTCTGACACTATAACCATTTTAAAAGTTTCACTTTCCCACAATCTATAGAACTCAGAAATTCAAAAATAGAGTTTTTCTTATTCTTTCCCTGAACTTACATTTTTTTTTATTCTGATCTCCCATTTCCAACAATGGTACAAATTTTAATCTATATGCTTTCCTATAAATTCAGTGTCATATAGTGATTATTTTTCACACAAATCAAGATTATTTTTCCAATCCCAGTCAGGTTCATAAATGCCATTTCCTTCCCCACATACACTCTCTCCCCAATTCTATCCACCCTTTATCCACTGCCCATCCATGCCAGGCTGGGAATAATCTGCTTACATGACCGTCTGTACATAGCTGGTGGGAAAGTCATGCCTCCTTCTGGTTTCCTCAGTTTCTTAATAGTCTTGGCTTTCTGCTGTTCTCCTCTGCTGCTGGGGTGATCATCTGATCTGGTTCTTGATGTAGCTGCTTCCCTGTCTCCTCACTGGCAGCCAGTCCATAGGAAACTTCTGAAGACTTCCTCTAGTCTGACTGGCAGCCTCTTTGGATTGGAGCTTCACCCTGTATCCTATTCTGAGCTTAAAGGAAATTATGAATGGTTTGATGTCAGTCACTTTTGGCAAGGTGGGGATGGCCTGGGGAGGAAGGGGATCTTTCTTATTAATTTCCTTTAAAACCACTCCTCCACTTTTTTGGTCATCTTCCTAAAAGGCCTCACCCAAGCCATTCACTACCTTTGTTTTTTCATTCAATGCCCATGTCCAGTCAGTCAAAATCCTCAGATCAGAACGTGAGAGACACTTTGTGTTTATTTCATCTCTGCTACCACTCTCCATGCATAGACCTGAATCACCTTCTTTATTTTTTTATAAAATACAGTTATGATTTACATGCTTTAAATCTTTAAATCTGTCTCCATTGATTTTCAAGAAATTCCAAGTACTTAGCATAAAATTCCCTTTTTACTTTGGCTTTTATCTCCCTCTCTAACCTTACGTACTCTCCTTCCCCCAGATACACCCTGCACTCCAGTTTCTAAAAGATGTCCGGCTGTTTCACGTCCCCTTTGTTCTTACTCTACTCTCCTTCTGGATTGTTTTTCATCATTTATAATATATTTAAGGGTGCCTTTTATAAATAGGAATGACTATTCAGATGTTTCTTTTTGTTTTAAAAATTAATGTTTGATTTATTAAAGTTACCAATTTGAATTCTTAATTCCTTATCAAGGTTTTAAGTCCAGCTTATAAATCATATTGTATGTGTAAGTTGAGCTGACTTTAGCAATTATTTTTAAAGAATTTTTTAATAATTTTTGGTCCCACTCGAAAACTTTTTAAATGGAGCATTTTCCAACAATTTATTTATTTCAAAAATTTTTATTTACTTTAGAGAGAGAGAGCATGAGTAGGGGAGAAGGCAGAGAGAGAGGGAGAGAGGGAATCCCAGGCAGACTCCACTCTGAGCATAGACACCAACATGGGGCTCAATCCCAGGACCCAGAGATCAGGACCTGACCTGAAATCAAGAGTCAGACACCCAAACAAATGAGCCACCCAGGCGCCCCAACAATTTAGTTTTTAATTTTGATCTATTTTAATTCCTCTTTAACTATTTTACCTGACCTAACTACAAAGCCTATTTACAAAACCCATTAACTAATAGCTTTCACTATAAGAAACATCATTTTATATTTTGTTGTTTATAAGAAATGATATGTCATTTTATATTGATCCATATTATTCACAGATTTCTTATTTGCAAGTTTGTCTATTTGTTACAATTTGTTTGTAACTCCAAAATCAGTGTCTGTGGCATGTTCGGGATCATTCACAAGCACAGGAATCTATAGAGCAGGGAAATTTTTGATTGCCTGCCCAACTGAGGTCAAAGAAGATGACACTCTGCATTCTTGTTTCAGTTGTCATACTGTAAACAAGAGTTCTTTCTATGGTCTATTTAGTGCCACTTTTTTTTTTTTTTTTGCATTTTTGTGCTTTTCTTGGTGATTTCTCTGTTCAAAATGGCTCTCTAACACAGTGTTCAAGTGCTGGCTAGTGTTTCTAAGTATTAGACTGTTATGTGCCTGCTGAAGAAAGTAAGGATATTGGATAAGCCTCATTCAGACTGTTCCTGGCTATTGTCCATGGGTTCAATGTTAAAGTATCAACAATATATATTAAATAAGGTGTCTTTAAATAGAAACACAAATAAAACAAAGTTATGGATTGATTTGTTCATGAAAAGATGATCAGAAGTTCACAAGAACCTAATCTTGCATTTCCTCTAGGAACAACAGTTCAGTATTTGCTAACTCAGTGTTCATAGTGACTTACAGAGACCATAACTAGTGTGAATATGAGAACCAACCATAATTCCAAAAAAGGAAAAAGCTGCCAATTAAACTATGACATGCCATTGATTGAAAGACACATCTTGATTTCAGGGACAAATGTGTCTCAAAATATGAAAATGTCTCAGAATTGATAAGCTAAATGATAAATATTTAAAATAATTTATGAGTCGATAAATAATGTTTATGGGGTGTCTGGGTGGCTCGGTCGTTAAGCGTCTGCCTTCGGCTCAGGTCATGATCAGGCTCCCTGCTCAGTGGGAAGCCTGCTTCTCCCTCTCCCACTTCCCCTGCTTGTGTTCCCTCATTCACTGTCTCTCTCTCTGTCAAATAAATAAATAAAATCTTTAAAAATAAATAAATAAATAAATAAATAAAGTTTATAAATCTGTTCAGTTAAACCTATAATTAGAATAACCCTTGGGGCGCCTGGGTGGGTCAGTCGGTTCAGTGGCCAATTCTTGATACTGGCTAAGGTCATGATCTCAGGGTTCTGAGGTCGAGGCCCCGTGTGAGGCTCTGCGCTGGGCGTGGAGCCTGCTTAAGATTCTTTTTCACTCTCCCTCTGCCCCTCCCCAACCTCGTGTGTTTTCTTGTTCTCTCTAAAAAAAAAGAAGAACCCTTAATTTTTTTTTGAATCTTCCACTGGTGAACACAAATCTAGAACTGATTTCAACTCAAAATAATAGATCTAACTCAGCCATTTAATTATACAATTTAATTTGGAGATATCATGTAAGCCAGATTCTACTAAAATTACAATTACAAAAAATAACCAATACATGCAGATTCTTTCATAATACACATTTTAAAAATTGTGTGTGTGTTTAAGATCTATTTATATATTTGAGAGACAGAGAGAAAGAGGAATAGTACAAGCAGGAGGGGCAAACAGAGAGGGAGAGAGAGACACCCAAGCAGACTTCATGTTGAACACGGAGCCCCACAAGGGGCTCGATACCACCACCCCCTGAGATCATGACACTGAAATCACAACCTCAACCAAAACCAAGAGTCGATTGCCCAACCAACTGTGCTACCCAGGCACCCCTTAAAATTGTATTTTAATTTTAACTGTGTAGCTTACAATACAAGGTGTCTGAGGTTTGATGAATTTTGATAATGTCCTAAATAACCAGCATGTGCCCTGCACCTTTGCTCCTTGATACACTTTATACCCCCAAGGTTTTGGCTTAAATTTCATGTATCTGTGGTTTTTCTTCATGCTATCAGAGTTAAACGCTTTCTTCTTTCCTTTATCTCCGTGAATCTATCACATTTGACTTATGTCCTTAAAATCATATTAAATACATAATTATTTATTTAGATGTATTGGCATTCCATTATGTGACACACATCAATCCTTATCTCTGAATCATGAGTGTCTCAGTATACCTACATAGCAGATACTTCATAATAGGACTTTTTCTTTTTTTTTTAATACCTGCCATGTGCCATGTCCTATGCTAAGTACTGAGGATAAAATGTCAGATGAGGTTGGCCTTGACTTCGAAGGGCTTACAGCTTAAGAGGGTAAGCACACGTGCTTTGCTTTTTTGTTGTTGTTGTTGTTGTTTTAAGATTTTATTTACTTATTTGACAGAGAGAGACACAGCGAGAGAAGGAACACAAGCAGGGGGAGTGGGAGAGGGAGAAGCAGGCTTCCCGCTGAGCGGGGAGCCCGATGCGGGGCTCAATCCCAGGACCCTGGGATCATGACCGGAGCCAAAGGCAGATGCTTAACAACTGAGCCACCCAGGCACCCCCACACATGTGCTTTGTGAGAACAAATCAGAGGGTCCAAATCAGACTGAGGTGTTGAAATGGGAGAACGCGGGACAAAAGCATTTTCCAGGAGAACAGAGTTTGAAGTTTGCATGTGAGTTAATTAAGTAGATGAAGAAAATGTTAGTAGAATGAATCCATAAGTTGTGGTTATTTGTCAAGAAAATCCTCATGAGTCATCAAAAATCAACTAGATAGTTTTAAATAAAAGAGGTTTATAGTTCTAAATTCATGAACAAATGTGAGATTTAATCAAACTTGAAGTCTATATTATTAGAAGTATAATTGACAAAAAATGTACATCTTGTTAAGGAAGAAGTTGTAGAGAATGAGGCCTAGGCTTTGGTTTAAATTATTCATGGAGGTAATTCATTTTTTTTTTTTTTAATTTGAGGAAAGAAGCAGAGTTACTTTGTGCCATTTGTTGGTTTTGGAGGAGTGGGGAAGGCACTAGTGAAGGAAAGTGAGAAACTTGTGGCAGAAGAGAAGACAAAATAGGGTAGGGAACAATTCATAACTTTACCTTATAAGAAAATGCTTTAACTTTCTATTCATCTAAAACATCAATTAGAGCCAGAGATGGAACAGCCACCAGGTCCTTGCCTCTGACTCTCAATGTGCAGCTCAGGTTGGAGGGAAAGATACCAAAGAAGCCTGGTGCATGGGCAGAATTTGTACGGCAGTGGTGGTCCCCTCCTCAAGACAAGGTAGAGCCTTAGCCACTTGAAACGTTGGGTGCCTCCCTCAACAGTTTCAGGACTGTCTATGCCAGCCTGTCCCGGAGAACATGCTAGGGCATTTGGGACCAGATATGGTGCTTCCATGTGCACATCCCCAGTGCACAGTCTGTGATAGAGGGGTATGCAAACCATTGTGATAACACCGTGTAATGTACCTTAAGAGAGGTGTGTCTGAAGTGAGCTGGAGGACTGTAGGAACTTTTCACCCAGTCTGTAAATATCTATATATAGGAGAGATCACTTAGGAAATAGAGCAAATGAACTAATCAACTCCCCTTTCTTGTTTCCTTCCATCACTGTGGCTTTATAAATGTTCTTGTTTCCTATAATATTTGTAGAGGGCACTTTACTTCAAAACATGGTTTAGGGAATCTAGAAGATTCCTGAAAACTTCCCAGCAATTACCACAGAGGAACTATAGGAGTAAGGGCACTTCAGTTGGAGGGGATCCACTTTTATAGCTGTTCCTTGTCAGGGTTTCATTGTAACATTTCATTTGCCCAAATAGTTCCATGATCAAAAATATAGGAATAAAATTTTTGACAGTATAAATTATTATACATATTGATCCTTAATAATAATAAAAGGCTATGTTTTTAATATAGGAAATAACAATGACAAATATCACTAGGTTCAGATATGCTTTCAGTTGATCGCCCAACACATTTTCAAAAACTATGTAATTCTTAAAGGCCCAAGGGATTTCTATGACTAAAATTATTGATATGGACAGGTCTTAGAATGGTAGAAAAAGAATTGGACTAATAGCAGAAAGATAAAACATACTTCACAGACATAGAAAAACAAAACAACTTTGGAGTATTTTTTTTCTTTCACAGTTTTTATGATAGAAGAAAAACAGATAGGCAACTGTTGTCTTCAGAGCCCTGATCCATTAATACAACCAGCTAAATATAAACATCAAACAGATAAGGGTGAGCAAAAAAATGCACTACATTTGCAGAAAGAAAAAAAAAGATATGAGAGTTAGAACATGCCTACATGTTAAAAATTAAAGAATGGAGAGAGTTAAGAAAGTGCTTTAAAAATAGTTGCCAATAAATTGAGTTGTTAAATTTAACAGTGACCCATAGTACCTCACTCCTTCCCAGAATTGACATCCACTTTTTCTCCTTTGTGCCTCTGATTAATGCAACATTTATAATACATGGATAAATCGTGGGTGAACAGAGCTATAATGAGCTGAGGTGCCTAAATCTTGTAAAGATTCTATAACAAGCAGCTGGAAACTGAAATTAGGATGAAATCATTTAAGTCCAAATAATGTAACTTCCCTAACATCTGTCAAAGACTTGGCTTTTAATCTTATGATTGGAAATGGGTATTGCCACAAGAACAGAATTTTCCTGGTTAACTCCGTCATTGTCGAAGTTAAAGTGAATTTTATGGTGATTTTATGGTAGAATGTCAGTTAATGCTCTGAAGATTACACTACACAGGGTTAGAGAAGACACCTGAAAAGCAGAATTTCTTGCTTTGTTTGTTTTATTTTATGCTACTTGCTATCATCTCTAATGAGTTCACTAAAGAGGGAGAAGTATTTCTGGCTTCTGCGTGGAATGATGAAGATCTTTGCTCTGAAGAGGTCAGAGAAAGCCAGGAACAGGTTCCTTAAGACCCAGTGGGTGTTCTCATGGATATTTACCATTCTTGAATGCTTGAATGTTTATATTTTCACCTTACCTTTCTTTCCTCATTGTGCGTCTCCTGAAAATCTGGAAGATCTGTGGGGACCAATTAGATGGAGGCACATTAAAATTTCTTCCTAAAGTTGTGAAAAAACAAGCAATATTTTTAGTGTAAATATGCCACATGCAATATCGGAGACATAGATCGATATGTATTAGTCAGGGTTCTCCAGAGAAACAGAACCAATAGGAGAGAGAGATTTATTATGAGGTATATAATAGATACATAAAGAGATTTATTAAAGGAACTGGATCATGCAATTATGGAGGCTGAGGAATCCCACCATCTGCCCTCTGCAAACTGAAGACACAGGAAAGCAGGTGGTGTCATTCAAAAGCCTGAGAACCAGAGAGCTGATGGTATAGATTCCAGTCCAGGTCTGACAGCCCAAGAACCAAGAGCACCAAAGGCAAGATCGCTGTCCCAGCTCACACAATCAAGCAGAGATTCCTCCTTCCTCTACCACACTATTCTAGTCAGGCCCTCAACAGAGTGAATGATGCTCTCCCACACTGGGGAGGTCAATCCACTTGACTCAATCTACCAATTCAAATGCTAATCATCTCTCCCAGAAATCCCCTCACAGACACACCCAGAAATTATGTTTAACCAGATACCTGACCATTCCATGATCCAGTCACATTGACACATAAAATTAACTACCACACTATACTGAAAAGCTTGTTACTTTTCTAAAACTCAAATCTATGTATCTCTTTCTTTTTTTCTAAATCTGGTAACCGCAATAGCCACATAAATAATAAAGTATGTTTGTGTATTTGGTGACATAATAGTCACAGCAATCTGATTGCATTTCTATCGGAAATACTTTTTTCCCTATAAAAACAAAGTGAATTCAAAAACAAATTATAAATAACTTAAAATGATTGTTTATTTTTCATATTTTTCATATAATTTTCCCTCTACTAATTCAGAAAACAAGCAGTTTAATTTTATCTGATTTCTTTAGATGACACAACTTGATTTGATTAATAAAAAAAACACTGACAAGGACTCATTGAAATTATAATTGATATTTGTAATGCCTTCCAGATTCACAGATGGAAAATATTCCAAAAACCTCCAGTATTTTCATTGTAATTCTTCGATTTCCTTATAAGTATCACCTTAGCTCTGAGTAAAAGATGATGTTCCCAAGGTTGGGGGATGTAAAACTTTCTTTTTCCAATAAGAAATGCAGTTATAAATCATTCATTAAACTTTAATAAATCTCTTTTCCAGAGGTACACTCTGCTCCACTGGGTATCAAAATCTCGTAACAGCTAATTATGGAATGTGAAAGTTACATATTTTTCAGCCCAATAACTGTAAGATGCTAAACAAAAGATCAAAAGATTAGTTTTAATAAAATTCAATAAACCAAAAAGTGTAAATAACCCGGATGAAGAAGCTTTGAAATGTCAATATGGTTTCTATATGAGATTTTACTTCTGTTGTAAGTAAACCAGAGAAAGAATTTAGGCGAAACCAATTTTTACTAGCATTCACTGAAAATTTCTTTTAAATGGTGGCATACATTATATGTTATTAACACAGTATAAAACATAGAACCTACTTAATGTTGCCTAACTTTGTAGGTTCTTAAATTATTTTCCTTATTTAAAAGTAAAAGTTCTCAAATATGTAATGTTAAATATGTAAAACCTCTATTTCCCCCATAATAACTGAAGGAAAAATAGAAAGTAAATTGGAATATTTTTAACAATAAATAATTGTTAGAAGAAGGTAAAAATCTAGCTGAAGTTTGCTTTCTAATTACAGGCCCAGAATTGAAAGAAAATGTTTTGAGTTTGGGCTTAAGTAGACTAACCACAAATAACCATAATTCTCTATAAATGGACTGACGTGCTGAGTACAGCTTTATGCATGCTGATCCCAGCTCCCCACGAGGAGCCACCGCTCCCTTAACTATAGGCCATTAAAGGAAAATAAACACAGACAGAAGGAATGAGCTCCTTCCTATTACAACCTGAATTTACCACTTTGTCTTTTGGTTGTTCTGTGGAGGAAATCATCACTCCAGAGCCTTCAGCATTGTCTCATGATCTCAACTCCTGGAACATGGCAGTGCACAAAGTCAACCTACTGGAGAGTGGATACTGAGCATAACCTGCAGAGGAGGAGTGGACGCAAGTCAGCTGGTGCATGGTTGAGGCAGAGACCCAATCATATGTTTAAAATGGCCCCACTCCTTTAAACTCTCTCTCTTCCTGTTCCCTTAAATAAACCTATATTATCCAAAACCAAAATGGCAAGATAACTGAGAAAACATTTGAGCCACTGAAATCAATGTTAAAAATTAGTTTTAAATATATCTGATATCTTAAATGAATGTGGTATTATGATCTCATATTGAAATTATATTTTTAATTTTCCAAAACTGTAAAGTGGCTTATCAGAGGTTAATATACTTTCCTTTTTTTAACACAATTATATTGACAAGTTTTTAAAAGTTTTTGCTTTGGGGTGCCTGGGCGGCTCAGTCAGTTAAAGCACCTGACTCTTGGTTTCCGCTCAGGTCATGAACTCAGGGTCGCTGGATCAGCCCTGTGTTTTGCTCTGCGCTCAGTGGGGGGTCTGCTTTTCCCTTTCCCTCTGCTCTTCCCCCTGCTCTCTTTCTCTCTCTCTCAAATAAATGATAAATAAAATCTTAAAAAAAAAAGTTTTTGCTTATTCTTTATTTCTCTTCTTGTAGATTCCATAAAAATGAATGATAAAAACAGAATCATTTTGGGTTCAAGATAAAACATTTTTTCCTAATGAAAATATGTATAATCTGGGACATCTGGGTGGCTCAGTCTGTTAAGCGTCTGCCTTCTGCTCAGGTCATGATCCCAGGATCCTGGGATTGAGTCCTTCATTGGGCTCCTTGCTCAGCTAGGAGCCTGATTCTCCTGCCTGCCTCTTTCCCTGCTTGTGTGCTCTTTCTCTCTCTGACAAGTAAGTAAATAAAATCTTTTTAAAAATAATAAAATATATATAATTGAAGGCTTCATGAAATGTAGCCCTCTTAAAGCTGAAAAGAAAAAGATCAAAACAATTCAATATAAACATGTAAAATATTGTTATATAATATGCATTGTATAGAATTATACAAATATCTTATGTAATTAATAAACTATAAAATATAATTATAAAAATATAATATAAAATATAATTGTATATTATATAAAATACAATACTGTATTGCATACTTAAGATTTGCTAAGTAAGTAGATCTTAAGTGTTTTTATCACAATATAATAATAATAATAGTAATAATAGGCGTGGGAGAAAACTTGGGGAGGTGATGAATATGTTTACGGCCTTGACGGTAGTGATGGTTTCACTGGTATATACTCATCCCCCAACTCATCGAGTTTTATACATTAAATATGGACAGCTTTTTACATGTCAATCATACCTCAATAAAGTGGGGTTTTATTTTGTTTTGTTTTTTTAAAAAGGCCAGAGCCCAAAAGCAATGTCCCTCCTCTACCCCTCCAACCCCGGCCTTGGGGCTCATGTTATAGTTCTCCTGGTCCTGGAGGCTCAATAAGTGTTTTTTAAAGTCAATTATTATTTAAACTTGTATTATTATTTTCTTATTGGTGTTACTTACTAAAAACCCCCTTTCAAAATAAATAACTTGAGGTTAACCACTGATACATATAGATGTGTAATGTATTGCAATATGAATAGGAGCACTAAGCAATTCTAAACTCAGTAAGGAAAGACCAGGGGAGTCTCAGAATGACATGACATCAATGTTCCCATAGCACTATGCATTTGGGGGTGAAATGCCTTGAAAAGATATTGTCTCATAGCTACATGGATTAAGCAGGGAGTTCAAACAAATTCCCAGAGGGCTTCTGGAGACCCTGAACTCAGAAAAGAATGAGACTTACAAAGTCGGTTGACTTAGAATGATAGGGCTCGGGGCAAAACTCACCACAGGCGTCGGAAAAGTACCCAAACCTGATTTTCCTTCTCAACTCTTCCCTCCATCTTAGATTAACTACTGACCCATAATTTTATTCTCTGCCCCTCCTTGATGACCCCACACAAATTCTTTCTTTTTCATGAAGACTTCCACTGTATTTCCAGATAAAGGGAACTGTTTTCCCTCAGAGCACCTTCCTCACACTATGTTTTAACCTATGCTATTTGTGCTCAGGAGAAAGTTGGTGTTATACTCCGCTTTCTATGACCTGGGGTCCCATTTCACAATACCTTGTGCATAGTACAGGCTAAAATGGTAAACCTTGGGTATCCATGAATGTAAAATTTGTTATTTATCTATGAATTATCTCAAGAGACTATGACCCATAATATTTTTTGGAACAGTTTCAGAAGAATAGGTATTAATTCTTCTTGAAATGTTTGGTAGAATTCCCCTGGGAAGCCATCTGGCCCTGGGCTTTTGTTTTTTGGGAGATTTTTGATGACTGCTTCAATTTCCTTAGTGGTTATGGGTCT